>NC_134826.1:44854445-45183261 GCF_004210375.1 Tachypleus tridentatus | reverse complement strand
ACTTTCCGACGCAAAATATTAATAGATTAAAATAATTAACATGTTAGCAAATGTGGAATTTATAATTTAAGATGGGATGGACACGGGTTAGCCTTGCGGTAGAGAGCTGCATTTCGAAGTTGGTGACTTGGATTCGTATTCATGAGGTACCACAAACTATTTTCTGCTCTTTAATCAGAGTATACGTTAAAAGAGTGACAATCAGTTCACTAACGTGAATGGTAGACGTCAGAATCTACTAACTGCCCGCATTCCTTCTAATCAGTAGTTCAAAATTAGGAATGGCAGTAGGCAGCCTTAATAACTTGGTCAAAAATACAAAATATAAATCATTACTCTTATATTTAACAACATTATAGAATAAACGAATGTGGATTAAATTGGGACACTATCCAGAAAGAGACCTGCAGAAACTTGTTCCCTAAGCGTGGTGAGCAAAATGTAGTGTGTTGTAATAGCTGAGAATTAATGAACGCAATTTTCACTGGGAAAAACCATTCAAGTACCCCGAGTATTGTTTATTTTGAATTTCGCGCAAAGCTACACGAGGGCTATCTGCGCTAGCCGTCCCTAATTTAGCAGTGTAGGACTAGAGGGAAGGCAGCTAGTCATCACCACCCACCGCCAACTCTTGGACTACTCTTTTACTAACGAATAGTTGGATCGATCTTTACATTATAACGACCCCACGGCTGAAAGGGCAAGCATGTTTGGTGCGACCGAAATTCAAACTCTCGACTTTCAGAGTATGATTTGAACAACTCAACCCACCTGGCCATGCCGGGCCTAGTACCTCGACTAAATTTTAACAACATATTGAGAAAGAACCTTCGTTAACTTTCTTGCCTTCTCTTCAGTTTATGAGTTTAAAATCAATGACGACAATACGCAGTATTCATCAGCACCAACATTTTCAAAAATACAGTTTTAGTCTGAATTATATTTGATTAGAATTTTAAAATTTCTATTTTTCTGTAAAATATGTAAAACAATTATTATAGTATTTGATTTTTTCTGTAAAAATATGTAAAACTATTATTATATTATTCGACCTTTTTCCTGTAAAATATGAAAAACTATTATTATATTTTTCGATTTCTTCTGTAAAATATGTAAAACTATTTTTATATCGTTTAACAAAACTACAGAAAGTATTTTGAACTATTTTGTTTTTTTGTTTTCGAATGTTAAAGCTGGATAATTTGTTTTAATTTTTAATACTTTAATGTTTCAAGACGATCTGATTAAAATATTGTTCCCTAGTTTGTTGTCTTTTATTTTACGAATATCGATTAAAAAAAAAATTACATTTACCAATTTTAATATATATGAGAACACTGCTTTTTACTTCATTACAGTTAAAATGAAAATCAAATGTTCAAGCATCATTCCGACATATCAAATTTATTGTCTTCTCTTCTAACATTCAATATTCTTTGAAGTAAAGCGTTACACTGAAACATCAAAAGAACTCTGGAAATACAACATTTTCACCTTGGAAGTTGAAGAAATAAAACACTTTTACTAAAGATAGATAGATTGGACTTTTCACTATTCTTGTATTTTTTAATTCTAAAGAACCACCTTTCAATACATGCCATTATACACACTGTAGATAATTAGTAATGACTATCAATAGAACTGTAATACTTTGCCAAAAGTAGCTGATAAATTTCATTCAAAATGTAGGAAACTGTCTTTTTTTTACAGACAATAACATCACTGGTATTAATCGTAACTAACTGAAATTTGGTATTTTCATGAATTGGGAAACAGTGTTGAATTTTCACATCTTTTAATTATTGTGTTGCAACAATACGCGAAAAAAATAGTGTAAAGGTTTTACTGTTAACAGAAGTTACTGAAGCTAATGCTATGATCAGTTAAATAGTTTTATTTTGGATTTTCTCTTAACCAAAAAAACGAAATCAAAATAGTCAACTGAACATAGCATTAGCTTCAGTGACCTTTAACCCCGAATTGTAGCCTTTTTATGGTCATGGTGAACAACAAGTAAAATGAATTCTAAACAAAAAGGAAAGTTCCTTTAGCTTCTTTAATGTGATATTGTTCAACGGTAGAACAAATTTAAAACAAAATTAACAAAATTGATTGGACGAATCGCCACTTAAGAAAAATTAATAGCTTTGATTTTTCACTTGCACTCTTCCATATAAAAATGCTTATTAAACATTTTTCTCTCTTCAATAACAAAGCTCGAAACCGTAATAATTGTTACGAAGATATTCTATTTAATATAAATGTACTGAGCATTAACAACTTTCTTTTTATGGTGGCTGAATTCTATTGAATAATTATAAGGAAGTAAGCCAGTACTACACTATGTCTTAACTATTACTGGAAATAAAATTGTATGTAAGTCCGCTAATACTTGGCGAACTGCTGGACCGGTTGTCACCAAACTTAGCATGCACTTTCAGCCACCATCTCCTCTGGAAAATAACTTAATTGGGAGAAGAGATTAACTTTCAATTCGTGACCCCTATTTATTATTTGTGCGTTGAGCGTATGTGTTAGTTAATATATATATTTCTAATTAATTTGCATTTTTTTAGAAATGCATCGGAAAGATACAACTACATACATCATGTTTCTGCTAAATATATTTACCGTTATTTATTGATTTAAAAATTTGTTTTTGAGCTTTATACATTATTATACCAGTTTGGATGTAATCTGGTAAGATGATGCAGTATTTTTGGATATACATTGAACTAATCTATTTTTCTACCTTATATATATATATACATTTAAAAAAAGCTAATGAAATTATCTATTTGAGATACGTAGTGTCCAGAAATATAGGTAATTATCTGAGAATGCATGGTATCCAAAAATACATAATATTAGTTTAAACCTTACGTTTCACGGTTTTTGAATGATACGTCATATTCAGAAACACACAAGTGAACACAATAATCTTTAAAAATTGCTTGATTTACAAACTTTAAAGAAAAGTAAATAAATGTTAAAACTTTGTTAATGATACATATTGATTCTTGAAATATGCAAAATTTCAAGGTATGATTTCATATTTAAAAGGTAAGTTCTTTTAAGCCATATCAATGGATACATATCTTGACAGGTTTTTAAGATTTCGTAATATTATTTATATTTAAGATTTAGTAATATTATATATATATATATATTACAAACCCTGGTATCTATCGGAGTGTTCGTCAATTTTCCGTTTGAAAAAGCTGTGCACGCAGATGAAGCTCAACATTCACCTTTGAAATGGCGAGAGCACAGGCACGAATGATATTGATGTCAAATTTTATTCCAGAAGCAGGATATTCTACAGTAAATTATTCCAGAAGCAGGATATTTTACACTAAATTATTCCAGAAGCAGAATATTCTACACTAAATTGTTAGAAACTAATCACAATATCATCCACATTTCTAAATGTGACGTAGCTTATAGAACAAAAAAACCAAAGTTAATGTATGGTATTATTGAATGGCTCTTAGCACGACTGAACTATTCAACAATTATTTTTTGCAGTGGGCGGTTTAAATATTTTTGTTTGTTTTAGCTAAGACACAAAGCTTCATCGTGGGCGACATACGTATATCAGAGCTTTGATTCTAAATGTGACACAATTAACCTTTTTGAAGTCCATGAAATAATTTAAATTAATATATTAATTCAAACTTTTCCCATCACTGGGGACGGGTACTTTTGCTTATGTTACATGTTCTTCAAAATGAATCTGTTACGTTATTGAAGTCATATCAACGAATGAAATTCTTGACTGTTTGTTAAAGTTTAGTAATATTACACATTTCCCAAAATAAGGCCGTTAAATAATTGATACCATATCATCAGACACAGTACCTAACAGTTAAGGTCCTTCATTATTTTCTTTCTTCAAAACAAATTCTTTGAATGCCACATGCAATACAAATATTTGAGAGAAATAATCTGTTTTCACGTATGAAGTAACATGAAATAAAATAACCTACAAAGCTGATATCGAACAAACACAAATTCTCCAAATATTACAACACTAGAAACTGGGTTTCGTTACGCGTGGTGGGCAGATCGTCTATGTGTAGCTTTGTGCTTATCTACAAATAAATAAAAAAATACAAACAAAACCATTTTAAACATCTAAAGATTTATAAAATAGCAATATTGTGGCTAACACTGGCTTAGTTTTCCACGAAGTGTATGTCAACTTCAGCATGTGCAGTGTATGTCAAATTCTAGAAGAACAAATTTTCTTTAGAGAAACAGTTTAATATAGAAAACAGACTATATATATTTTTTCTTGTGTCAAAGTCTTCTTATTTTGAAGTATGTTCGTATTATATGGTTGTACAGAGCCAACGGCACTACATTAATTGTGTATGTGAGTGTTTTTGTTATAGCATAGCCACATCGGACTATCCGCTGAGTCCCCCAAGGGGATTCGAGCCCGATGTGGCTATGCTATAACAAAAACATTAGGTGAAACAGGACTTTCAAATTAGCATATATATGCATATACATATATATCGCTTCTAGAATTATGTTTTAACATGACATTTAAATTCATGCCTGTAAGCGAATTTGAGTTGAAACACAACGTGATAAAAAGTTTTGAACAACTTAAAAACTTTAAATTAGAATTAATCTCTACACAGGACTTTCCTAATATTTTATTATATAAAATGTTTGAGCTCCATTCGGTTTTATGATTGAATTCCTTACGAGTTATAAACAAACGTTAAGTAATTCAACAATAACTATAAGTAATACTAATAGCACCAATTTGAAATCTTTATTCGTAAGCTTAAAAAAAAAAGACGTTGTAAGAAAAAAAGTTCAATATGTACACATTACGAAAGGACGTTTCATTTATTTATGTCATTTGAAATCTTGACAGAAAAAAAATTGGTAAGCTGGTTTCGATATGAAATGAAAGTTTATGATTATGTATGAATTGGTTTGTTTTGAATTCGCCGAAGACTACACAAGGGCTATCTGCGCTAGCCATCCCTTATTTAGCAGTGTAACACTAGAGGGAGGGCAGCTGGTTATCATTACTCTTGGTCTACTCTTTTATCAAGGAATAGTTGAACTGACCACAGAGTATAACGTCTCCCGCGGCTGAAATGGCGAGCATATTTGGTGTGATGGGGATTCGAACCCACGATCATAGGATTAGGGAGTCGAGTGCCTTAACCACCTGGCCATGCCGGGCCTGACACCCAGGATGAATGAGAATGCATATTTGTTTGACATCAATGTTTTTCCCTTTTCTTCAGTTTGTTTGTATTTTTTGTTAGCAAACATAATAATAAAATTGCTCACTGTGGTAAACTAAATAATAATTTGATCTAAGTAAGTGTTTTTTTCCTTCCAGATTAAAAAAGTCTATACGTTACACAAACAAAAGACTATTATTTTTGAAATTTTCGTACCTGAATTATAGAAAATATGTTATTAAAACCGAATCAACTTTTATTTAGTTTAAGTTTGTCGCCCGTGTAATTAATACCGACAAAACTTCCATAAGTTTAGCTACTTTTTTTACAGTACAGTTTACTTCTAACTTTCACTATTTTTGACACTATTATATTTATGAAAGCCGGGTAATAGGCATGTAGTAACTCTGATGAGCACTAAAAAACATTTCCCAGGAGGACACTTTGATGAGCGTCTGATACAAAATAAAATAAACCAAGAAATTAGATTGCTGTTATGATGACAATTAATTTATATATATATATATATAAAGTTTGTCTGTGGAAGAGTACTATATGCTTTTCAACTGTATGGTCACAGTTGCGTAGCTTTGTGCTTAATTTCAAGCAAAAATTCCTGAAAACATAAAATTATTATTAAAGTCATGTGAAGGGAAAAAACAAACTGAAAATGTGTGTAGGTTTAGTGGATTCAGTTTGTATGTTGTTATTTTCGCATTACATCACACACGTGTATTAACTAAACTAACAGCTACTTTGTGTAGTGTGTCTTATCCACTTCTCAAAAGCACTGCAAAATATCTCAGCTAATAAAATTATTGGATATACATTTACATGAAATCTTGCCAGCATTACTGGCAATTCCTTGCGACCACGTGTATGCATCACTGACTAAAATTTGTGCATCTCGAACGACTAAATCAATATTTCAAGATTATTTCCATCACGCATTCAAAAGCATGAATATAAGAGCTGTAATATAGATTAGCATTTGGATAGCAGTTCTAAATCACTAATACTGACCCCCGGAAACATAAGTCTGGGAGCTTATAACACTAAAATGGGATTTCCATACTCGCAGATAGTAAAACATAGATAGCCCGTTCTGTAGCTTTGGGTTTAATAACACAAAATCACAACCTAAAAATATATTGAAATAAACAAAGACTTAAATAATGACGCCAAAATAAATATAACTAGTTTGAGTATCTAATACTAAATGACTTAAACAATTCCGGTATATATATTTTTAGTTCATTTATCAGTGTTTTGATTCTAAGTCATTACGAATGTTTTCATCGTTTAAGACGAAATGCTTTCTCGTAGCAGAGTGGGGGTGGTGTCTACCTCAAGACACCGACAGACATGCACGACGCAAACTAAGAAAATCAGTATCAGCTACTGTTCATGTTATTTCTTTTCGGTATTCAATTTTCTTCTTAACTCATAGCACAACAAAAACAAACTCATGTTTTTTTTCCTCTATCCAGAAACTTAGCTATTAGTTTACATCCAGGTAATGTTACTTCATTTGAACACTACTGTTTTCTGTCAGTACTTTTTTTTTCACACTGAATAATTTTTTATAAACTTAGTATTGAAAACTAACGCATATCTTAAATTTCCCGTTTTCGTTAAGAAGTTCCATATAACTTTCCAGAATATACACAGGGTATTACATTGCCAACAATCCATAACATCTACCCAAATATCTTGGCCACTGGCGGCAAAGCGCTTATTACAGTAGAATGGGCCTCAGTATTACACTAACGCCATCATAACAAGAAGTTACGAAAGCATACTAGCTATTATAAGCCAGGAGTAATCCCTAATGCAGCTTATGTTAGGGAACGTATTTTGTTTTACATTCTAGATAATTAGCCGTTTAGAAATTTTCAGTTCACAAGAAATAATATGAAACATCAAAGTTCCCGGGGATTCTTGGCCATTGTTCATTTTTAATTAATATTTAAGATTTGTTTTAAAAATTTTTAACTTTACTCTGGCTCCATTCCATCTGATGACATACGCTGTTTCTGGTACATACTTTGGTCACAGTTTTTAAACAGTTGCTGTTGCTGGTACACATGTTGCTCACAGTTTTTAAACAGTTGCTGTTGCGGATACACATGTTGGTTACAGTTTTGAGCATAGCTCTTTCTGAGTTTTGAAATTATAAACAACTAATCAACAACACCCAGACTTAACATTTCTCTTTGTTTTTTTTAACGACTGTCTAAGAATAGTTCAATTGGATGTAAAGTTTTCATTAGTTTTTCATTTAGTTAAAACTTAGTGGTCAGTTTTATATATTCTGGAATAAAGGCACAAATACTTTAAATAGTTTATATGGGCTCCAGGAATTTAATTGGTTTTCCTTTCATATTCATACCATGTTATAAGTCTAAAGCACCTGTTTCAAGTTAAAGGTAGAAATTTCATTACATATTGAATACGGAATTTAAGTAACAAGTGCCAAACACACAAATAGTAACAAAAATAATCTTATTTATAAAGTGATTGAGGTCATTCATTTAAAAATAACTTTAAACCAAACATTATTTTGTCAACTAAATAAAGTAGAACAAGGACAGTTAGTTAAAAATATAAAACTATTGCTCTTTGCTGAAATATTATATATTATTATTAACTTGGTCTTTGGTTAAACTATGAAAGTAACAACCCTTTTGCTACCATAAACCATATTTAAATCTCTTTAAAGGCAGCTTCGATAGATAATTTGTGGCTTAAATTATACTCCCTTACTCCCTTTTTTTATACTACCTTTTAGGTAAATTTCTTTTGAAAGAAAAAATTTTCTTCATCAAGTCTTGAAAATTCTCTGAGTACAAACAAATGGCCTCTGACTTCCTTCCTAATTATATTAATATACCCGGGAATATAAAATACTGATAATTCTTGTAAAAAGGTACATCTAGTAGTTTTATAAGTATCAAAAGCAAATATGCTTTTGATGTTATGTAAACAACCAGTAACAAAAATATTCCGGACAGTAGATATGTTACTGGAATTTTAAAAAATATCTCAGTGGATTTTTTTTGTTTTTGTTTGTTTGGAAATTTCACACAAAGCTACTCGAGGGCTATCTGTGCTAGCCGTCCCTAATTTAGCAGTGTAAGACTAGAGGGAAGGCAGCTAGTCATCATCACCCACCGCCAACTCTTGGTCTACTCTTTACCAACGAATAGTGAGATTGACCGTCACATTATACACCCCCACGGCTGGGAGGGCGAGCATGTTTAGCGCGACGCGTGCGCGAACCCGCGACCCTCAGATTACGAGTCGCACGCCTTACGCGCTGGGCCATGCCGGGCCATCTCAGTGGATGCCTAATTAATTAATATAAAAAACGACCCTGATGGTAGTATTAGGAAGTAATGAAAAAAATAATGGCAGTTTAAAATATAACTTGTGACCGAAACGTCCCAGTGGAAGAACAAATCATTATACGGACAAATGATATTACAAAGAATTCCAATATTTGTTTAATTGGCTGTTGACACAAATGTTACTACTGTGTCTGACATAACTCTAGATCCTATTGGCTGTCTTGCTAAATATTACCACAAAGAAACTGATGGTTTCGTAGCGATGTGATTTGCTAGAAGAAAAGTTTCAAATAAATTAACGAATATTTTAATGAGACTCGACTTCCTCGTTGTGAAAAGTTTATTAATAACAATATTGTACACTTGTGATAACAATAAACCCACTCGAAGTAAAAAGTGTATCTCAAGACGGCTGATATGGGTATTCAAAATTTTACGAGGGCTGTTCAAAAAATACGCGGACTGACGTCATAAAACAAAATGTACTTTATTTAGAAGTTACAGGTCTGGGACTCCTTCAAAGTACTCTTCTCCCCAACGCACACACTTATCCCAACGGTGTTTCCACTTGTTGAAACAGTCCTGGTACGCTTCTTTTGTAATGTCTTCCAGCTCCTTCGTCGCATTTGCCTTAATCTCGGGAATCGTCTCAAATCTTCTTCCTTTCAAGGGTCTTTTGAGTTTGGGGAACAAGAAAAAATTGCAAGGAGCAAGGTCAGGTGAGTAGGGGAGGTGGGGAAGAACAGTGTTCGAGTGTTTGGCCAAAAAACTCACGAGTTCTGAGGGCTGAATTTCGCAGCAACGCAGTGCATCTTCAATTTTTCGGTCAAAATCTCGTAACAAGATCCAACTGATATCCCACACTCTTTAGCAAGCTCCCTGACAGTCAGACATCGATTTGCCCGCACCAGGGTGTTGATTTTGTCGACGTGTGGGTCGTCAGTTGACGTGGAAGGACGTCCAGGACGCTCATCATCTTCAATGGACTGTCGACCATCCTTAAAACGTTCGTGCCACTTGAAACATGCCATACGCTTCATAGCAACATCACCGTAAGCCGTGTTAAGCATAGCTAAAGTTTCAGTCGCAGATTTTCCAAGTTTAACACAAAATTTCACAACAAGTCGTTGCTCCTTCAGGTCATTCATTCTGAAATCCGCCAAACGAAAAAATCGCACTTCACTTAAAACCGCGTAGCTAATACACAAATAAAGATATCTGCAATCGGGAAATGGCGTCGTAATCAGCTGATCTGTGCAAACCTAGCGACACCAAGCGGATTCCCCTGGAACCAACTGAAGCCGCGCAATTCAAACAGTCCGCGTATTTTTTGAACAGCCTTCGTATATACTTTCATATATCTTTTGTCTTACAATCATAAATTCGAGGTTCGATTCCAAACTGTGGTCAGAGATAAGGAAAACAATTGTGTAGCTTTACTCTAAAAACTATCAACATATATTTTCAGGTGTAATCACATCACATAAACTGAATTAACCAAGATATTCACTAGGCGTACTTAAATACATTGTGTTTTTAACAAATCTCATGTCAATTGTTATTAGGAAACATAAGTAACTTTTACTGGTCGTTTTAAGTAGGATACTTTCGTAAAGAATCGTTTCGCAGGACTTAGTAAGTTTACAAAGCCATGTCAAAAAACACACACACGTACATTTAATATGCTACCGATTGCAACATACTTTCCTTTTCCCTTAATGGGAAAGAGGTAAATACTCTCTGAAATTCGGAGACCGATTCCCTTTGGTGGACAGAGTAGATAGCTCAATGTGACTTCACTTTAAAACAAACAAACATATCACCTATAATTCGGTTCTTAAATTCGAGTAAAACTAGTATCAGTGAGGAATTATGATGAAATCAAAGTTTTATCTATTTATTTCTGAACTTCATGCAAAGATGGATAGTTAACAGTACTTACCACCGACACTTGGGCTACACTTGTCTGTCTGATGGAGCAGTGGAATTTAACTGTTACATTTATAACATGTCCATAACTCAAAAATGCAGAAAATGTTGTTTTTTTTGTGACAACGGGAAGCAAACTGTTAATAAAATATTGGGCTTGATTGTTATCTATATAATACAGTCATAGCTTTAAAGTGTGAATCGATTTATCTTTTCGGCAATGGAACGCGAATTTGGAATTTCCAGATTTACAGTTCGACACAGTCGAATTCACAGGCCATGCACGCAAACCACTTGGCACACCCGATCCATTGAAGTTCAGAAATGATATTTTCGGTGATAACATTGGTAATTTGTTTCGTGGTGCTCTCTAACAGTAGGACTCGAAATCTACAAAGACAAATGTAGTATTATGATGACTCCGACTCTAACTCAAGTCCAGATGAATTAAACATACCGTTAACTGAAAGTCAAACGGATTGACCCAGTCATATTTTTCAATTATAGGTAGCTATAGTCATCTTGCCGCTAGAGGGCTGTCGTTCGTCCCGAACTATCCATAACCACCACAGTATACATTTCCTATTATTAAAAAAAGAAATCTAGTCCTCAACTCCGAATGAGTCCATGCATCACGGTGACAATTCGAGCGTAGGGATAACAGAAGTGTTTTACTTCTGTTTGTTATTTTTAGGAAGTGATTAATCTTGTGTCAAAACGGACCAAATGATAACGGATTGCCACCTGAACGTTTCCAAAATAAATGACCTACTAACCAACTTGTCCAACCCAATTTCTGTTATGTACTCTCGTTTTATTGCGATACTGCTACAAAACTACCAACGTTATATTTTTTAATTGTATAAGTTATGTTACTAAACAAGTGAACTTTTTATACGACTTTCTAAAACTTTTCTTTCTCTTAGTGTAAGTCAGAAAGCATAGTTGACACCACTTATCGATACTAAAGATCTCGTTAAGTGAAGGTAGTACTCGTGACATAGTGGACACATATATGCTGCAGAATTAAGAGTACGACTTTCCCAGTTATTGAGCTTACAACCTTTTGTCACTAAACTACGGAATTATGTTGCCAGAAATTTAAAATTATGTTGATAAAAGTAATTACTTCTTTTTACACTACTAATAATATAAGTACTTACGAGGTTCTGTTATCAAACAACCTATAATAGACACTTATGAAATTCTGTTATTAAATCACTTATAAGTTAGGTAATTACTATATTCTGTTATCAAACAACGGATAATATAGTCACTTACGATATTGTTTGTTTTTGTTTTGTTTTGAATTTCACGTAAAGCTACGCGAGGGCTATCTGCGCTAGCCGTTCTTGATTCAGCTGTGTAAGATTAGAGGGAAGGCAGCTAGTCACCACCATCCGCCACAAACTCTTGGGCTACTCTTTTATCAACGAAGAGTGGGATTGAACGTCACATTATAAAGCCCACAAAGCTGAAAGGGCGAGCATGTTTGGTGCGACGGAAATTTTAACCCGCGACCCTCAGATTACGAGTCGAGTGCCTTAACCACCTGGCCATGCCAAGCCCTTACAATATTGTGTTATCAAGCATTTGATAATATAGACAATTAAGACATTTTGTTAATAATTTAAGTACTTACCATCTTCTACCATTAAACTACTGGTAATCTAGGTACTTACGATATTCTTCTGTTAAACACTGCAACTGATAATCCAGGTTATTACCACATTGTGTTATTAAACAACTGATAATCTGGGCACGTACAATATTCGGTTAAAAAACAACTGATAGTTTAATTACTTAAGATATTTTATTACTAAACAACTGATATATCTGTACTTAAGATACGATTTAATAATCTTGTTAAAGTGCTGGTATTCACTATCTAAATTACTTATGTTACATATCCGAGAGCGCCCTAGTACTATCTACGTAGGGATGGCATTGACGTCTATACTAAAACATTACAAAAGACATCTGTATTTTCTTGTTTACAGGCCATCGGAAGCTATATTTGAAAAGATGCCTGACATAATCATTCAATTTTCGGTATATATGCCTTTTTACAGACATCCAGAGCGTCCAAAACGATATTTTTTATTTTCGTTCATCATCATCTTTCTTCAACAGTCCTAGCGCCTAATTAGTCCTAACAATAAATATAGATTTATCATCAGTTCGTAGACCAAAACAGTCGTCACGATTTTTTACTACTAATTTCATTATTAGATGCAAAATGTATAAAGCTTTAGAATACACTTTATAACCCGGTAAACCACGTACGCCATCTTGTAAAATAAATTAAACAAACAAGTATAAAGAAACATGTAGCTAACTAAAAAAGCTATGTAGGGCTAGCTACTGGTCTTCAAAAAAGGAACCAAACAAGATATAGATGGAAGTAAACGTATCATTTGATCACATAACGGACTAAGCCTTGTCAAGTTTTCATGGAGAATAAATTTCCTACATTACTGGAATCCTCACTGATAAAAACAACAACAGAATTTTCAATCATAAAATAGTCATAAAAGTAATATTTTAAAGTTATTTAAACGAAATGCATACTGATGAAGGCTGAAGTTCTTTTCAAACACCAAGTTTTCCATAGACAAACTGGGAAATCCAGATATATAGTTATATTGATCTCCACGTAAAACTGAAACAGCTTAGTTTGTTTTGTGGTCATTAGTCGATCAACTGATAGGTCTATTTCCATCCTATCTTGTCTGGTTTTATATTTGAAGTTCAATAACCAACCCACATAGTTTTATTTAGCGATAACTTTTTCCGTTATGTTTGTCTATTGTTATTGTTTTTTTATTAAAACGATCAAACTTCATTTAGCGAATTAAGTCATGTTATTAAAGTTCTCCTATTAAGCTACTGAATGACCAATATCTGTTACTACAGTCGTTCTCTGGAAGGTTAACAGTTAGTTTACGGACTGAAATCTCTGGTTTACATCTTCCTCGTCGTAGACAGAGCGCAGTGCAGATTGGCGTTAAAAAGTGCTTTGTCAATTACTTGTGAAGAAACCAATATAATTCAAAATATAAGCGCCATCTACATTTTAAGTGTGATTTTGAGGAGAAACGTAACAAAAAAATATTGGAATTTATCTAGCATGAGCAATAAATGGGCGTTCCTTCGTGAACAACATGTTTTTTTTTTTATAATTTTATTTGCTGTATGAAACACGAAACTGGACGAGATGAGATTGCTACCTCTTCATCCACATTAAGGTATGTCACGAAAAAAAATGTCACGAAGCTTAACTTCGGTTTTCGTTTTCTAAATTTTTATTGATATATTTTCCTGTTTAAAACCATACCTCTTTTTTAATTTTTTACTTATAGCATTTGAATAATTATAATTGAAGGAGTGCTAAGAGGTATTGCGATAATTTATATGAACAAAACAATAGCAGATAGTCTCGAAGACTGAAACCAAGAAATAAAAACGTATCTTCAATAAATGTGTAAAAACACATTGTTTTTGTTGTCTTTGTTTATTTTTAAACACAAAACTACACAATGTGGGGGTATTGAAACGCAGTTATTTTGTTATATAACCTTTAAGACTTATCGCTGAACCACCGGAGGCTCTGATCACAGAGCATTGCAAGGAATAATGTTTTACTTGGTTCTGAAACTTTCCTACTAAATAATCATTATCACTGAATATTACTTTATAAAACTGTGCTAGTTTCCATCTAATTAAATTATTGTTTGTATTTAAAGAATTTCGCGGAAGATACACGAGAGCTATTTGCATTGGCCGTCCCTAATTTAGAAGTGTAAGACTAGAGGGAAGGCAGCTAGTCATCACCACACACCAACAACACATGGGATACTATTTACCAACGAATAGTGGAGATTCACCGTAACATTTTGACCTCCACGGTCAAAAGGGTGAACACGTTTGGTGTAATACGGAATCGAACCCACGACTTTCAGATTACGAGTCGAGCACTTGGCCAAGTCCGGACGAGATGTAAGAGCACTTAAACCTTTTTATTGGGAATGTTAAAAATTCAGGAACAGAAACTCTTTTTAGGCATGGAGTTTATTAACATTCGAGTTAACATCAAAATGGTTTCTCTTAAAGGTGTATTGTCGTCTTTAGGAATACATAGTTTTGTGAGCTTATTTAGAAAATATACATTCACGCAACTAACACCACTGCATAGCTTTCTCCGTTCCAGTAATTAGGTGGTCATGATTAATATACAGCCGAATAAAAATTAAAGATACAAAGGATTTTATTTCTTTTTTTAAATGAGTTATTGTTGTTTTTGTCTGACTAAGTAGAATTATTCCCTTGTAGAAGTTCAAATAGAAAATTACATTGCAACCATAACAATGTTTGTACATATGACTGTTCACGAGCAGTAAAGAACTAATTTAGAAAGCGTCTTTATAAAATAGTTTCTTTACTAAACTAATCACACAAACGCACAAATATATATATATCGTGTTCAGAAAATAAAATCTATAGTCCGACATGGCCAGGTGGTTAAGGCGCTCGACTCTTAATCTGAGGATCGCGGATTCGAATTCCCGTCGCAACAAACATGGTCGCCTTTTCAGCCTTGAGACATTATAATGTGACAGTCAATCCTTCTATTCGTTGGTAAAAGAGTGGCCCAAGTAGTGATGACTAGCTGCTTTCCTTCTACTTCTTATACTGCTAAATTCGGGACGGCTAGCGCAGATAGCCCTCGTTTAGCTTTGCACCAAATAAACAAAAACAATCTATCCATATAAACTAATGTTTAACTTTATTTTGTTTGGCTACAGAAGTGCGTTACAACCGTGAATAAATGATATTTTCCTTTCTATCTTAATTAGCAGTTACGTTTAATTAACAGCTAAACTTTTATCTGTACTACATTTCACAGAACGAACAAGTAATGTCTTACTACGGTGAAAAAATTTTGATTTCAAGTTAATTTAGAGAATAAACAAACAGTGCTAAGCCCCTGTAAAGAAACTTTTGATTGGAGTAGTTTTACAAGACAAACAGACAGCGTCCAATCAAAAAAGGTTTGGTTTGGAGCAGTTTTACAAGGCAAACAAACAGTAACCAATTGCTCTAAAAAAGGTTGGTTTGGAGCAGTTTCATAAGGTACACTAACAGTGACTAGTTGCTCTAAGAATGTTTGGTTTGGAGCAATTTCCGCAAGATACATTTGCACTAATAATTTTAATATATGTATGAAATGAAAATGTTTTTCGTATATTAAGCCTTGCAGACACAACTTATACCAATGAAATTACGTCTAGAATTAGCCATTATTTTTGAAGCTGAAGTGTTAATTGTTTTTTTGAAACAGTTTAAATACATTTTACTCAGTTCAATTGCCAAAACAAAAGAAGATAAATAGAAAAATATCGTTAACAAAAGCTGTTCATTAATTAGTCAGTGCAAATATACGTGAATTTATGATTATGTTTCAGGTTGTTTGTTGTATTTCTTTCTGTCCTCTGTCTAATTAAGAATGCCATCGTTAGACCAATCCACTAGAATACATAATTTAAAAAAAAAAAATGTATTACTCTTCATATATAAAACTATGAGCTCAATATCCGAAAGTTTTTACAATAAACTTTGCTTCCAGTTATCATATGGATGAATTAGTAAAGAAAAAAGCATACTATTTAATTAGCCTACATGAGAAACTATGGCCGCAGGAAGATGAGAACTAACGAATATATCACAAAACAAAACGACAGTAAGCTCTACTGTGCCTTCCAGTGACACAGTGGTATGTCTGTGGACTCACACTGCTAAAAACTGGGTTTCGATACCCGTGGTGAGCAATGCACAGATAGTCCTTTGTGTGGCTTTGTGCTTAATTCTAAACAACACGTGGGATACTCTTTTACCAACGAATAGTGGAGATTCACCGTAACTATCCATACAAAAATAGGCCTGGCATGGCCAGGTGGTTAAGACACTCGACTCGTAATCTGAAGGTCGCTGGTTCGAATCTCCGTCATACCAAACATGGTTGTACTTTCAACCGTGGGGGTGTTATTATGTAATGGTAAATCCCACTGTTCGTTGATAAAAGAGAACCCCAAGAGTTAGCGGTGGGTGGTGAAGACTAGCTGTCTTCCCTCTAGTCTCACGGTGCTAAATTAGGGAGGGCTATCGCAGATAGCCCTGTGTAGCTTTGCGTGAAATTAAAAACAAACAAATCGTACAAAATATTTATTACTCAACACTCATACTGTTATTTAAGAATCCAATATCAGTATTATGTGCTAGAGAACTACTATATATATATACAGACGTTGGTTTGCTAAGACGTTCAATTGTACTGTTATTTAAGATTTCATAGGCAAGTACATTCACAGGATATGACCGTGTATCCACATCGTATATCAATATATATCCACTTCATACATCAATGTGTATACATCATATATCAATGTCTATCCACATCATAAACTCCAGAAAAGGCTTAACGCAACATGAATTTTAAACGATTTTCTTGTAGTAGCTGAAAAACTTACACACGTCGTGGTTTTGGTTCAAGGTTGTTTGAAGTTGTTGTTTTGCTATTATAATCCATGTTTCTGGTATTCATTTAGATAACTTTATAATTTAAATTAACGTTACCCATGTATGGTTTGGTTTGAGGATCGCGCAAAGCTAAACTTGGACTATCTACGTTAACCATTTATCAGTGACGAATAAGAGGAAAGGTAACTTCTCGGCTCTGTCTACTGAATGGTTCTACAGATTCTACATATGAATGAGCTTAGCTTCTAGTACTTTCATAATGTAAACAATAGCCTTAAGTTTTTTAATGATGCTTTTCAACTTATACTCCATATTGAGCTTTATTTAGAGCAGTTCCACGAGCTTAACGGGTTTTATTCAAATCTCATTTGAAATATATTCCTCACGTAGATTTTTTAAAAACTTACCGAAACGTAATCTCGTGATCGAACTTTATTCAAAGTTGTTAAGGAAGTTAAACTACTGACTGGATTTTGTTCAAAGTTGTTCCCAATTTGAATTATGCATTAAGAATCCTGTTGACAAGTATCAATAGTTCACAATACCATTAAACAATGAAACCAGATGAAAGTAATCAACAATGTATTTAAATGTGCATCGTGTCCGATCAAACAGCATTAGAGACCACGAGTCTTACCAATGTTTTAAATGGCAACTCATTTGAAAAAAAAAAATCTAACATCCAATCGAAGGACATCAAAACCATTCAGTCGGATCAGAATTTCAATCGGAAAACGCATTCCCGTTTGTAGCGCTAGTCATCACCACCCACCGCCAACTCTTGGGCTACTCTTTTACCAAAGGACAGTGGGATTGACCGTCACATTATAACGCCGCAACGGCTGAAAGGGCGAGCATGGTTGATGCGTTGGAGATTCGAACCTGTGACCCTCAGATTACGAGTCAAATGCCTTAACTACCTGACCATTTGAGCAAGGAACAACACGCAGGGTAACCCATTTGATGTGTGGATTAAGATCCAACAAACTTCATGTTAAAACTATAAGTAGTATCATCGTTATGTTAGTTTCCAACAAAAACATTAGGATGTGGCATTCTAATGCTAACTCCAATGTTTTTTTATGAAGCTAAGTTTATCTCTTCAAGTGCAGCAGGTGATCATCGCTGGGGGCTACTGTATATTGGCTGTGTTGGTAGACAGGTATATTTGCCCTCGAGGGGTTGCTGGTACGGACGGGCCTCTGTAGCTTGGGGTTTACAAGACAATAGTCACGTTGTTGGTACGGACGGGATTGTGTAGCAATAGTAACGTTATGGTACAAACTTTTTAGTGCAGAACTTTCGTGATATATCAGTGCATCTGTATAGCACTATTATCAAATATTGTTCACGCTATGAGAACATGATAGTTTTGAATTTTAGCAGAAGTTTAATTGAAATACACAATAACAGAATTAAGACATTTCAAGTTAATTAAAGACGGTTGTAAGTTAAGATTACAACAACAAAGCTGACGTATTTTTTTAGCCTGATGTTTTTCAGATTAAATGTTTCTGTCTTGTTCTTCTGTCAGCATAATCACGTTTCAAGAGATTTTTCCTTCCTAAGTATTTTCTTCAGCTAAAATATTTGTAGCGATGGATCCTCATTTTCCAATGGAGAGTGGCGTCATTAGCGTTTATTGAAATATGTTCCCGCCTTCTCTGTGTGCAGTTTAATAATGTTTTCATAGTGAATACTTTACTTCTACACTCACGCTCAAAGCTTAATTAAGGAAAGCTTGGTTCTCTCATCTGCAGGTTCATAACCAGCCTTGAGCACAGGAGGTAAAGTGGCTTGTTTTTCTTTAACGTGTTCAACACGTGTGGTTAATACATAAAACTTAAAAAAGCAAAACAAAACACACATAACTTAGCATGTGGTTAATCCCTTATTTATCATACACAGTTGAATAGACCCTAATATCCAATATGTGTGTATGTATGTACAAATTCATGGCAAAAAAAAGGTGAGAGACAGTTACTTTACATAGTAAATATAAACTGTTTTTTGTTTTATATTTTCAATACCCTATTCCACAAACAAGGGCTTTGGAAATAATAATATTTCTTTTGAAATGTAACAAAGCTCTTCAACTGATCATATAATTTGTAGCAAAAAATTACTTAATGTATCACGGCAAATTGAACTACGGATTTTAGCGTTGTAAATTTGTAAACTAACCTCTGACCCATCAAAAAATCAAATCAAAATTGTTGTTGTCATAGAAACGGGACTAAGAGCTAAAACCAAAAAAGACAGTCATGTCAGCCTCACTTAAATAATTTCAAGACATCTGATAATAATAATATGCCCCCCAGTGTCTCAGCGGTATGTCTGCGGACTTACAACGCTAAAAACAGGGTTTCGATACCCGTGAGGGGCAGAGCACAGATAGCCCATTGTGTAGCTTTGTGCTTAATTCAAAACAATAATAATAATAATATATGTTACAATTAAAATGTGTCATTAAATATACTTATGAAAAAGAAAAAAGCAAATACCTTTAATTGTGTAGCTTTGTGCTTAATTCAAAACAATAATAATAATAATATATGTTACAATTAAAATGTGTCATTAAATATACTTATGAAAAAGAAAAAAGCAAATACCTTTCGGGGCATTATATTTAATAACTGTACTTATAAATTTCCCTTCAGAAACTTAGCAATGAATCTGAAGACCTATGATGTTGAAAACTCGTGTTTCGGTAATCGTAGTAGGCTCTGCACAAACAACCCGTTTTTAGTTTTACTCTTAACAAAAACAAACTTAGAATCTTTGAACGAGATAAGACGGAAAACGTATTCTCTAACTCTTATTCTATCGGAAAACATTACTGTTTTCTTCAATAGACTTAAGTTTAAAATATAAATATTTCCGTTTTAATGGAAGGTTCTCTTTGAGAATGTTGATTGAAACCCTAAGTACTAAAACTTGTGCAATAGTTTTCGTTTGATGAATATTTCTTCCACGTAAACTATTAAGGGAAATTGTATCATTAATTTGGCAATGTACGAAAAGAGCCTTATTAATGTGAAATGACGCTTAAATCACTGTTTTCGTGTTATTGGTTTAGATAGATGAGATTAGGTAAACGAATCTGAACATAGATTATTCACATCTGATCTTACTCAGAGTTAAATTTCTGATCCTTTAGAAGCAGTACAAGTGACAAATTTTACTATTTCAAAGACGTGATGTTTTGACACGTCTTTGTTTCTAACGTACCGAAAAATGGAGCACCAGCAAGGCCGGGTGGTTAGGGCGCTCGACTCATAATCTGAAGGTATCGTGTTCGAATCACCGTGACATCAAACATGTTCAACATTTCAGCTGTGGGGGCGTTATTATGTGACGATCAATCTCATTATTCGTTCTTCAAAGAGTTGCCCAGAGACCAGCCCCTCTAGTCTTTCACTACTAAATTAGGAACGACTAAGGCCTGTTTTACATCGAAAATTATCAATTACATTAGATTATTAGTAACATTCAGACTAGCTTAAACAACTGAGTATGGATTGTATGCAAGTGTAATTTGTCTGCTGTATTTTTAATATTACCTTATGAATTTTACTACCATAATGTGGAGATGGAACGTCGATTTAGAAGGTAAGGTCTTTTTACTTATCAGCCACAGTGGTATGACTTTTCCCTCTTCTTTCATTTATTTCCTTTTGTGAAGAATCATCTTTTACAACAACTGTCTGCAGAGAGTGAAGAGTAATGTAGATGTGGAACGTGGTGGGCCTAGCACCCACATGTTATGTTGTTCTCTTATATTCTTATTTCTATCATTTATTTTTTATACATTTTCATTTTTTCACATTAGCTGAAAGACTTCACAAATAGAGTCTAAGGCTTCTTGACGACGAGAAACTCACTTGAAATAAAATGTAATAAAAATGTATCTCAGAACGGCTGACATGGGTACTAACACTTTTATTGATAAGCAGAGACCAACGTTTCTACCTTCCTACGTCATCTTCAGGTTAAGTTTTTGAAGATGACCTAGGTAGGTCGAAACCTTGTTCTCTGCTTGTCAATAAAAGTGTTAATACCCATAACAGCTGTTCTGAGATACACAGAATCTAAGACTGGTAGATAGTGTGTACACTAAAACTGATAGACGGTGTATCCCACCGTTATGTGGGTTCTACTTTTCTAGTCACCTCCCAAAACCATAACCATCTCACACCCTACATTATAGCCTTTATCCTGGTGATTTTGTTTCTCTGTGTAGCGTTTTGGTTAAGGCTTGCTTTATATTATAAATATGTTTTCTTTCGTTATAGGTTTCGTCTTTCTGTTTATAACGCAGTCCTTCCCTCATAATACAGATATTATCTTAACTGTTTGGGTAATGTTTATGTTTAAATTATGCATACACACCTAAGTAAGTAAACAGTAACAATACCATATATTAAATCAAAACTATATAACAATTATAATAATAGTTGTTTTCCATCTTAAAACGTTTTTAGAACTACATCAACAATGTTCCTTTTAACAACGTTCTTGTTAATATGTTATATTCAATACGTACGTAATTCAGTTTTTTATGTTCTTAACCATTCAAAGATTCTGTCTAAGCCTTTTTATTTCTGTGTAACAAGGTTTAAACTGCTCGATGAAGACTCTTATTCGAAACATTGCAAATAATATAGTTTTTCTCATACGCGTGTGTTTTATAACTTTTGAATGCTTGTTCCCCTCTGTATGTAAACACATACATATGCATATGCGTAAGGATATTTATATAATTATTGATCCGTAAAGCTCTTTAATATATTTTTTTAATATTTGAAAAGAGATCCTACTGAAAATATTAAAACTTAAGTTTTAACGAAATGTAATACACTTATTGTTGTTTCTACTTAAGAAAATAAATCATGCTATTTTGTAACTTTATTAGAGATTCTCACATGAATATGTTAGAGTCTTACGTTTGATCTTATAATATTAGCTAAATAATATATAAACATACGCAAAATCTTTGCTTACTGAAGATATTCGAGACAGAAAAGTTTGGTTTGATTTGAATTTCGCGCAAAGCTACACGAGGACTATCTGCGCCAGCCGTCTCTAATTTTGCACTGTAAGACTAGAAGGAAGGTAGCTAGTAATCACAACCCACCGCCAACTCTTGGACTACTCTTTTACCAACGAACAGTGGGATGACCGTCTCATTATAACGCTCCCACGGCTGAAAGGGCGAGCATATTTGGTGTGACGGGGATTCGAACACATGACCCTTAGATTACGAGTCGAGTGCCTTGACCATCTAGCCATGCCGGACCAGAAAATGTATAGCCCACTGTCTAGCTTTGCACTTAATTACAAACAAACAAACAAACAAACAAACAAAAACTTACCTTTGTCTCATTGGTGGACAATACCACAATGATGAAATCAAAAATGGATTAACACACACACACATACATAATATGTATATTAAGTACTTATCTAAATATAGCAAAAGTATGAACCACAGTTTATTAAATTCATCTGGAGTTTCTTGAATCCATTTGGTTAGATAGAATATTGGAAATAGAAGTAACGCCTTTTATAATCTGGCGAAACATAATTAGAATAAATTATACTTGTTTTAAAACTTTAATACTAAGCCTATTATATTTCAAACTGCCTTCTTTACTCAGATCCATAGCAATTTTCATTACTTAGAGTCCCCTGCTAGTACATCGGTAAGTCTATGGATTTACAACGTTAAAATCAGGGGTTCGATTCTCCTCGGTGGACTTAACAGAAAGTCCGATGTGGCTTTGCTATAAGAAAAACACACAAATTCCATCCACATTATGTTCACCACATTCATTGCAAACGATACATCTCGCTCAAACCTTAGCTTATTAGGCCGGCTGGGACACAATAAAGGCAGTAGTGGAGTGTGAATGTGTTTTCTTATAGCAAAGCCACAACAGGCTATCTGCTGAGCACACCGTGGGGAATCGAACCCCTGTTTTTAACATTGTAAATCCGTAGACATTCCGCTATACTAGCGGGGTAGGGGCGCAGTAGTTGAAGATCTATATTTGATACAACAACAACTATTACAATGTGACCGTCTTTGCTAAGCTGGCTAAGCATTTGTTTAAGTACTTACGCTTTTCGTAAGTAGTTTTCGGACTGAGGAGCTCATTATTGAGCGAAAGGTGTTTTCGTCAATGGCTTTAGGGAACATAGTGCAGTTAAAATACTATTATACACTTCTTCTTGACAAAATCCCGAAGGAATGAATAAATGATGCAGTGTTTAAAGATATAATAGGCTTAATAATAATGTCTTATAACAAGCATAATTAGGCATTGGAGTTGGAAGAACATTCTTGAAACTGAAGAAATCCTGTAAACTTACCAAGGGTTTGAAAACTGAGCTCTCTTACTTAAAAGTTCAGTTCAGCTTGGAACTTTATGATTTCTTAATTGGCGGTTTTTCTGTTGCGTTTCTCTCTTTTTCTCGCTTCTATAGGTTTGTGTTATCCTTGTTTGTCTTAAGTACGTGTTTATTATACTTCAGTTTTCTAACTACTATGCCAAAGAACAAATATTTAAAAATTATAATTTTATTTTGTTTTACTTTGTTAGTACGTATTATTTAAACTTTAACATAACATAGTTAGGAATTTAATTCTTATTTAAACTTTAACATCACGTAGTTAGGAATTTCATTCTTATTTAAACTTTAACATCACGTACTTAGGAATTTCATTCTTATTTAAACTTTAACATCACGTAGTTAGGAATTTCATTCTTATTTAAACTTTAACATCACGTAGTTAGCAATTTCATTCTTATTTAAACTTTAACATCACGTAATTAGGAATTTCATTCTTATTTAAACTTTAACATCACGTAGTTAGGAATTGCCTTCTTATTTAAACTTAACATCACGTAGTTAGGAATTTCATTCTTATTTGAACTTTAACATCACGTACTTAGGAATTTCATTCTTATTTAAACTTTAACATCACGTAGTTAGGAATTTCATTCTTATTTAAACTTTAACATCACGTAGTTAGGAATTTCATTCTTATTTAAACTTTAACATCACGTAGTTAGGAATTTCATTCTTATTTAAACTTTAACATCACGTAGTTAGGAATTTCATTATTATTTAAACTTTAACATCACGTACTTAGGAATTTCATTCTTATTTAAACTTTAACATCACGTAGTTAGGAATTTCATTCTTATTTAAACTTTAACATCACGTAGTTAGGAATTTCATTCTTATTTAAACTTTAACATCACGTAATTAGGAATTTCATTCTTATTTAAACTTTAACATCACGTAGTTAGGAATTTCATTCTTATTTATACTTTAACATCACGTAGTTAGGAATTTCATTCTTATTTAAACTTTAACATCACGTAGTTAGGAATTTCATTCTTATTTAAACATTAGCATCACGTAGTTAGGAATTTCATTCTTATTTAAACATTAACATCACGTAGTTAGGAATTTCATTCTTATTTAAACTTTAACATCACGTAGTTAGGAATTTCATTCTTATTTAAACTTTAACATCACGTAGTTAGGAATTTCATTCTTATTTAAACTTTAACATCACGTAGTTAGGAATTTCATTCTTATTTAAACTTTAACATCACGTACTTAGGAATTTCATTCTTATTTAAACTTAACATCACGTAGTTAGGAATTTCATTCTTATTTAAACTTTAACATCACGTAGTTAGGAATTTCATTCTTATTTAAACTTTAACATCACGTAGTTAGGAATTTCATTCTTATTTGAACTTTAACATCACGTAGTTAGGAATTTCATTCTTATTTAAACTTTAACATCACGTAGTTAGGAATTTCATTCTTATTTAAACTTTAACATCACGTAGTTAGGAATTTCATTCTAGTTATTTCCTCTTTTTCTACAGTTTTTGCGAAATTCGTAATTAACGTGAAATTATCTATTGAAATCTGTAAGACAGCTTTGAAAAGTTTTTTTATTTTATTTACACATAAAGATAGAACTCAGTTGGTCAAAGAGTAGCCCAAGAGTTGGCGATGGGTAGTGAAGATTAGCTGCCTTCCCTCTAGTCTTACACTGCAAAATTAGGGAGGGCTAGCGCAGATAGCCCTCGTGTGGCTTTGCGCGAAATTCAAAACAAACCTAACATCACTGAATTTCGTTGAACTTACAAACCGTATTACTTGATTTTTAATATAAGGCTTCAACTATTTATGATTTATATAAAACTTTTATTTTCTAAATCTTTCTCTACATACAAAACTATAAGCATATATAAATCAGAAAGAATTGTGTTTCCTTTTAAATTAGTGAGAGTCTGTTTGTTTAAAGTTAAGCTCAAAGCTGCATAATGACTTATCTGTGATCTTCCCATCACGGGTATCCAAACTCGATTTACAGTGTTGTAAATGTGCAAATATACCACTGGGATGCAACAATAAAGGAGGGTAAATGTGTTTCTATTCTTTCTATTTCCTTATTGCCGTATTATTTCTCTATTGTAACATCACCCAGTGGAACAGCGGTAAGTTTCAGGGCTTATTACACTAAAATGCAGTGGACACAGTAGGTCACCTGCTTTGGGTTTGCTCTAAAGCAAACAAACAAATAAATGAAACTATTGTTAGAAGTCCTCAGGCATGCCACTGGGGTGGGGTGAAATACAAAGAGCATGAACGAAAAACGAATGCATTTTATATGCGGAACTTTTGAACATACTTTTTCACATATTTCATGGAAACTTCATGTTTTTAATTCTATTCTGTCATTTTTTCAAATCCTATAACCAACGTTTTTCATATTTTATGTGCCTACTATAACTAAACATAACGATTTTATTTGACTGTGTGAAATAAGTTTTTTTTTAATTAAATAAGATGAGAAGAAATATTACTTGTTAACTTGAATTTGTGAAAAGTATTATGCAATGATGAAAGATTTAGTAAGGTATTAACACTCTGTTAATCGCGTTGCTGTTAGTCGAATGAAGCGTTGTGATATTACTTAATTAGTTGTAGTATTGAGTTTATTAAAACATGGTATTTTCACTTGATTATTTATAATGCTATAGTTTTAATAAATTCAACATTTTTTCTCTCTCAAGTGAAACAATATTATCACACAATAAAGCGTTATGATTTTCTTAATTTGGGGTAAAAGAAACGTGATATTTGTAATTGTTTTGGCAAAGCATTTTTTACCGAATAAACATTTATGATTCTACTTGATTAAATGTTATGTTATTGTTCTAATAAGTACAATATTTCCTAGATTAGGTGCTGTTTTCTTTTTCTCGTTGAATAATATTAAGATATGGAACTTTCTACCTGAACAATAATTTATGTCATAACGGCTAAACGGTTAAGTCAAAGGCTCCAAATTCAGGCATAGCCATGCTTTTGAGTTGCAAAACTAAAATAGATTAACCAGGAAGCAGCAGTACTCGCCATCTAACATGGTTGTTCTTAACCCACTAGTGGGACTGGATGTCACTTTTATGAAGTGTTCATAAACTGAAAGTTTGGAACGTATTCAAGGGCACCACTTAATTGATGCTACAACACTTTAAAGGGTGACCAACCCCCGAGAGAGACTCTATTTTCCATATATTAAAATAAAAGGTGTAATCTTTACATTTAAAGAAGCCGTTTCATTAAAGAAAATGTATATTTATTATGAACAATCCCTTATGTATCCATTATTCATCGTTTAACGGCCATTTTGAAAATTTAAGTGTAAGTTATTGTCCTAAAAGGTCTCTTAAGCGCGAATTTTTACGTAAGAATGGTCATGAGATCCCCAAATTTGAAATCATCTTATTGTCCAAAACACAGTTTACTCAATTATGACAGTTTCTCCCTCCGGAACTCCCTTTTTACCACAATTGCGAGCTTTACCCGATACTTTTGAATATTTCTTTTATTAGTTTACATTATGCATAGACAAAGATTTGATCTATAATATGCTACTGAACATACTCTGTGTTTTATGTGTGGGGTTTTCAGATAAGAGTAGCCATGTGGGCGGTGGGTGCTACGAACTTGTTACCTTTCTTCTGATGAACAATTTAGGATTACAAATGGCTATTCAAGATATTTAGGGTCTCTGAAATGGTTATTTATCCCATATTGCGCCGTTCACGTTGAAACTAACAAATACTGATACTACTTTCATCTTGATTGTTCTGTAGCCAATCAAGAAAGCGTTTCGGTTTGTTGCTACTGATTTCGTTGCGCTTCGGGTAAATCGTTTAAGTTACCTTTTCTCGTGTTAGGTAAAGGAATCAGAATTAGATGAGTAATTATCAGTATATTATCAATGTAATAAACGACATGAACTTCATCTTTTTATCTCTGTACCAAGTTAAATACTGGTAGCCATAATTATATTCAGGTTGTACCTTGACAACAGACTCTTACCGATGTCCCTTAACTC
This sequence comes from Tachypleus tridentatus, assembly GCF_004210375.1. Classification (NCBI taxonomy): domain Eukaryota; kingdom Metazoa; phylum Arthropoda; class Merostomata; order Xiphosura; family Limulidae; genus Tachypleus; species Tachypleus tridentatus. Next base: position 45,155,788 of record NC_134826.1, on the reverse strand, counting down.
GTGCAATTGACACGTTATTTTGTATTCATTACATTAACATTTTGAAGGATGAGCATCACGTTTTATTACAATATTAAACAATATACATACATTTAGCACTGAGAGCTAAATACAACATGTTATAAATCGTTTCCAATACACAAAATATGGTTAACAAGTTAGTAAGGTTAGTTACATTGGCAACAAAATAATTCATATCAAATATGGAAGGGTTAAGAAAGATTTTCTACCATTAAACAGGATAAAGATGGATGTTACCGAACATATATTTACATCTTTTCAATATTTACTTCTTAAAGAAATACGAGTACATCTTACCCTACTTAAATACGTGGTTGAGCATAGGAGATCTTACTCATTGAACCTGGATACATTGTTGAGCAGAATATTTCTAATTCTACATTTTTAGGCATAACGAGTAAGGTGAACATCACTCGTAATGGTACTTAATAAATGTACCACTAATTAATTTAATATTTTGTTAAATGTTAATTTAAGTGCCTCCACTGAATTCTTCCGCGTAAATGTTTGATTTTATCCATACCCGTTACATTTATTTTCAGAAATGACTTATTTGTTTATTCTAACCAATCTACATGGATAGCTTCTCTCAATAAAGAAGGATAATTTGACCACTTCATCAGAACCAGTCACAGAAACGACAAATTCTACCCGCTTCGAGCAAAATTAATTTCACCAGTACCAACTTAATTTATCTTTTAAACAAAAATTACTTGTATTTATTTACCACAGATAAGAACGAATGTTATTTACTATAGCAAGCATTATAAGTTTACCTTTCTATGTCTCGATAAGAACAACATTTTTCCTCAACTACTTTAGATACATTTCACACCATTTTTGATTTAGGTGCGGCATGGCCTAGTGGTTAGGGCTCTCAAATCACAATCTGAGGGTCGCATGTTCCGAACCGCGTCTCACCAAACTTGCTCGTCCTATTAGCCGTAGGGGTGTTGTAATGTAACGGTCAATTCCACTATTCGCTGATAAAAGAGTGGCCCAAGAGTTGGCGGTGGGCGGTGGTGACTAACTGTTTTCCTTCTAGTGTTACATCGTTAAATTGGGGACAGTTAGCGAAAATAGCTCTCGTGTAGCTTTGCGCGAAATTCGTAACAAACCAAACTCTTTGGTTTGAGCGAAGATAGGATTAGTTTCTCGTGGCCTTTAACGGGATTAGATTTGCATTGAAACAGAATCATTTTTATCTCTTCAGTATTTGAAGTATGTACGCTAAACTGGATTAATTTATTTTCCCCTTCAGTCACCGGATGACAAATGAGAATAGGTCTGGTTTTCTGTGACTTGCGGACTTTGAATATAGTAATGTCTGGGCACACGTTGAGAAGAATGGTTTTCCAAAGTACTCTGAGTCAAAGAAATTACACATGTGATTTTTATTATTATTATTATTATTATTATTATTACTAATGCGCTCTTTATTATTATTTGTTGAGCAGTAATTAGTTGTCTCGGTCGATTAGATGTATTCTTGTCTAATTACTTTTAATTTCCCGGATATATGTTTGAGGAGGGTTCTTTCCTCTAAAATCATAGACGTATTTGTGACTAATATTATCTTAATTAGCACTAGAAGGATATCTGAACACCACAAATGTTTCCTGAAATGTTAAGTTTGTGACTATTCTTTCATTCTACTGAAGGAGTGCTTACTAAAGCCTATTTTCCCTGCTTAACCTACAACTGATAAATAAACGTTCTTTAAACATTAATCTAACGTTCTCCACCTTGACTAGTGATATCTGTTGAATTGAAATTCTTAATTTTCTCTTCATTTCCTGCACTCACAAACAGGGTGATTTACAAATTATAGAAACGGCGGTAATTTCATTACGGTTTCCTTACAAATGTTGAGGCATTTCTCAAACTGAAGTCAAATAAGAGATTTTTGATGTTCTATATAAAATGAATAAACTGGTAGAGCAGCATGTTCAGGCTAACAATTAGATCCTAAACTATACTTTAAGCCAATCAAGACCAACAATCTCTTCTATAAAGTGAAGGTTATGGTTAGGAAAGAGAACCGTCCAACCCAAAAAGTATTATGATGAAACTGGACGTATTTCCCAGTACAGTTAATAATACAGTTAGCAATGATTAAGCCCCATCACGAAATTAGTAATGTTTTTGAGAATGTGTATTCTCATAGCAAAGCCAAATTGGGCTATCTGTTAATACCACAGAGGGGAATTGAAACCCTGATTTTAGTGTTGTAAATCCGTACATTTACCGTTGTACCAGCGCGGGGCTTTCCATGAGAGAGAGAGAGTTTGTTGTTAAACACAAAGCTAAACAATGACTTATCTATGTTGTTCTAAACACAGTTATTGGTTATAAGTATTTAAACCCACTGCTGAGCCACTGAGGGCCAAGAGAAAAATGTAACCGATGAAAAATAAATCACAGTAACCACCACTTATGATACTATATATAGATACAGCTCTGCTTATCCATCGTGGTTGTGGTACTAATAGTACTATTTATATTATTTCCTTCGTATTGTACGTATGGTAAAGTTAACCATTTTTTCTTTCCAGTTTCATAAACTTATTCTATTCTACTTCTTTAAATTATATCAGTTCTTCAGAATGTGGGAAAACTTGACTGTGCTCATTATACGAAAGGTCAAAGGAAACAATTGACTATTTCTCCACAAATATATTAATATCTTTGGAAAGTGATTTACGACGTATATAAATATATGAAACTTTACAAGACTAAAGTAGACTATACAATATTCATTACAATATATATTTCTCTCTTATAAACAAATACGTAAACGACAATAATGTTTAGTTATGGTAAACGAAAGTTTACGAAAGAGTTATGGCTTTAACTCGTATTTATCGTCTATGTTTTACTTAAGTTGTTTTTTTTACTGATTTATTCAAACATCATCCAACTATCAAAGTGTACTGTTGTTTCGTTTTGCTGTTCCATTCAACTATCAAAGTGCACCGTTGTTTCGATCTATAACCTTGTACTTATATTTACTTTTTTTTCATCTTAAGTCAAACATATATATTTTACGTTATGCTTGTAGGTTACTTATATGCTATAAAGTACGGGTTTTATTGTGTTATCTGCAGCTATACTCAGAGTCTCTCTCTCATAATTGTTTTGTTCAACAGTATTTTATAATGTTGTTAGATTATCTATAATAACAACAACAAGGAAATCTAGAACCATTTGTAACAAATATAAGTATAGCTTTTCATGTTTAGTTATAAAATATAACTCTTAAAACCGTAGAACCGTTTACAATAATTGTTATATAAAGCTGTAAAACTGTTTAGAACACAACGATGTTGTACTCAACCAATATTTTATGAACAATGAAAGGCAAAGTACAGTAACGTTCTGTAGCACAACAGGTCGGCTGAATAAATGTTTTATAAAAGTGCCAGTCATTTACAGTAATATATATCTGTTAGAGCATTTACCGTTTTATTACAGTAGCTTAGTCATGAAACATTTTATCATCTTGTGACACTGTTGGTCGTCAACAATATACATTTTGTACCACTGTAGGTCGTCTACAATAACCGTTCTGTGTCAGTGTAAATTGTTTAAAACCATTCTGCTACAGTGTATACAGTTTAAAATTAACATTTCATAATAAAGATAATCAATTTTGTAAAACTGTCGGTCGTTTAAAAATATACATTTCGTAGCACTACATACAACAAACATTAAGTTACCCTGTAAACCATCTACAATAAACATTTCGTAACAATGAAAACAATCTACAATAAGTATTTTGTAACACTGGAGGTCTTTTACTATGAATATTCTGTAAAAATGCAGACCACAAACATTATATATTATATATATATAAATATGAGAAAAACTGTTACTCCTTAAATAAATTTGTTTTCAGTCTTTACATAACTTTCTTCAAATATTAACGCTGTAACGAAATATTATGAACGTGAGTTTTAAGGATTCGGTTATTTTTCCTCAGCAGCCAATGTTTAGTATCACCAAAAAAACGTATTTTACTTTAAATTGTGGTGTGACTATTCCAGTATGTTCTACAGAAATCAGTAACTCTTTTCAACAATTATTAACTGTTTATAATCTTCCGTCCGGTTTTCTAGTTCGACGAGTTTTAGTTTTTAAGAAACTGGCTTTATTTTTTTTTCGTGATGAGTCCATCTAAAGCCTCATGTCTTCAATGCGTCCAAAAATCTCTGAAAGTTAGTACGCAACAAAACACTTAGTTAGCAACTCAAAATTGATAAAATGAAAATAAATTACGTATTTAATATTTTATTAATTACACAAATATCACCCAAGCAGCAGAATTGTTGTCTGTAGATACTGAGGTAAAATATAAATATACTTGTATTTAAAGAACTATATATAATAAAGGGGAATATCAATATATAAAGTAATTCTTTTTTTTCTTTGTTTGTTAAAATTTATAAGGTCGACACAATCCTGTGATCAGCACTTTTTAAATTTGCTTAGATACTTCATTCACATCAAAAGAACAATTTTGGGTTTAAATAATGAAATATAAGGTTTTTGGATCTTTAACAAATGTTTTTGTTTTTTCTTAATTTCGCGCAAAGCTGCACGAGAATTATCTGCATTAGCCTTCCCTAATTTAGCAGTGTAAGACTAGAGGGAAGTCAGCTAGTCATCACCATCCACCACTAGGTTTTGGACTACTCTTTTTTTACCAATGAATAAATGGCCAGGTGGGTTAGGGCGTGCGACTCCTAATTCAAGGGTCACGGGTTCGCATACTCGTCACGTCAAACATGCTCACTCTTTTGCCCCCCGCTGGTACAGCGGTATGTCTCCGGATTTACAACGCTAAAATCAGGGATTCGATTCCCCTCGTTGGGCTCAGCAGATAGCCTAGTGTGACTTTGCTATAAGAAAACACACCCAGCGAATAGTTGGATTGACCATCGCATCGCGGCTAAAAGGGCAAGCATATTTGGTTCGACGGCGATTCACACCCACTACCTTCAGTGTACGAGTCGAACGTCTTAACCCACCTGGCCATGCCGGGCTTAACAAATGTGAGGTTTGGTACAGGTTTATTTAAATATTCACGTTTAATTGTCTCATATTTTGTACATAAAACATGATATATTTAAATAAACAAATAAATTTAAATTGAAATTGTGCAATTGATCATAAACAGAATAAAAAAAGACTATAATTATGGTGGCCGAAAATGATTGGTATTCCGTTTTCCAGTTATCTTACTGGTCATGAAAAAGCAGCCAAATAATAGGTAAATCCAAGGAGTTCAACCATACTATATGTTTTCTATTTATTTGTATTAATATTGAAAGTTCCAAATTTGTTATTTTGGGCTGATTGCACATCACTTTGATTATAAATGTCGACATATTCCTTTCAGTTTGGTTGCATATTGTACGATGCCATTCATCCAGGGTATCACTTTTTTTTCTTGTGGAAAAGATAATTCTAATTTACTGAGTATGGTATTTGGAGTCATACAAGTATCTTTTGCACTGACAATCAGATGAGTAATAGAGGTAACAACCTTTCTTGTCTTCCACTGGGAGAATGACTAGAATGCGTCAATAGTTACTCCGGATAGCTCTGAATTGACTATAGAAGTAACTAAATTAGAATTAGTAAACTGGACAAAACGCTCGTTTAATTTATTCTGGAACAAGGTCTCAGCTTATACAATTTAGATTGCGATCTGAGACATACAGTTTAAAGCTCGAGATTGCTGAGGTTGTAATACTCTAGTAAAATACTCGTAAGCTGAGGGTCACGGGTTTGAATTCCCGTCGCACCAAACATGCTCGCCCTTTCAGCCGTGGGGGCGTTATAATGTAAAAGGGCGTTGGTAAAAGGGTAGCCCAAGAGTTGGCGATGGGTGGTGATAACTGGCCATCTTCCCTCTAGTCTTACACTACTTAATTAGGAACGTCTAGCGCAGATAACCCTCGTGTAGTTTTGCACGAAATTAAAAAACAAACAAACTAACTAACAATTACATGAGTGACATTAATGACGTCAAATCTTAAAATGTTCGACTTGCTTCTCATGTTTACCTACCTAGTCTCGTGGTATTCCGTGCGCTGAAGATACTGTTGACTGTAGGAAGGTCACTTCCCAAATTGGACTGCCACGTCTTTTTCTTCTGAAATCCAAAGAAGGATAAAAACGCTTTGCGAAACTTGTTGTACATGAAACAATAGGTTATAGGATTACAACACGAAGAGCAATAGGCCAGCAAATGAATAACGGATATTCCAGTGGGTCCAACGCTGGAGTACAAGCCTTCATGATCGTAAAGAACCCACGTATTCAGGACGTAAAGAGGTGTCCAGCAAACTATAAATTCCAGTACCAGAACAAATAGCATCTGGATAACCCTACGTTTGGCTACTTGGCTCTTTGCAGTATTTCCTCGGATAATTAATGGATGAGCTGCTGTGTGTTGATTGCTGCACGTTGGTTCACCTGTTCGCCGATAGATGGGGCGTTTACGCCACAGCATTTGAAATGACGTCGATGAAAAATTATCGGAACCAGTGTTCTCTCTCTTTCTAGTCGGAATTCCTTAGAACACAGTAGAAGAATGATAACTTAAGCAGTTTTTCCTTTGCTAGGGATAAATATTATTTAAATAATTATTATTTTTTCTAACTTGTAACAGACATTAGGAAACTCACAAATGTTTCCTATCGTAGCAACAAAAACAAATTACACTTTGTGTTGAAGTAAACTTCACAGTTAAAGTTCTTTACTAACTTCACATTTTTTTCTGTCTCCTTCTTCCAGTATCAGCGTTATAAATACTTAATAACAAAATCCTGGTATAAGCGACAAAATATTTTGTGTTTTTCTAAGAAATTAAATTCTCTTATCGTTGAGCGATAAATATGAATTCCAAAACGCCATTTAGCTCTGCTGGCCACGTGTTTTACGTCAAGTATCACTTCCAAAGCATGATTCTCATTAGTCAGATATTCTCCTGTAGGTGTTCCTGATGTGTATATAGTTACCTTTGCGATAATGTTTAACTTTGTCTCATATATTTAAAAGGAGAGTAAGGGTTATTTTCTTTGAGTAAGATTCTCACTCATGTTAACTGAAATCGTCTTTCTTGTCTTAATTAAATGAATTGTTTGTATGTTATTAAATACGAAACAGCATAAGGACCAAATTTTAGCTTTGTAGACTTCCAAAGCTTACCTTTGAGATACAGTCCACGAAAGCTTTGAATGTAAACATCAGCAAACTAACTACCTGTTCTATTTAGCATAAAATAAGGCTGATTTTTCCAAGTTGACTACTAGAGTGCCAAACTGAAGGTGCACAGTTCAGCCATTTTTGTTTTAAGAACAAACGTTCACATTAGTAAACTGTATTCCAGAATGAATAAAATAGGCTTACAAGAAATTTAACTGTCCCAACTGGGGAAAAGTTGTCTATTTCAACGTGTTTAAAATAACAAATAACTTATGGTATGCATGGTTCATGTGACACACGTGTAATGGAAACGTGTAGAAGACTTCTCGACAGTTAAAGCGTAAGGGGATCTTTACTGGTTATTAAGATTAGTATACATATAGTAAGAAGCTCCTCATCGCTGAGCAATCCGTTCTGTCGGTTTCTTCATCACGTCTCTATTCCCTTCCACTTATTAATGGCTCAGCTGTGGTTAACAACAAATAAAAACTTCTCTGATTAATAACATAACCAAAAAACTGATTCAGTTAGGCTTAATACATTGCTCAATGAGCTAATGTAAGGTTAGTGTTTAAGTTCTGGGAGCTTAGATTATAGACGATATATCCTAACGTAGTTCACAGTAATTCACTGTTCTGTCTAACTCGATCAAGACACAAGGTAATTTGTCATGCGGTCTAAACAGCCTGTAAGACCCACTGTGCGTTATTGACAGGAGTAATAATTTCGAGATTTTTCCACTTCCCGGAGCTCAAAGTATCACACATACTTCAGTGGATGCGCTCCACTGGACCCTAAATTTGATATGTTCAAATCTCAAGATAACCCATAAAGAAATGTTCGAGATATAAAATATCCAATTTTGATTAAAGTTCTTCTATTCCTGTTTTTAAAGTACGGAAACTTTATTTGATAGAAAAACATACTTAACTTTCATAAATTGTTTGTCAAATTTGGTACAGCCTACAATTAAGCGTCAGATTTGGTATAAATATAAGCAACTTGCGCAAAGTTATTCAACAAAAACCGTTCAAGTTTCACCAAACATTTTGCGTATGTCTACGTTAAGTCAGATACCGATCTAACATTTTTAAAAAAGCTTCACATGAACGTAAATGTGGACAATTTTTTAGTTTTTGTCATTCGTATTATAGACAGATGACTTAGAGCAGCAAACCTTTAGGGTAAAAGCATATGCAGATACAAAAGTACTGGATTAGGCCAAGCAAACTAAATTAGTAGTTTCTAGCTCAAGTTTTTGTTTAGGTCTGTTTTAACGAAAATTATAGCAATAATATAATGTCGCTAATTTATTTAAATTATCCTAATTGCTGTTACTTAACATAGATGATTCATAATGCCGAATAGTTTGTCCCGTGGTTAAAGCCCGCAATGCATGACTTATAACTAAACTAATCCAGCACAGTTTGACTTGAAGAGCCTAATACATAGCTACCAGCTAAAATAGCTTCTTCTAATCTGAATGAATGTCCTTGTTGTGTGGTTTCTCTTTAGTTAACTCATCTCAGTGTATGATGATGTACATTTTATACGTATTCCCAGTTCTAATAATGGTTCTGGTTCAGATGGAAGTATCCAACTCGTGTATGCCAATTTAATCTGTCGTATTCTAGTTTGAGTGAATTTTGATGATATACGGTCACAAAGTAATTTGTTCTGTGGAATTTGAACTACGTAATAATCAGTCGTTGATTAAACAAAAGTATTCCTTTCTAATTACAATGACAGGCTTAAAATAAAGGTTACTTTCAATGTAATTTCTCTCTCTCTCTCTCTATATATATATATATATATGTAGTTACTACATATTTAATCGATCTTAAAATTTTCAAATTGTTCTTGTATTTTCATGCGATTAATTTGATTTTGACAAGTAACTTTTTGGTGGTGTAGTTACAATAGTAGTTTGTAAGAAAGTTGGTGAAGATGTAAAAATTTAATAAATAACGCTAATGCACGTCTTTATGTGTAAATTATAGCTTACATTTGGTATCCCGCTGGTACAGCAGTAAGTCTACGGATTTACAACGCTAAAATCAGGGGCTTGATTCACTTCGGTAGACTCAGCAGATACCCCTATGTGGATTTGCAATAAGAAAAACATACACACGCTTACAGTTGATTTGTTTTTTAATTTTGCGTAAAGCTACACGAGGGCTATCTGCGCTAGCCGTTTCTAATTTAGCACTGTAAGACTAGAGGGAAGGCAGCTAGTCATCACCACTCACTGACAACTCTTGAGCTACTCTTTTAACAACGAAAAGTGGGATTGATTGCCACGTTATAACACCCCCATGGCTGAAAGGGCAAGCATTTTTGGTGCAACTGGGATCCTAACCTGCGACCTTCAAATTACGAGTCGAACGCCTTCACCCACCTGGCCATGCCGGGTCCTTACAATTGAAACGTATCAATAGTTCACGTCCTTTGTATGTGTAAGATGTCTACATATCATGGCGTCAATGTGAAAATGTTGTGTTGTCATATTTAGATTTTTTCTATACATACAAACTTTGTTATAATGACACTCATACTCCATGAGTAATGCAAGATGTATGGGCACTAAGTGTGTCAACAGGAAATATGTAATATTTTATATAAATAAAAAGATTTATTAAAGTATCTTTCAGTTGTGTATTTCTAAAAAAAATTGTGTAACCTTTACTACAAATACGAAGTTCTGCTGAAGTATTTTTTAAAGTAATGTGGCAAAAATCTAATCCACAAGTTAGTATTCACTAGCTGCTTTTCCTCTAGTCTATTCGAAATCGAATAGATTTACCCCAAACTGAAAAACGAGAAACAAACATTCTAATAGCACGAGGGCAACTGTAACCTTTACCAGAAGGACGAAATTTTGTTAAAGGGCCTTTTAACAGGCTGTTACCAGGAGGCGCTGTTAAACAGAGAGTTTTGTTAACGGGCTTTTATGTTTTTAACAAGCATACTGCTTTCATTTAGTGGCCGCAATACCAAACTTCCCATAATCTTTTCAGAAATATGATGTTACATCTTTAAGTCTTGTGTCGTGCACAACGTGTAGAAGATGTCAAAGTGTCACAAGTACGTTATTTAAAGTTAATAGTCACTACCAACCGATCAGAGGAACTATCATTGGAGGTTTTATATCTAAGTGATCCAGAAAGTTCACGGAAGGTATTGAAGAAGGAATATCAAATAAATATGGATAAACTTCTTAAACACTAGAAAAAATCACTAAATCATTTTGTAAGAAAAGATGAAAGATTAGGAAGAATATATGACAACAGTCAACATTGGGAAAGGAATAAAATGTAATTGAAGGATAAACTGGACACATGAAGATATCAGTAGGAATATGTTTTATTGAAATGACTTCAACACATAGACTCATTTCCTGAAAACATGTTAAAAGGATAAAATTTGCCAAAAAAAAGTCCAGAAATGCAACCAATAATCACAAACAAAATAATTACAAATGGAAGATTTTAAATAAAATTGAAGTAGAAGATAAACGTCATGTTAAGGGAGTTTTTGACAATTTTTGGATGAAAATTAATGCGTTAGAATTGAGGACAAAATGATATAAACAACTGTATAAAAATACAACCAATATGTGAAAAATGAAACGGAATAACTAAACGTCAAAGTTAACCCAGAAGAATTTTTACAGACCATTTTGGAAGTAGAATGTCTCGTAAACAAGGAATCGCTATGAAGTTTCAAAGATACGAAACTGGAGAGAAAAAAGTATTTATTTAAAAAGAGATATGCGAGTAAAAATTCCTTCTTCAAAGAAAGCAAACACTTAGGGAAAAACTCAAAAACCCAAACTAAGAATAGCTCAGAAAAGTTATGACACCTTCCCATACGCTAACATACCATCGAAAATTTAGAGTCGAAAAATTCCCGCCATAAACCAAACAATAGATAACAGTGTACAATTAATACTATACAGGTATAGAGTTAAAATATGGAGTGCAAAGTAAGAACCCACCAAATAAACAATAAATATTGAATGTATTTAACAAAATATTTAAAGATTCAATTTATGGAGTGCAAATTAAGTATCCGGTAAATTCTGCTTATTACGCTCATAAAATGAATTATAAGAATGAAGTAAGAGACAATCTACGTATTCTAATGAACCAAACATAAGTGACAAATGAATTCTTTCTACTATAACAAATATACGAAAACATGAATTAATTCCATTACAACGAAAAACACGTAACGGAAAGAAACCAGTTCTACAAAAAAAAAAAAAAGTAGACTTTTTATTAAGACTTTTGCTCTTTGTTGTTAAGTACAAAGATACACAATATATCTGTGCTCTGCCCATCGCGACTATCAAAACCCGATTTTTAGCGTTACAAACTTTTAGACCTGTCGCTGAGCCATTGGGGTGCTACCGAAAACGTCTCATTCGAGCATGTGGTACACAACAAGTTTAGTTTGTTTGATAGATTGTTTAGGCAAAGTATTCATGAAGGGGACACAAGTGTAGAGGACGATGTTTCGGAAGTCTTTCATCTTCAGGCCAGGCGGAAGACTTTCGAAATATCGTTCTCCACACTTGTGTCTCCACAACAGGCAGTTGCCGTCCATTCTACAAAGTTTCATCAAATTTGTTTTTTTTTTACTTTCGCGCAAAGCTACACGAGGGCTATCTGCGCTAGCCGTCCCTAATTTAGCAGTGTAAGACTAGAGGGAAGGCAGTTATTCATCACAACCCACCGTCAACTCTTTTATCAACGAATAGTGAGATTGATCGTGGCATAATAACGCCCCCAGGGCTGAAAGGGCGACCATGTTTGGTGGGACGGGGATTTGAAACCTCGACCCTCAGATTACGAGTCGAACGCCTTAACCCACCTGACCATGCCGGGCCTACACAACAAGTGGCTATAAATAACCTAAAACGAAAATTATCAACTGAACAAATTACGAGTTAAGTTCGACTGAAAAATCAATTTTGAAAAAAGAGAGATCCATAATAATGAGAAACTGAGGGAATACATTTTAAAATATCCTGAATAAATGAAGATTGTTAGAAAATGTTCGCGATACACGAATAAAAGAGACGAACTTTACCTATCATATTAGTAGCCTCCATAATTATTAGAAAGTTATTTAAAAAGAAGCGTCAAAAGACGGATCTGTAGCAGTATCTGTTCTAAACAAAGTTATCAGATTATCTTAGAAAATGAATACTACTGTGGCAAATTAAAAGTAAACCAGCGAAATATATAAAAATTAGAGATAACGAACACAATTATTCCACTAATTCTGAAATACAAAAAGTAGCTTTTACGTTCTTAAGAAATAATAAGTAAAATCACAAATGAAGCATATCCCAAGTCGATGACGTAGAAATAATAAATCCACAGGCCTGGCATGGCCAAGCGCGTAAGGCGTGCGACTCGTAATCCGAGGGCTGCGCGTTCGCGCCCGCGTCGCGCTAAACATGCTCGCCCTCCCAGCCGTGGGGGCGTTATAATGTGACGGTCAATCACACTATTCGTTGGTACAAGAGTAGCCCAAGAGTTGGCGGTGGGTGGTGATGACTAGTTGCCTTCCCTCTAGTCTTACACTGCTAAATTAGGGACGGCTAGCACAGATAGCCCTTGAGTAGCTTTGTGCGAAATTCCAAAAACAACAACAATAAATCCACAATATTTGAATATCAAGCTTATAATTGAGAACCAGTGCGCATGTACGATTGTTTCAGTATTTTGTTCAGAATACATTTCTTCTAAATGTTGTGAAATGTATAAAAATTATTGTGAAACATTATGAGCCCTAGTAAAGAAAACTTATACATCTGTTTTATTCAGTGCCTATAATGCCTTGCGACCAATGCCCGGGCTCTTCAGACTGGCTTGTGTGTGTGTCTTTTTCTCCTTATAGCAAAGCCACATCAGGCTATCTGCTGAGTCCACCGAAGGGTATCAAACCCCTGATTTTAGTGTTGCAAATCCGTAGACTTACCGCTGTACTAACGGGGGATCAGACTGGCTTGAATGAAACAGACATGGGAGTGATCGAGGCGTTTTTTTTTCTTTATCAACTATTTTAACAAGAACATTTTCAGTGGTGACTGTGTTAACTTTTACTTTCACTAACTTTATTAACGTCTTTACGCGTCGGAATTATGTTACTGATTTTTATTTATTTGTTTTAACAAATTTATTTAATATTATCATTATTAATTTATTTCCTTTGCTTATTAATGCTTACTTATCATTGAGAATAACTGACCGTTTTTCAAAACATCAGCTGTTCCGATTGATTTTGTAAGCTAAAACTCTAATAATTCAGCGGACCTCTGATTAGAAATAACAAATATTTGCTTCACAAACGCCCAAATGCAAATAATAAGAACCTCAATAACTGGAGGACCGAAATTATTTTAGTATATAACTGGCTACTTTGGCGGTGCTCTCTATAAACAAATTACTGGGTTCGCGATAGCTATTAAAGTTGCCTCTTTTTATGGCATCCTTTTTAAGTTTATTTGTAACAAAAAATTACATGCCACAAAGAAAAACACGACAGAAATGAATCTGAACATTTGGAAGAAATATTTATACTGGGAGAGAAGAAATGGATAATCTAAGCAAGTTAAACCAAATACTTAAGACTTCACCATGGAATAAAATTTACAATAAAATATATTTCGGTAGTTGGACATAATGGTTACGAACAACAGTGGAACTATAGAAACCGATACTCATAAGTCGATCGAAAACAAACCATGTTTGTTCTTCCAATTCTGCCACCAAACGCTCAATCGCAAGCCCGCATCGTATAATTTAGTTTTGTCTCACAAAAATGGGCACAAAAACCAAAAGAAACCTACTTATACGAACAGAAGTATACTTCTGCGCAAAAATAAAAGCAGACACTGATAAATTTCAGCGGTTTAATAAAAATTGGATTACAAATATAAAACAGACCGACGAAAACATTTTGAACATTGGTAACGACATTCGACTACTAAATTGAGAAGTACGTCATTAGTAATGAAAAGCTAATAATATTAGAAACAAATATGAAGAAAACGCTGGAAACGGAAAAAAATAATTGAGAGCAAATGATAAACAAATAATTTTGTAACGAATATAAAAAACACGGTAATACAAAGAAACAATTGTTATATACAAAATACGTTAATAATACCCCTTTAGCTTTTAATAACAATGATCACGCCAAGAAGACTTTAGAAAATCTAAACACACACAACATCCAAGTGTAAACTTTGAAAGAAAATAAACGTTTTTAAGTGTTAAAAACAAAACAAAGTAAACAGTCTCTTTGCCACGTCTGTTTATCGTCGCCCCCCGCTAGTACAGCGGTATGTCTCCGGATTTACAACGCTAAAATCAGGGGTTTGATTCCCCTCGGTGGGCTGAGCAGATAACCCTTTGTGGCTTTGCTATAAGAAAAACACCCTGTTTATCGTAAGAAAATATTTACTGGCTTATACACTCGTTTCAAACAAAACCTTTTTCTAAACCTTCTAAACAGAGTCTATAATATCATTTCTGATTACTTTTTCTGTCTTTACTCAGAAATTTCTAAAATTCATAGTATATTACAAAGTAATGGTTATCCCTTCATTTCTTACAATCTATCACACTAAAATATTTATCAAGTAGAACTTACCAAAATGTCGCACACTGTTTAAAAATATCCAGTAATTCTTATTAGGCCCGGCATGACCAGGTGGTGAAGGCACTCGACTCGTAATCTCAGGGTCGCGGGTTCGAATCTCCGTTATACCAAACATGCTCACCCTTTCAGCTGTGGGAGCGTTATAATATGACGGTCAATCCCACTATTCGTTGGTAAAAGAGTAGCCCAAGAGTTGGCGGTGGGTGGTGATGACGAGCTGCCTTCCCTCTAGTCTTACATTGCTAAATTAGGGACCGCTAGCACAGATAGTCCTCGAGTAGCTTTGCGCGAAATTCAAAACAAACAAACAAACCATTCCTACGAGCTCGTGAGTCGTATATAACTACATTTTTAGTAGCTTTAAAGCTACCTATATCAGTAAAATTGAACTTCTCCGTTCTTTCTAAACTCCTGATTAAATACGAAAACTCGCTCAATTACTATTTTTTGTAGTAAGAACACTGTGAACTAACTTCTTTGAGGTCTTAACGTGGTGATGAAATATATATATATAAAATTTAGAAATAATGAAATAGTTTAAAAGAAGAAGACATTGATTGTATAGTTAGAAATGTAGCAGGCAGCACTAATGTTCTGGTGTGTGGAAATAATTATATGTATTAGCCTGTGGATCCATGGTTTGGCTTTGTTACCTCATGTCCTTAGTGGCACAGAAGTATGTTTGTTTTAAGACTAGAAGGAAAGCAGCTAGTCATCACCACCCACCTTCAGCTCTTTTACCAAAGAATAGTGGGATTGAACTTTACTTTATAACGCCCCACAACTAACAAGGCACACAACGATATGTCTGCGGACTTGTACCGCTAAAAATTGGGTTTCGATACCCGTGATGGGCAGAGCACAGATAGCCATATGTGCAGTCTTGTGATTAATATAGACAAACAAGCGTTACCTAAAAAAAAGCCACCTTCCCCTCTTTGGGACTGTAGGTGCATTATAATAGTCAGGATAAA
This sequence comes from Tachypleus tridentatus, assembly GCF_004210375.1. NCBI lineage: Eukaryota > Metazoa > Arthropoda > Merostomata > Xiphosura > Limulidae > Tachypleus > Tachypleus tridentatus. Next base: position 45,139,901 of record NC_134826.1, on the reverse strand, counting down.
ATCCCACTATTCGATTGCTGTAGCCCACGAGCCGGCAATGGATGATGTTCACTGGTTACCTTCTCAAAAGTTTAGCTTTTTAAAATTAGCATATGGACCTCTTGTGGCTTTGCGTGAAATTCAACAAACAAACAGAAGACTATATAGATCAAACTAGTGATTACCTATGAAATTATATTACAGTGCTTAACAGAGAAAGTAGACGGTCGTAATAAAGGAAAATTTTATTACTGGAATCTAATAACAGTTGTGTAAAATAATAGTATTACTTCTTTTCATTATTTAAGTCTATGTTTCAAAACACATTAAAATGATAAGTGACGTAATTTGTTTGTAACTGGAAACCATGCATGCTATACCACTGGTCTGGATATGGTAACAGTGAAAAGTAGAGCAATTTTGATGTCAGGGGGATTCGAACCTGCGACTTTCAAATTACGAGTCGCCTGCCTTAACCACCTGGCCATGGTTGGCCCGTGCACTAAGTACCACTGCAATTAATTGTTTTAAAAAAAAGAGAATGTTCTATTGCAACTTTCTACTTACTTGTGACATTACATCTAATTTTGTATAAATCAAACTTTTAAGTAGTTGGTAAAATTATTTTGCTCCAAATAACTTTCATACAAGTTGGAAAATATTCTAACTTAAAAGCTTATTATCTTTAGAAATGTAAAACTGTGAAAATGTCTTGCTACCTAAAACGCATACTAATGAGTAACTCTAGAACGTTATAGTAATGATTTCAAATACCTTACGTCTAATTTATTCACTAACATGGACTACAGTATGACACAGTTAGCTTGTAAGTTTGCTCCAGGCTAGTGTCCATTTAACAAGTTTCATAATGAGAGTTTACAAAAATATTCTTCATAAAATATTTGAAAATTAAATTAATAAAAGAAAGTAAACCTCATTACTAATTTATTTTCAACGTTTTTCGCCTTTATGTTGTTAAAAGGTTGCCTTAGAGCGCAGCAGGTGTGGCCGAGTTTTTGTGCCTGGAATGTGAATCCTAAAATTCCTATTTGTGTTTCATTGCAGGTAAAACAAGCAAAAAGTCTTGGTTTGGTTTCTTTTTGTGTTGAATTTCCCACAAATCTACACGAGAGCTCTCTGCGATAACCGTCCCTAATTTAGCAGTAGTGTAAGGCTAGAGGGAAGGCAGTTAGTAAGTACCACCAGCCGCCAACTCTTGTGATACTCTTTTACCAACTAATAGCGGGATTGACCGAAACGTTATAATAACCCAAAGGTCTTTCTACTGTTACATTTGAACGTTTCCTTTTTTCAGTTATAATATTAAACATTTGCTGTGAGACAAATATCACATATAAAATTTTCAGTGCAAAGTGAACTAGACTAGAGGAAGGATATAATTTACTGAAAAGTTAATAATTTCTCGACAGGAAAATTGCCCCTTAACAGATTATCGAATACGTATAAAACTGAACATTAATAAACTAATTAATTAAAGCAATTATCGCATTGAATTTCCCAGTGCCCTTAATAAAGACCTGACACACAACAGTTCTGGTTCTGACATATTACTGCTAATAAAGCTGTATAAAAAAATTTACTTACAGCTCTTGAAGTAAACAAATTTCAAAGATTATTGATCCTAAATAACCGCTGTTTATTTTTTATCTGTAAACATTAACTGCTCTCCACGTACTTTTTAACATCCAGTAATAACAAATTTCTAAGATTATTGATCCTAAATAACCTTGTTTATTTGTCTTATCTGTAAACTTAAACAACTCTCCACGTACTTTAACAAATCCAGTTATTATCTGCGGTTAATGACGAACAGAGAAAAAAAAATCCGACACGTTTTTACTAGGAATGTTCAGACTCCGGACAATTACTGCAACACAGCAGTTTCCTTTTTTTTTCTTTTTTTATCCATAACAGGCACCTTAAAACGAAGCCAACCGAAACTGATTTTTTTCTTTAGTTATGACACAGGTCATTAGCAATTTGACACACTTACTCAACTCTTTAACAAAGTGTTCACAAGGTTTGTTAGTCTCTTATAATGTCAGTTTCTTAAGACTTGAACATTTAATTTTCACACCTCGGGAATTCTTATAATAACTTCGTCTCTGACATAATATCACGTGCTATTTTTTGTAGCATCTTCTAACTTTCTTTATCACTCCAGTTCAATTGTCTTATGTCCTTCATTCTTTTCCTTTTAATTTATTATTATTATTTTATGGTTTATAGTCTCGGTTCTTAACTGTCATTCTGTTTTATTTTAGTACAGCTCTATGAAGCTAAGTATATCGAGAAAATGGTGTTGAAGTTTGGTCAAATGAAAATATTCATGAAAAATACGTCAAAGTAGTGTCGATGGGGAAAAAAATAAGGTTTGTCTGTTGAGTATAAAGGACGAAAATGGACTGTCTGTGCTGTATAAAGAATGTGAAAAATATGCAGCGCTTATGTCACATAAATGTATGTTTATTGTGGAAAATAAAAGACTTCAAATCATACAACATACAAATCATTACATGAAGTCTGATTTTGTTCTTCCGATTTGCCTTTGTCCAGGACTATTGATGAAGCTTAGAATTTCCTAAAAGTGGTAAACCTCAGTGACAAGTGGTGAATTTAATTATAAATTGGCGTTTATATTTATTTTTAAACATTGTTAACAATAACAGGTCGGGGGCGTCGTTAAAGTATTTCGTATTGTTGATTGATTACATTTAACAATCAATAAGTCACCTGCATATCCTAACATACTGGATTATATAGACGTCGTACAAGTAGGATCTAAACATAGCTTTAAAAGATTACAATTTATTAGACTGAAATGCGATTCTAAAAAAAAATGCTTACTCAATTTAGTTTATATTTGTTTCAGGCATTTATTAAGCATATATTTCATACTATAATTATGCTTAGCGAAAGCAGTGTTATAAAACAGTTTAATTCACTCCCTAAGTTAACTTTTGGTGCAAGTCAAATTTTCTGATGGTCATTTACGTGATCTAAAATATTTATATAGGCTAAACTCGTAAATATATATTTGACAGACGTAGTTCTACATCTTTCTCGTTCATGACAACTAATTTCAATACAGAGTATAGTTTCCACGAACTACAAAGACAGTCTGACAGCGATTTTGTTCGGTTGAAAACAAAGTTCTCGAGGTCCTGAGCTTTCTTTGCTACGAAGCTAAGTATTTATTATGGAGCATTTAGCATTAGCATACGGTCTATTACAGCGTCGGCTTCACGTAGTAAAAATTAAATGATTTAAAAATTAACGGATTAAAATATGGTAACAAAACCTAAAGATTCTCTTTCACAATCGAATTCTGGAAGTATGTTACTTTTACTCTCGTTGACCCCTGATGATTAATTAAGGTATAAATGTCGGGTCATAAAACACTATATCGTAACACTTTGAATAGGTCAAAGGTCGTTGAACTTTGTAATGAAATATAAAGTCTGAAATAACGTGCTTTATTTGTGTGTGTGTTGTTTAACACTAAATACTAAGTCATTTTTACATTTTACACATTTACGTATATGATTTTTAAATGAAACATTTCATATCAAGTGAAGCGTTAAAAATAACTTTTAAAACAAACTCAAAATGAAGATATTTTTAACATTTTGGTGGAATAATGTATAATGCTACATGTTGTCTCGTCAATCAACTAACTAAAGCGAAACGTTCAACATGAGAAACGTACACTCGCTATCCTGGTATGACGCAACTGTGCTTCGAAAGAGCAGATTGTATTTTTCTACTGCTTATTTAATGGCACTAATATAACGCGAACCACATAAGGAGCTATTGAAGAGAAGAATTAGTCATGCTAGTTTAGTGCTATGAGTATAATTTCCATTAACAAATTCTCTTCGAATGGTTGGATCTCTACGGATTTTCAAACAGGTTGAATTGTGACATCCTTCCCAATTCTGCACAAGTGATTATGTTTCGCAGAATTAATAAACAAGTCATTTCGAATTAAGCTCTTTGTAGGATTGCAAACTTAGCAACTTCTAATTATATAATATGAAATAATGATGTCGAAAGTTAAAGCCATCTCTTTAATTCGGGTTGGCATGTCATGCATTTTTTAGTGACTATTGATCCGTAAAACGTACATCGTAGGAGCCAAATCGGCTCGACATGGCCAGGTGGTTAAGGCACTCCCACCCGTTACACCAAATATGCTTGCCCTATCAGTCGTGGTGGCGTTATAATGTGACGGTCAATCCCACTATTCTTTGGTAAAAAAATAGCCTAAAAGTTGGCGGTGGGTGGTAATGACTGGCTGCCTTCCCTCTAGTCTTGCACTTCTGAATTAAGGACGGCTAGTGCAAATAGCCCTCGTGTAGCTTTGCACGAAATTCAAACACGAACAAACAAACAAGAGCCGAATAAAAACAATGAAGGATAAACGAGCACTTGTGAACAAAAGACATTCTCAAGATGAAGGTGGTCTCCTTCAACAAACATCAAATAAAACAAAAAGATGCTTATATTTAGACGTGCCAATTCATTGTTTATTATCTTTGTATTCGTATTATTCTTATCCTAGTACTTGATCTGGAATAAATTACTGGTTCGCAAACTACTACTAAGGAACCGACCCATGAATCGTTTGGTTTGTGAAAGTAGCGGAACCCAATTTTTAGTGTTATAATCTCTTACACTGGCGACTGATGAATAAGTTTTTCCTCTAGACTTTCTGCAGTATACAACAGTTCCCAATATTAGTGAACTTTTACTGTTCTTGGTTGCTGTGAATATTTGTTTGTGGTTAAGCACAAACCTATACAATAGGCTATCTGTGCTGTGCCCATCATGATTGTCATCAGAATGACCATTGTGTTACTGGGGAAGAGTATACGGTGAATATATTGTATGGAGAAACACACTGTTTTTCTGAAGACGACTCAAATTACAAACTGGGGGTTATCAATATTTTTAGAGTATTCTCTACACAAGGGTTATTTCTGTACAGCCATCTCTAAGTTTCTAACAATATATTAGAGACAAAACTGCTTACAGCTCACATCGCTATTTCTTGTCTGATCGTAGTCCTGGCGTGGCTAGGTGGTTAGGGCGCTCGACTCGTAATCTGTGGGTCGCGAGTTCAAATCTCCGTAACATCAAACATGCATGCCCTTTTGGCCGTAGGGACATTATAATATGACGGTCAATCCCATTTTTCGTTGGTAAAAGAGTAGCCCAAGAGTTGACAGTAAGTGGTGGTGACTAGCTGCCTTCCCTAGAGAGGGCTAGCACAGATAGCCCTCGTGTAGCTTTGCGCGTAATTCAAAACAAACCAAATTTCCTCTGACCGAATACAGTTGACGTCACTCTAGTTTTCTCTCAATTCCAAAGTGCTGAGCGCAGTTATTTGCGAATATTGAATTATTAGATCTACAATCCGGTGACGCTAACCAATAGGGAAAGCCGAACTGGTTTAGGTCAATAATAATAATAAAAAGCTGACAAACAACTATACAGACATGAAAAAGAACAAGCAAACAGGCAGACTGCTAGTTAAACAGTTGTAAATAGGTAATAGTTCGATCAAGATTAAAAATAAACCCTTTATTTGCTAGATTTTGACATTGTCCACGTCAAATAAAGTCGGTGTAATTATTTGCTTTTACTAAAAGGCTCTGCATAAAACTTAACTGTAGTCATAATGTATTCTAAAGACGGCTGGTATGGGTATTAAAACTTCAATCAATATAAACTGCAGCACAACTTTTCGATCTGCTTAGGTTATCTTCAGGTTTCTCATCATCATAAATTAACAGCAGTCAACCAGATAAGTCTTTTCTATCGAGCTACGTATAAATACACCAGTTAATGAATTTTATGTCACATCATATTTGTTACAAATTGTTGACCAGTTAAATATCACGACAGTAAATTTTTAACGTCCTACAATATTAAACATTTTAAATCTTACATTAGTGAGTGAGTCAGCGACACGATTAAGTTCAGTGGCATTCTCTTCGGTACTTAATTGCACTCAGTTAACACTGCTGAGACAAATATTAATTAGAACAATCTCACTACGCCACCGTAAACCGTTATTTGTAATTTGTATCCCACTTTATGTGAATTAATAAATTATTTTAATAGCGTGTGTGTGTTTTCGTATAGCAAAGCCACATCAGGCTACCTGTTGAGTCTATCGAGGGGAATCAAACTCCAAATTTTAGCGTTGTAAATCCGTAGACTTACCGATGTACCAGCGGGGGACTACTTTAAACGTTATAAATTTTATATCCATTTATTGACTTATTTTATTGTGCTAATTTTTACTTTTTATTACACTTTGTAAACTCTCAAGCCCTTTCGCAACCAAGGTTCAACTTAGACGATACGCCTAAAATACGTTCAGCTTCCCATTGTTTAAATACAGACTTGACGTTTAATACCCGCACATTACGTTATATAGTGTTATTAGAGACGTTTAATACTTACAGTGTACCTTATATAATGTTATATGGAAATGTTTACCACCTGTAGAATATGTTATGCAGTATTATTTTCTTTTCATGTTTAATTTAGATTTTGTAATTTCATGCATTGAGATTTTTTTTTTTTAGTTATAATATGATTTTGAAGTACTGACAACCAATAGAATGTTTGGAAAAGTAATAGATATGTGCAAGCTGGTTGTAATGGTACTAGCGGTATTTTATTCAAAAAGCCCTAAATATGTGTTTCTTTTCAAGTATTAGATAATTTTAAGTGTTATGAAGTGTATATAAATAATAAAAATTCTATATTTACAGTACCTTACAAAAGTGTTAATACAAGAGAATATTTCGTCATTCTTATCTTTTATGGTGTTACTTCTTCCATACCATTATAGAATATAAATTTCAACACTACGGAAATACGTCAGTGGTTTAAATAATCCGATGGTCCCCACAGATCCCCATATCTCAACCCAATTGAGCAAATCTGGGATATTGTAGATCAAAAACTTGATAAATAAAAAATCACTTCGAAAGAAATTTTATGAGAGTGTATAAGACACATTGAAGTGAAACCCCAAAAGACACTTTGTTTAAATATGTTGTTACAATGCCTGTAAGTCTGTTTAAAGTTATTAAAGCAAAAGGAAGACACACAATATATTAACTGTTAACTGAACTCAATCACTTCCACTGAGTTTCTGTTGTACTAAATATGAAGATAAATAACACAATATATTAACTGTTAACTGAACTCAATCACTTCCACTGAGTTTCTGTTGTACTAAATATGAAGATAAATAACACAATATATTAACTGTTAACTGAACTCAATCACTTCCACTGAGTTTCTGTTGTACTAAATATGAAGATAAATAACACAATATATTAACTGTTAACTGAACTCAATCACTTCCACTGAGTTTCTGTTGTACTAAATATGAAGATAAATAACACAATATATTAACTGTTAACTGAACTCAATCACTTCCACTGAGTTTCTGTTGTACTAAATATGAAGATAAATAACACAATATATTAACTGTTAACTGAACTCAATCACTTCCACTGAGTTTCTGTTGTACTAAATATGAAGATAAATACAATTTTAATGCTTTACCTGTTATTATCTTCCATTGTTTTCTGAGAGTAGCTTTAAATCTAACTTTAAACTTTGTCCTAGCACTTTTGCACAGTACTATGTATATATTTATCTTATTATGGTGTGATTTGAATTGGAAGAGATCAGAGTCAGATACCGAACCGAGAAAAATACCACCTGAGAAAGGTTTCCCAACGGGTAGGCTGAGGCCCTAGGTAAGGAGGAAGAACGGGTCTTGTTCGTAAGGAGTAGTGATAGTTTGAAGTGTCAAAATGTGCCTTGTTATCAGGAACCAGAAAGATAACTATTTAGCTCAGTTGGTAAATATCACGGGTTTCATATTGACCCGAGGAAATTTCGATACTATTAGAGCTATTCGTGACAATGACGAAACGTTTAGTTTTATCTAAATACTTGAAAATAATTCGGAACGACATTTGTATCGTTTTAATTATCTTGTGATATTTTAATATAGTCTTACTCAATTTTATTTTTACATATTCAGTTCAGGTTAGAATTGGAAAAATAACTTAGGATACTTTAACGAAATAGTTTAATTTAGTCAGTATTGGGTTTATCTGTCTATCTAACTGTGTGTCTACCATTCTACTTTCTTGTTTATCTATCATTATTTATTTTTCTTTTGATTCACAAGTTTTTAAAAGTGGTTCAGTGGTGAGCTTGAAATATTGTCTCCTCAAAAAAGGTTCAAAGACTGCTTGGAGGGATCACATGTTTTAACTAGTCGTACTACTGTAGAGTAGTGTGTTGTCTGTCAGTCAGTCAATACAACACAGCATGATATATAAAATTCAAAAGCAAGAAATAAAAATACATACTATTCTTAATTTTCGTTTTATTTGGTCTTGAAAGAGGACACATTCACGGACCTTTCACACTTACATATATATATACACTGAAATAAACAAACATGATATTTAAAAGCTTTACATCTCCAGCGATGGTAAGGTTCACAGATTTACAACACTAAGACTCGAGGAATCTGTGATCTGCCCAATATAGATCAAACCCCGATTGGTAGTGTCGTAAGCCTGCGAACGTACCCCTGAGCTACCCAGTAAACAGCTTATTGCGTAACTTTGCCATTAAAACAAACGTCACGTTTCGATCTACCATAATGTATGAAAATAAAAAAACACATTGTTACCGGGCTCAGATGACGTCACGTTGTTGGTTTCTTTCTGTAAAGTTCTTATAATACAAAAGTATGTCACGGACATGGTAAGGACAGGAACAATCAGAAGAAGTACGTCCAAGAACAAGTTGAATCCCCTCTCCATATAGTTGTTAGGCCATACCTCTCTACACTTCAGTTTTCCTGTTGCCACCATTGTAAAAATAATTGTAGTTATTAAATATTCTAGGTAAAATATATACTAAAATTACCCTAGTTAAGACTAGACAAATGTTACATAATTCACAGCAAAATTATCAGACAATTTCATAATTGAGGGTTTAATTATCTAAGAAGCTTATTTTTATAGCTAATGAAAATTATGAACATAAAGCTCTCCTACAGGATTCTTGTTAATAGATTATATAGACGGTCGCTACTTAGGAGAATGACGAACTAATTCGAGGTTTATATAAATCTGAACTCTCAATTTACTGATCTTATTTTATACTGTTCACCGCTCGTGAAGTCTACATGGGCCATAATGAGTAATCTCACGCATTTTCAGTTCATTGTTATTAACTGACCACGAAAACAAATTCACAGGGGACTCAAGAAGTTATTAGTTTCAATATCGAGGAACTCAAGCAGTGATTAATTTCAATATTCAGGTCTTAACAATGATTGGTTCCAATACTGACGGGCTCAAGCAGTGATTAATTTTAATATTCAGGTCTTAACATTGATTGGTTCCAATACTGACGGGCTCAAGCAGTGATTAATTTTAATATTCAGGTCTTAACATTGATTGGTTTCAATATTGATGAGATTAAGCAGTGATTAATTTCATTATTGAAAATATTTTTGTTTAAATATTTTTATTTGATTTATATATTATTAGTAACCCGGCCATCTACAAAGTTAGTACAATTATTCTGTTATTATTTATGGCAACCTTAAATTAATAATTGAAAATTGCATTTATGGTTAATATGAAAATTTGAGATACTAACAATTTATCAAGCACGATTTAAAACGTCGAATAATCAGTACAATGATAAAAAAAAATGATAAGTAATAACTATTACGTTACAATAACGAATAAATAAAATAATTTTGTATCGAAGAATAGTGTAAATGTTCTGTTACGTATATAGCTTATCATTACTGCCATAGTTAGAACATTTTGCTTGGTAGAAATATGTAACCATAATGACAAAAAATCTGCCTATCCTATGAACAATAACAGCAGCTACAGTACCAAATGAATTATCCTTAAAAAAGTGACAAAAATGTTTTATCGAAAGTCATTATTTTCAGAGAACTTAAATGTTTTCTCCTTTTTAACTACACACGTTAAGACAATATTTAAACAATAATAACATTACATGTACAACTTAAGCTAGTACATTTCCATCATCCCAAATAATATCATTTTTATTTTTAAAGAAAACAAACAGTTTTCATATCATATACGCATATTTTTGGAATTACAGGTGAATTTATAAAGAATAAAAACGTGGCTTTTAAAGCGCCACCTAACAAATTTTCCAGGAAATATAGTCTATATTAAATACTTGGATATAAAAAGAATGAATGCATTGCAATGTCTGAGTTACCATTGCTAGGAAGTACATAAAATAAGTTTCAGGTTGTTTTACTCGCCTGGGGTATTAGTAGGTATGAGTTGACTGAGGACAGCAACCGGTAACATCATCATCAAAGAACCTCCCCATATGAAAAAAATCACTTGGTAGGCATGTGATATTGTTTGCCACTGTCGAGACACTAACGGTCGACAGATGGCGTAGTATCGTTCGATAGAAATAGACACGAGTGTCCACACACTGACTGAGACCGAAACAGCTGCAAATGAAGTTATATAATACAAATAACAGCTGAGTACCATATAAAAATTATTAACACTAAAACAAATGTTAAAAAACCTCATATTTCATTAATTTACTACACTTCTAGCTGCGTACTATATTAACAACTTTGATCTTTGAATGTTTTACTCCTGCTCTGTTAACAAGAATAAGTAAAGAAAACAACGAACAAAAGCCGGTGTGGTACTAGACAGCATTTCTTGAGGAAGGATGATAGAGTGCATACTGGGCAGTATAAGAGAACTCTACCTGTAGACACTAGGGAGGGCGGAATTTCAAATGGTCAAGCTGTTCTCTGATGCTCTAACATATACTCAACTTAGAATGTAAACCAGATAACGTATTTTTGATACACATACTTTTAGTGTTTGAAGTGCTGGGAGTCGCTCCAAATTCATATGTCAGACAGTCCTCTGGTGTTAATCGGTAGTAATACGACTCTGTCTATATACGCTGGCTTAAACGTCAATACAGAATTTGAAGAATAACAAAAGTACAAAAGATATATATATCAGAAAATAGGTACATTTCTAACGATTTTCATCCAATTAGAAGAAATAAATGTATAATTCGAAGCCATTCTCAATACTGCAACCTTTTGTAGAGATACGTTTCTAAATTATTTCTTTTGTGTTATATCGTAATGCGATTTTTTTAAGTGCGTTTTTAATTTATTTCCTTTGATTGACGTGAGTATTCACAACATTATAGTAGAGAGATGGGCAATAAACATTAACTGTTCTTTTGAATCAAGCACAAAGCTATACAATGGACTATCTGTGCTCTGCCCACCACGGGTATCGAAACCATGATTTTAACATTGTAAGTCCCCAGGCATATCGCTGTGCCACTGGAGACTTAAGTGTTAAAAACATGGTTTCGATACCCGTGGTGGGCAGAGAACAGATAGCCCATTGTATAGCTTTGTGCTGGTCGGTCTCGTATGTATTAACACACGCAGTCATGATTTCACAAATAATAAAAACATTTTCAGTTTGTGTATCAAAAAAAGCCAGTCGTGCAATATTAATTAGCTTATCGGGAACATTTCTAGATTTGATATAAAAAATATGGAAATGCTTCACACGTTCAGCTTTAAGTGTGTTATAAGAGTGAAAGTAAATTTTACAAGGTGGCCGTTGTTTCAAGTGCTAAACCCCTTCACACCAAACATGCTCGCTCTTTCAGTCGTGGGGGAGATATAATGTGACGGTCAATCCTACTATTCATTGGTAGAAAAGTAGTCCAAAAGTTGATGGTGGGTGTAGCATTGCGCGAAATTCAAAACAAACCAAACCAAGTCCTAACCTCCATTTCGCCAGTCGCTCTAATACATAGTTATGCTTTAACTTTAATAACCTTTTGATCTGACCACTAATTTCAATATCTTAAACCTTAGCTATTATATCGTGTAAGGCGTGATTTATCTGAAAACACCCAGCTAACAACAAATCCTCAAATATTTTGCTACTTTCAGAAAGTAGAACTTTCTTATTAAAGTTGCTTATTTGGTATTAAAATTTCATGAAAACGTTTTATTCAGCACCATAATACATTTTACTTTGTGTTTTTTTTACATATTCATAGTGAGAGCTATGAAATGCTCATTGTATTTTGATTATGAAAGCTGCATTGTTAGAATAGCATGCAGATATATTAATGAAATGTCATTGTTCTATTACCTCTTTACAATTTTATGTAACTTTCGAATAAGTATTTCACCGTGAAATATGTTGTTTTCTTTTGTTGTTAGTCGTATAGTTGCAAAATGAACTATCTGTGCTGAGTCAGCTATGGGTACGAAATGTATTTTTTATCGTTATAAGCCTTCAAATTCATCACTTAGCCACAGTGGTTATTTGTGAAACATGCCCTTTATAAGTACCGGTCCCGGGATGGCCAAGCGTGTTAAGGCGTGCGTAATCTGAGGGTCGCGGATTCGCATCCCCGTCGCGCCAAACGTGCTCGCCCTTTCAGCCGTGGGGGCGTTATAATGTGACGGTCAATCCCACTATTCGTTTGTAAAAGAATAGCCCAAGAGTTGGCGGTGGGTGGTGATGACTAGCTGCATTCCCTCTAGTCTTACACTGCTAAATTAGGGACGGCTAGCGCAGATAGCCCTCGCGTAGCTTTGCGCGAAATTCAAAACAAACAAATATAAGTACCGAGTAAACAAATTCATTACATATATTCCGTGTCCATATCATTCTGAGAACATAAATCCTGCTAAAGTTCCCATTATATATATATATATATACATATACACCATGTCAACATGTCCATCATACATACACACACACACACATATATATAGAGGGTGATTTCTTTTATATAAAAATAAAAGTTCAGTTTAAAAAAAACGTTAGAATTTCTATGTACCTCAAATTTAAGTTGACTTATAAATGGTGAGGCATGAGTAATAAATTTCAACAATTTTTCCTCTGTTGTGTTTCAAAAGATTTCACTAAGAATGTTAACAAGTGCTAATGATACTTAGATAGGCCCAGCATGCCCAGGTGGTTTGGTTTGTTTTGAATTTCGCACAAAGTTACACAAGGCTATCTATCCGTCCCTAATTTAGTAGTGTAAGACTAGAGGGAAGGCAGATAATCATCACCACACACCGCCAACTCTTGGGCTACTCTTTTACCAACAAATAGTGGGATTGGTCATAACATTATAAGGGTGAGCTCAGGTGGTTAGAGCACTCAATTCCCAGTCTGAGGAGTGACTATTTCGAATCCCCGTCACACCAAATATGTTCGCTCTTTCAATCGAGGGGACGTTATAATGTTACAGTTAGTTACACTGTTCGTTGATAGTAGAGTAAGTAGACTAAGGGCTGGTAGTCTTTCATTCTTAAATTAGGGACAAATAGTCCCCGTGTATCTTTGGGCTAAATTCAAACAAAACTGACGAGACCTTTTCAATAGTCCGATTTTCTTAGTGTTACAAAAATAAACGATTTTAAAGAGTCCTTTTAATGTAAACTGCAGATCTTATTTTTGTCTGTTTAACCCGGATTTCACTGTCAAGCTCTTTTTTTATCAGGTGGTTTTATGAAATTTCTAGGAGATGAAAAGTTAGCTCGTGCATTCTATCTTTCAAAGATGGAGATAAAAAGTTGGCTCGTGCATTCTATCTTTCAAAGATGGCAGAATTCGCGCTAATTTAAACCTTTTTTTTTCTCTTCTACGAGTTCGAATATTTCGTAGCAACAACTCAATATTCAATCTAGCTGCCAGAGTTTCTGAACGCAAATATCGATGACAGTCGATAAATCTTGTTGAAATAAAACTAGAACCATCGTGTAACTCATAGTACAAGTCCATAGCAAAAAGAAATCTGTTAACATTTTTCTGTAACTCGTAACAACATTCTTGCAAAATAAAAATCTTCGGAAAAATCGTAAAACGGTTAAAAACAAATGATATTTGTCATCGTTTATTTAAACTCTAGATGGCATAAGATTACAAGAATAAAAAAAGCTTTTTCATTAAAATATCATTTGAAACTCTATAATTTTAAAATATGGTTTCGTTCTGACAATAAGATAGCAGCAGATAAACTTGATTTTATACCTAAAATGGCGATTTATAAAATTAATAATCACATTAAATTATCTTGAACGTGTTTTAGAAATCATTAATCATAATAAATTATCTTAAAAGTGCTTTAGAAATAATTAACCATATTAAAGTATCTTATTGGTGTATTAGCAATCAATAATCATATTAAAATATCTTAAACGTGTTTCAGAAATCATTAATCATAATAAATTATCTTAAAAGTGCTTTAGAAATCATTAACCATATTAAAGTATCTTATATGTGCTTTAGCAATCAATACTCATATTAAATTATCTTAAAGGTTCTTTAGAAATCAATAATCATATTATCTTAAAAGTGCTTTAGAAATCAATAATCACACTAAATTATTTATTCAGATACCTTTTCTTCTTTTTAGAATCTGAGATTTAACAAATCCCTCCTTCACTTTCTCTCCTTTATATATAGATAATAATGGTTTGTTTCAGAGAAAAGCCACATTCGAATACCTTGCTATGTGTCCATCGAAAATACTCGAATCCCGGATTTTAACAATGTAAGTCTGTACACTTACCGCTGTCCCATATAAACAATAAAGTAAATACTATTTTCTGTGAAAAGCAGTAACCTCAAGATAGGTAAATAATGTTTGTTTACTAATTTACTTTGAAAATATTAAGACATGTAATACTATATAAGTAAGTAGAAAGTGATACTTAAACAAAGTCACATCTCCATCTTTTAAGTAGAGAAACTCACTTTAAATCTATTTTTTTAAGTTTAGTTTCTACACAAAGTACATTTTCTCTACTGTGTACATCCTCAAAGACAATGATTTAAAAGTACTTACAATTAGCCTTGAAAACAAAAGCCATCCTTCTCTCTGATCAATTTATAATATCTTAATTTTGGTTGCATAAACTGTTCTGAGTGCTCTTGCACATCGGTATATTCAGGGATGTTTCTGATTGTTTAAATTGTGACGTCTGAGGACGTTTTGAGTCCTAAAGGTTAATATAAGCACTGACTTCCTCACCTTTCGAACATTCAACTATTTCGAAAGTTAATAGTTTGCAGACAGCGCTTTATAAAAGCCTAAAATTTTCCACAACAGTACGTGTATAAGAATTTTCTAGAATGTAAGCTTTTAGCTAGTATTGGTTATTTTCGACACTAATATACTAAGCTTCTTTTTGCTGTTGAGCCGCTGATGCAGCCTCACACTTCTATTCTGAGGGTCGCGGGTTCGAATCCCCGTCACACCAGACATGGTCGCCCTTTCAGCCATGGGGGCGTTATAATGTGACGGTCAATCCCACTATTCGTTGGTAAAAGAGTAGCCCAAGAGTTGGCGATGGGTGGTGAAGACTAGCTGCCTTCCCTCTAGTATTACACTGCTAAATTAGGGAAGGCTAGCGCAGATAGCTCTCGTGTAGCTTTGCGCGAAATTCCAAAACAAACAAAACATTTCTACAAATAAAAAAACAAACAAACACATAACTTGCTACTTACTAAACCTTTTTTATCTCTTGTTATTACGTGACCAATCAGCTTTTATGGGATTCTTCGATACGCAGTCATTACTATCTGTACTTTATGCGCTATGGGAAGTAAAGGTAAACTATTCCTTTGAGGTTAGGCTTAACAGGTTCTAACGAAACATACTCTAGAAAGCTAATTATTTGAACTTCATCCAAACCAGTTTTTGGAAAACACACATATAAAATCTTTTTAATGATATATGTGCTTTAAAATAATAGGAAATCTCAGTTAGTACTGGACTTCAAACAATCATCAGTAAGAGCAGTAAAAGGAAAAATGAATAATCAGTATATAAATCAATTATAATTCCCTCGAAACGTTCTTAATAATTAATAGCTAAGTTCTAACTTTACTTTCTATTAATACTGACAACAAATTTAATCTTCCTATCTACTGAGAAACAAAATTAAATTAATAAATTCAAAACAAAATCCATGTCTTTAAAGAAAATCTTTCAGAAGAACAGAATATTTCTAGTTTTTATATCACGTTACTAGGAAAACAGGCATGATTAGTTTATTTTAAATATACTCGTTATTATAATGTTTAAATAAAGTCGAATGGATTTTATATGAAAAGGAAAAAAAGACTAAGCATTAAACGCATAAAAAACTGTACAAGTTAAATAAGTAAGCTCATTACAAATCAAAAGTTGAGCTGTAGTTTGTATGTTACGTTCCGGAATTTAATCATACTAGTGTAGAAGTGAAATTAATAGCCTAGCACAAATAAAAGGAAAATAAGAAAACTGACAAAATGATATGATAAACTAACAAACTTATGAGCATTGGTAATAAACCAGTTGAAAAACTGTTGCTCCTCAAAAAGAGACGCCCATTTCATAAAGTATTTATCGTTTTGTATGAAGACTTGTTGAACCTGCGTGTTTTCCTGACGGTCCCCCCTCTGGTACAGCTGTAAGTCTATGGATTTACAACGCTAAAATCAGGGGTTCGAGTCCCCTAGGTGGACTCAGCAGATAGCCCGATGTGGCTTTACTATAATCAAATGCTTGCATTTTTCTGATGTCATAAAACCCGATAAACGATATGTTAAATATTATAGTTAAATGTATTCAGTATGCAGAATAATGTAATAATTTATTCTTGAGAACATTTCGAATTTCTTACACACTTTGGTGCTCTGCACCTTTATTAATAGTACCCATGTTTTTCTACGTGTTCAAATGCAAGTATCCGAGCTTTCGGAAGAGTACTTTAGAGAATATATATACGTAAAAACGGCTGGTATGGGTAGAGAAAAACGCTATGTAGATGAGCTAACAACGTTGTTCTGCAATGAACTGTCGGGAAAGCTTTTTCTTTTGTTTCACGCCTACTTGTGTTTACATTTTAAGGTGATTTAATATTAACTTATTTTATAATTAAATGAAAGTTTACAGTTTAAAACTTTCTCGTACAGATAAAAATCTACTGGAAATTGAAACAAATTATAAAATATGAAACAGTTGTTTTTCTTTTAACACGAATAGTAGGACGAAATTCATTTTTTTGCGTTTTATTTAAATCGAAGTTTCAGGCATTTAATTACATTCTAATGTCTCCAATATGAATAATATAAGTAACTAACAAAAATATTCAACTTTGTAATTTCAGCAACTATCGAACCAGCTAAATCTATTGAATATTCGAAATATACAGGTGAAACATATTTAGATTTTTAAGAAGACCGTTTCATTGTTTGTTTCCTAACGGTTTTTGTTCAACTGGCACTAGACATTCAGTTTGTTTGTCTAGAAGTTCGCGCAAAATTGCACGAGAAATATCCGTGTTAGCGCCCCTAAATTAGCAGTGAAAGAAGAGAGGGAAGGTAGCTAGTTCTCACCACCCACCGCCAACTCTTTAGCTACTATTTTACCAATGAATAGTGGAATAGACCGTCACTTTATATATTCCTACAGCTGAGAAGTTTTGGTGTGATACGGATTCGAACACTCAACCCATAGAGTGTGAGTCGAGTGTCCTAAACCAGATAGCCATGCCAGTTCTTAGATATTCAAATATTATAACGTTTTTATTTTTGTAGTTAGTCATAAACACACACATACACACGTACATATACAATTTACTCACTGCTAGGTGTAGTTCACTGAATGGTCAGTTTAGTTGGTCTGTGTATCTAAATATTCATGGTTCAAAGCGGTTGCTGCAAAATCCAGCGATGCATTTTGATGCCATAAATGTGCCGTGAGGATTATAATAAAATTTCATTATTCTATCAGATAATATTAGCTACAGAGTTGGTGATCAGCTCTAGTGATTAGTTAGTTAGTTCAAACTATTCCATCAGTTCAAAATTAAAGATAGCTATTATATAGCTTTGTGGTCAGTGTTAGTAACTAGTTAGTTGGTTTCAGTCTACTATATCAGTTCAAAATTAGGGACACCTATTATTTAGCTTTGTGGTCAGTGCTAATCAATCAGTTCAGAATTAAAGACAGCTGTTGAGAAAATTCTGAAACCAACAGTTTTAACGCAACTAATAGTGTTTTTTTTTTACCCTAAGGCTGTACAATGGCTTGTTTGTTTTTGAATTTCGCCCAAAGCTACACGAGGGCTATTTGCGCTAGCTATCCCTAATTTAATAGTGTAAGACCAGAGAGGAAGTAGCTAGTTATCACCACCCACCGCCAACTCTTGGTCTAGTCTTTGACCAACGAATAGTGGGATTGATGGAAACAATAATACGCCCCCACGGCTGAAAGGGCGAGCATGTTTGATGTAATGGAGATTCAAACCCACGACCCTCAGATTACGAGTCGAGCGCCTTAGCCACCTGGCCATGCCAGGCCAGCAGTACCTTGGGCTTCAAATTTGTTAATAACTGTCATTTCTCCTCTTATATGTTATAATTTTTTTTAGTAATAAACATTTTGCTTTATTATAAATATACCAAAGTTATAAAGCGATAATACAACTAAATATTTATTGTTATACTAATATCACTAGTACAATCCGGGTTTGCTATCACACTGTACAGAAAACTTATTGTGCAGCTTTACGCCAAAACAACAACAACAATTTCATTTAAGGTTGGGATTTTTTCCGTAAAAAAAGGAAAATAAAATGTAAATAAAAAAGTATCTCCTATGTGTTCTTCCCACATTATTGATTTTTTTAAGACCAGGAATTTATATATAATAAAATATATAGAATGGTTTTGAAATGAAATAAGGGGCAGAAATAGTTAAATACCTCAGTTACAACTTCTCTTTGTTATATATTTTCCTTCTAGTAAGTTGACAGTTCTTTTCCACTGTGAAAACTTCGTCTGAGCCTTGAGTGTAGATCCTGATATCTTAGTTAAAATTGTCCTTCATAAAAGTAGAGCACTTTTGTTATTAGAGATCGAATTTTGTGTTGTCGAGTGAAAATATTTTGTTTTTGTTTATGGATTCCGCGCAAAGCTACACGAAGGCTATCTGAGCTATCCGTCCTTAATTTAGCAGTGTAAGACCAGAGTGAAGGCAGCTAGTCATCTCCACCCACCGCCAACTATTGGGCTATTATTTTATCAACGAATATTCGGATATACGGTTGAAATGGCGAGCGTTGTTTGGTGTGACGGGGATTCGAACCCACAACCCTCATCTTGCGAGTCGAGTGCCCTAGCCACCTGGGCCATACTGAGCCCCACTAAGAATTGGCAAAGCACAAATGTTTCATTTTTTATTCAATTATGTCTGTTCGATATCACCCAAGTTTTGTTAACTCATAATATAAAGTTACTTTTATAAACAAACATAGTAAATTCACTGAACGTACAATAAAGTACATTGTAAGTGGTCATGGAACTTTCGACACTGTTTCGAAATATTTTTATTTCTACACGCAACTTGTCATATAAGTTATAAAAATAACAGAGGCTGTCATAAGTTGTTTGCCCTGTTAATGAGAACCCGCGTATTTTACTTGTGTTTTCTCTAAGTAACACTCTCAGAATGTTATGTATTGGTCGCTACGTAGTTGATATAAAAAAGGATTAAAACAATTTAATCAGCTTGTAGTAAAATAAACTAATATTTATATATCTAGAGGTCCTATAGAGTGGTTAGTTGTCGGCCACAGAAGTAAATGCGATAACACCATGTTCTTATAACAAGATAACTACAGGCCATGAGATAGGAGTTTGGTCTTTCATCTATGTCATATTTAAAATAGACAATTAACTTTGGAAAACTGTAGGCGTATTCCTTTATTATAGTTAAAAAGAAAGAAACTGACACAGAATCAGTTTTGAAAATGTTAGGTTTCAGTTTTTATTTTACAGTTATAAAAAACCATTACGTTTTAAACGGTATGTCGGAGACGGTATGAATATATATTTGAAGATAAGGTGAAAACCTTCCCTTGTTAAATGGGTTATCTTGAAGAAAAATTTGAGGGGGCATGAAAGAACGGGCACGTTTCTGTCCAAAGTGTCACTCCACCTTAAGTACTT
The DNA here is from genome assembly GCF_004210375.1 of Tachypleus tridentatus. NCBI lineage: Eukaryota > Metazoa > Arthropoda > Merostomata > Xiphosura > Limulidae > Tachypleus > Tachypleus tridentatus. The sequence continues at coordinate 45,119,751 of NC_134826.1, read as the reverse complement.
TATAAACGATAGTGGAACTTGTCAACAGTGTGAAATTATTTGGCTTGTGGTAACGTGTCAGTTTTAAATGAAAACATAAATATAAATTACTATAATATACTAGGATTGATACTTTACACGCGTTATCAGAGTACACATAAGTTCCTCATCCCCTTCAAAAACGTGAGAAATATTGTTTTTTTATAGACAGGATAAATACTAGTGGATATGTCGTTATGATACTCGACAGTTCTTATAATTTTTAAAGAATCTAGGACCTAGCATGGCCAGGTGGTTAAGGCACTCGACTCGTAATCCGAGGGTCGCGCGTTCGAATTCCCGTCACACCAAACTATGCTCGCCATTTCAACCGTATATCCGATTATTCGATGGTAAAATAATAGCCCAAGAGTTGCTGGTGAGTGGTGATGACTAGCTGCCTTCTCTCTAGTCTTACACTGCTAAATTAGGAACGGCTAGCGCAGATAGCCCACGTGTAGCTTTACGCAAAATTAAAAAAACAAAAAACAAACATATAAAGACTCTATTACATTAGGACAAATAGGTAAGAATGAGTTAGTTATCTTTTTATAAAACGTAAATTTATCTCAGTTTTAAGATAATTATAAAAGTAATTTCTTTTTGTCTTGACAATACTTAAGGTTAAATAGTAATCGTTTCATTTCATCACTCAAATTATATTTAATCTTCTTTCCGTCTGAGATAATCTCGACGTTGCACTTGAACAAGATAGTTTTACCCCATTCCCCAAAGGTAATTTACGTTACGCGTTTCAATCAAGTCTGAATATGAATGAGTCAGTAATTTTAACTGTCTTCATTTAATTGACTCCCCTACTGAAGCTAATGTTGACGCGAAACTGTGACCTGTTTGTAACTCTTTATAATGTTTTGTTTCTATCTTGTCAGCTTAAAATGGGATTCCAATAAATTTACCTTATATACGACGTTTTTATCCAAAGACAAATTTATGAAAAATAAAGATATTCGATCGCATTCATATTATCAGTTACTTCAGTATAAGATGTGGTTCCTTACCATGGGTTAACAGACGTTCCATGTAACCTTTATCAGTTACTGCAGCATATGACGTAACTTTTTAGCATGGGTTAACTTGGCGTTCCATGTTACCTTTATCAGTCACTTCAACATGTGGTTCCTTACTATGGATTAACTGTTCATCCGTGTTAGCATTATCAGTTTTTATAGCTATGATTATTTTTGGTAATAGTCCTTCGGATTTTTGCCACACAATGAATACGTCAATTTATATGAGTTTAATCCATATTTGTTTCTTGTCTGACAGGAAAACCTTCGTAAAAATAATATTGGAAGGATTCTTGAATAAGGAAACACATTATGCTAATATAATAACATGTATATCAATCTTCTGTGGAAACATGAAGTACTTTCTACTATCAGTAAAATTCTTCCTTATGATTATAAATCGTTATTTGCCTACCTATTATTATATTAGCATAATGTGTTTCCTTATTCAAGATTGATCCTACATGAGGAAGATAAATTACATTAGTTATATGTTAATTTAAATCAGTTGTCTGTCTTTCATAAACTGAAAAATAACCAGATCAAATTAACGTACATCTCTACTCTTGTTATTCTACAGCGACGAACTACAGTTTCGTGTTTGTTTTATCTATTTCGTGCTTAGTGATAAACGTTCATCTTTTGTTATTCCAAGTATTCATGGCTCATGATCCAATACCACAAAAACGCACCTCAAGAATAACGGTCAAATCCTATTATCTTTAAACAATCGTAATCCAAGAGTTAACTGTGAGTACTCAGATTAGCCGAACTTTCGTTAGTCCTAATATCACGTTCCTTAATAGAACGATAAGTCTACAGATTTACAACTAAAAAAAATCCAGGTTTCAATTCACCGTTATGGACATAGTGTAAATAGCTCATTGTGTAGCTTTACATCAAGAAGACAACAATAACTTATCAGGACATTATTCTCATGTCAACAGCTCACCTACACATCATACCTCAAAATAATGACATTATTCTAATTATATTTTACCAATTTTGTATTCAAAAATGTTTAAAAACTGACATAGTATTTTCATATAATATCTATTTAATATAATGTATGGAAAAACAATTACAAAAAAAAAAGGTTCTAGCTTCCAATTCTGTGCAGCTTCGAGGAGTCTCGCAAGTGAACTTTTCCTTCTGCAAGTTCCAAAATGGAGGTTTATATTTGTTAAGAAACAATCATGTCTTAAAAACATTTATGTAATATTTTTCAAATGGTTTTCCTTGTCTGTCAGTATCTGCATTATCACAACGTTTCGTTGTCATCCTATTACTGCGCTACAACATGTGGTCTGAATATTTACTAATGAAACTTCAGAAGTAATTCATAGCTTGTCAAAATATTGACCCGCAAAGTTTCCGTGAGGATATGTAGACATAGAACTCTAATGAGGAGCTCAAAACAACACAAGTTTTGTAACAATTCTTTCGGCAGTCGTCTCGTCTCTGAAAATATGTTGTTATAAATTATATCTCAAAACTAAAATAATATTTTTTTTAGCAAGACAAAAGACGAAGTTTGTTATGTTAGCAAAAACGCGTGAAACATAAATAAAAGAAATTATTATTTCTTAAAAACAACCTATATTTGTTCAAAGCAGCCTAAATTTATTAGGTATATTTGACAGAAACACGATACTTAGTCTAAGCCAAGTAAATGTAATGCCTTTTTGAATGGCCCGGCATGGCCAGATGATTAAGGCGTTCGAATTGTAATTTGGGGGTCGCGGTTTCGAATCACCGTCGCACCAAACATGCTCGGCCTTTCAGCCATGGGGCGTTATAATGTAACAGTCAATCCCACTATTAGTTGGTAAAAGATTAGCCTAAGAGTTAGCGGTGAGTTGTGATGAATAACTGCCTTCCCCTTACTCTTACACTGCTAAATTAGGGACGGCTAGCGTAGATAGCCCTCGTATAGCTTGTCGCGAAATTCAAACCAAAGCCTTTTTCAAAGAAGAGGTCCCGGGCTACTGACAAAGTTTTGTGAACATTGGTCATGTTTTTTTTAATGAGTTACAGCTTGTAGTGATTACTGCTTTAATTAATAAAATAAATTATCAGAAAAATTACAGAAAATTAAACATGTTGAAACTTTCGAATCTTAATAAAAAATAGATGTTCTAAAATGAAAAGAATGTTTTGTTTTTATCGAAATTGTGTCTGTCCACAAAATTTCCACAATCTAGAAAAGTATTAAAATACCAAATTGAATTATATAAAATACTAAGCGAAAGCTTTGTAATATTTTAAAATCTTTGCGCAAGGCAACTAGGTATTTCTACCGTGAATGGTTTGTTTTGAATTTCGCGCAAAGCTACACAAGGGCTATCTGTGCTAGCCGTCTCTAATTTAGTAGTTTAAGACTAGAGGAAAGGTAGCTAGTCACCACCACCCACCACCAACTCTTTTACCAATGAATAGTGGGATTGACCGTCACATTATAACGCCCCCACATCTGAAAGGGCAAACATGTTTGGTACAATGAGGATTCGAGTCCATGACTCGAGTACCTTAACCACCTGGCCATGCCGGGCCGTCTAGCGTGAAAAGGAGAAAAATGTGAGATCAGTAAGAGTCTTACGATCTGGATAAGGCTGATATATCAATTGAAAATTAGGAATAGCTATGCACAAATAGATCTTGCACAGCACTGTGCTAAATTTTGAAACAAATTAGACAAAAGTAAGAAGATAAAATTAATAATCAGCTGTTTTATCCTTCATGATATTAGTAATTATTGATCACATGTAAAATAGGATGGCAATATTATTTGTTTTAAAACTAAACTGCAAGACATCCTGATGATGTCTGTTATGATAAATGCATGCTCTTTTCAAATACACTGGTCATAATTGTTGTGATAAAAATGTTTTATTAAAAAGACCTTTTGTACCTTTCAGAAGTGTGTGCGTGTTTTTTATATCAAAACCACATTGGGCTATCTGCTGTGTCCACGACGGGGGAATCGAACCCCTGATTTTAACGTTTTGAATCCGAATACTTATCGCTATTCCAGTTGGGGTGCCCTTGTAAAGGATGCTTTATTGATAGAAACCTGTTGTACGTCACACAGAATATTTTATTAAACTAAATAAGTAAGAATGTCTATATATATGTAAAAACGGCTAGTATGGGTAGAGGAAACTCTATATAGAGGATCGAACGACATTTCAACCTTCTTCGGTCATCGTCAGGTTCACAAACCTTACTTTAATAACAATTGTCCATGATGGAACACTGTTGTTTTATCTTGTGTTTCAGATAGTGTTCAAATTTGTGTAAGAATATCTTTACATGAAAACGTTTTTTCTTACTACTATACGATACTTTGCTGTGTTTATTGTACATTCCGTTTAAGCAACGCAAAACTAGATACATCTGAAGAGCCTACAACTACATATACATACACGGTGCTTTGAAGACATACGCTGAAAGATATCTAAAATTGTTTTTGTACTTTTCTTTTTTAGATTTCCTGTTATGCTACTTTAAAATAGTGACTGTCGCAATATGTGCATGGGAAATAAATTCAATAAATCCAGCGCTTTTGGAAAATAACGCCTTCTTCTTTACCATAGGTAAAAGTTGTAGAGAAATTTGTATGAACGTATATAATATAAGGACATATGTCTCGCGAAAATAGCTGGAGTTAAACAAAGTTAAAATTAATAGTTATAAAGAATTGTTTGTTTTTTGAAATTCACACAAAGCTACAGGAGGGCTACCTGCACTAGCCGTCACTCATTTTGCAGTTGCTAAATTAAGAATGATTAGCGCAGATAGCTCTCGAGTAACTTTGCTCGAAATTAAAAAACAAACCAAAACAAACAGACTGAAACCAATTAACCTTTGTTAGCATTAAGAAAACAACAACAATCTCTCACCTTGTAAATAAGGGATAAGACGACACATGAAGTTGCCAAATATGAAGTTTCTAAGTAAACTTCCAACCAAAGTGAAAGGCATACAAAAGACTCCAAGAAGTATGTCACTGATAGCCAGGTTCAGAAGGAACGTGTTTGTGACGTTTCGCATTCTCTTGTTGTGGGTTAAGATGGTGATGACCAAGGCGTTTCCCAAGACAGCGAATATAAAGATAACAGAATACAGACAGACGCGTGTTATTACAGCCGTTGTCCAGATAAAGTCGAAAGAGAATGAAACAGGATGTTTCGGTTGAAAGTGATTATGAGAAGAGTTTTTTTCCGTGTTATTCTCTAACATAGAAATCCCTAGTTCCCCTTCTATAAGAAGCCATTCATCTTTGCTGAAATTGTTGGCTTCCAAAATTGTGGAGTTTATCTTAAGCAGATAGCGGAATAAATCAGACATATTTAGGACTTGATTTACCCTCCAAGAGAAACAGATGTATCGCAGTGAAAATTAGTCGTCCTTATATAAATGTTTAATTAACAAAGCCAGTAAATCAGTTAATGGTTAAAAATGGAGAAAAATTAGAGGAATTTAATGTAAAATCAAAAGCGCGTGTCTTCTAGAAGATATTCTTAAAAAGTCGATTTCCTTCCTTGAAACGATCTTTATCTCGAATCTAACTGATCTAAGTGGTTGGCGTTCCAGATCTGATGTCCAGTTTCAGATGTGACAGCGTTTTCCTTGCACGCGCTTTGTCTCTGCGCATGAGCATACAATAACGATAGGAAATTGAGGTTGTTACGTCTAAAAGAGATTGAGTCTTAAAACTCGTAGATGACGCTTCTTCTCTGTTCCTTTTAAGTACTTCAAAACCGTTTTTGAATATTTTGAATATTGTATAATTCTCAAATATTTATTACATAACGATTCAAAATTATTCAAACTATTACTATGTTAATTTTGCTAACATAAAAGGAGGCTAATAGTATTTAAAATGTATTCAAACTGGTGTAAAAGTATATCGTAGATATATCGTAAATATCATGTTTATATTTGAATTTGCTCGCCGATATATTCGTCAGGTATTTGTTTTTCTCCGTGTAACACAGAACACGTTCACTGGAAAGCTGCGCTAATATCTCTACTTTAAGTGACTTAGAAATTATTGTTAACAGACAAATATAGTGAGTGATATAGGGTATATAATTCAACACTAGCTGTTCGTATAAATAATGAAGTAACCTAATAGGACAAACTATTTCCTACAACAAGCCACCTGGTTTTAAAATGAACAAGCAATAATTGTTGTTTCAAGAGGTTTTAGTTCTCTGAGTTTCTTTATTATACTAATAATAACCCATGAACAGGTACTCAATAGTTACTTAAGCCGTATCAAAAGTTATACTCTTGTTAGTAACGTAACAACGTTAAGGCGTGCGCTTCGTAATCTGAGGGTCGCGGGTTCGCGCCCGAGTCGCGCCAAACATGCTCGCCCTCTCAGCCGTGGGGGCGTTATAATGTTACGGTCAATCCCACTTTTCGTTGGAAAAAGAGTAGCCCAAGAGTTGGCCGTGGGTGGTGATGACTAGCTGCCTTCCCTCTAGTCTTACACTGCTAAATTAGGGACGGCTAGCACAGATATCCCTCGAGTAGCTTTGTGCGAAATTCCAAAACAAACAAAAAAACAAACAACGGGAAATTTACTTACGTCCAGACAAGATTTATCAGTAACTTTAGTCCTGTTAGTAACGTAACAACCGAAAAGCTACTTATAACTAGAGAAAATGAATCAGTAATTTGACTAATCTCATTTGTCCTAATGACTTAACAGCTGAAAGGCTACTTAGCGTCTAGACAAGATATATCGATAAATTCTGGCTTTTTGGAGAAATAACTAGTCGTCAATGTATGACCCCTTATAATGAAAAATACTAGCACGTTTCTTAATCACACTATACAATTCCAAACCACGCACCTGTTTTTTTATGTAACAACTACCTTAATCATACAACCCCTAATTGCTCAGCAGTAAGTCTGCAGCCTTACAACACTAAAATTCGGGTTTCGATACCTGCTGTGGAAAGCTTGCAAATAGTTCTTTGTGTGGCTTTGTACTCGTCAGCAACCAAAACAAACCTCAATAATATATGTAGCTCATATCATATATATCTTAACGATACTTACACATCTCTTAAATGATACATATGGCTTAACAATGTAACAGGTACCACGTACCTCAATAATGTAAATAACCCTTAATTTATCCTTGCATGGAACATATATTTTAACCATTTAAATACTACAAAAAAACGCATATTTCACTGCTTTTGTCCTTCAAAGTAACCCACTTTCTAGCTGATTTCTTCACTGGGGAATTAAAACGTACCTTGATACTAAATGTAACAAGATCTTCGATCATAAATATATCTCATAATTCTTAGCTGTGTTGATCCAAGTTTTCTAGTCTATAGACTAACAGCTTTCCTACCACAAGACGCATACATTTGAAGCTTTTGGAATTTGTTTTATATAAATAAATGAGCTTAGTGACATTTTTGAAAAGTTATTAAAGTTAGAGATAAACAGATAAACTCTCAGTTTCTTCTGTTAGTAGAAAAGTTAGTATAAAATAATAGACCCGAAGCATGTAGACCAGTTGTTATATTCATAGTAAAAGTATTCTATGCGCTTTAGTGCTAAATTATGTATTTCTTAATCTTTCAATATTTTGAATTGTTCCAATGTAATAAAATTTTATATATCAAACAACAGTGTGATGTTGTAATAGATGATGGAAATATTGTGTGAATTATTTCCATTAGTACTAAAATATGTTTTGTTAAGAAAAAGTGCCAAAACTATTACTTTTTATACCATTTTACTGTGTTGGTACTACATAGAAAAATACCTATTTTTTATATCATTTTACTGTGTTGGTACTACATAGAAAAATACTTATTTTTTATATCATTTTACTGTGTTGGTACTACATAGAAAAATACCTATTTTTATATCATTTTATTGTGTTGGTACTACATAGAAAAATACCTATTTTTTATATCATTTTACTGTGTTGGTACTACATATACCTATTTTTTATATCATTTTATTGTGTTGGTACTACATAGAAAATACCTATTTTTATATCATTTTATTGTGTTGGTACTACATAGAAAAATACCTATTTTTTATATCATTTTATTGTGTTGGTACTACATAGAAAAATACCTATTTTTTATATCATTTTACTGTGTTGGTACTACATAGAAAAATACCTATTTTTTATATCATTTTATTGTGTTGGTACTACATAGAAAAATACCTATTTTTTATATCATTTTACTGTGTTGGTACTACATAGAAAAATACCTATTTTTTATATCATTTTATTGTGTTGGTACTACATAGAAAAATACCTATTTTTTATATCATTTTAAAGTGTTGGTACTACATGGAAAAATACCTATTTTTTATATCATTTTACGCTGTTGGTATTACATAAAAATACCTATCTTTTGTACCATTTTATTGTGTTGGTACTACATAGAAAAATATCCATCTTTTAAGTCAAAATTTATTGTACTGATATTACATATGAAAGACTCCTGCCTCTTACAACGTCATTTACTGTGTTCAGATTACGTAGCAGAAATTCCTGTTTTCAGCTCAATTTACTGTGTTGATACGTGTAGGAAAACTCTTGTCTTAAAGATCAGTTTGTTATGTTAACAATATGTATAAACACATATATGTATATATATAGACGGAAATATTTCATGAAATTTCGATAATGACATCAGTAGTCACTGTTGTGCTCTTCAAATCAATTATAGAACAACAGCAGAACAATGAATTGTTGGAAGGACTCTTAGCTAGTAGTGTCTACTTGTTGGCAGCTGGTTTATTGTGTAAATCCATCCCACTTTCTACATTTTTAATTCAAGAAAATAAAAGCAGTTAACCATATTGCTACAGAGCACAGACTTGCCTATACATTTATTAGGTAAAAGCAATAAAAGGCGTACAGGATTTCGAACGAGGTAAACAAAACTTCTCAGAAAATTTGATGAAACGCAATTCAAATTATATACCACAGAATTTAAGTTACTGAAAATAACATGTATGTAAACTAAGTCAGCATGATATACTAAACTATTAAAACGCTACCACTAAGTTCGCCACAAATACAAAACGTACATGACAATATTGCTTTGAATCATCAAATGGGATACTTTGCAATTAACGATATTTTCGGCTTAATTTGGATGTGGACAGTTTTCATCCTAGTGGAGAAATGGCTATATTTTTTTAGTGAGAAGCCTAAATAACCGTTCTGGTAAAACATGAGGTACGATTTAAAATTAATGAAATAAATTGGTAACTCTTAGATGTGCTGTATTATAACTTAGTTAAAAACAGGTCATTTTTTATTACCTAACTGATGAAAAAGTACTAAAAGTAACAAACAGTACAATATCTGGTTTTTATTAAGTACAAGGCTAATACTGTGCCTGTACTGTGCCCGCCACAAGTATCGAAGCCTGATATTTGGTGTTGTAAGCCTTTAGATTTGCCACTGAGAGACAGCTATTACTAGGAGAATAAAACTAATTTTTTGTCAACTTTACAGTTGCTTATTCGTTTGTGTGTGTGTGTGTGTAAAAGTAGAAAACATTTACATTTTGTTTCTTTGTTGAATTTTGCACAGATATGCATGAGGGTTGCCTGAACTAACTATTCATCATTCAGAAGTCACAGTCTAGGAAAAAAGCGGGCTAGCTAAAATCACCCACCAACAACTCTTGGGCTAGTTGTTTTAATAAAAAAACGTTGGATTGACCGTCACAATATAACACCCCATCGCTGAAAAGGAAAGCATGTTCGAAAACGGAATTTGAGCCCACGACCACCAACCCAGCATTTTTATCATGTGAATATCTTACAAGTACTGATAAAAGAGCGAAAGCTTGTGGCCCTGCATGGCTTAGTGGTTAGGGCGCTCGACCCGCATTATTAGGGTCGCAAGTTCGAATCACGTCACACCAAACATGTTCACCTTTTCGCACGTGAAGGTGTTAAAATATGACAATCAGCTTTACTATTTATTGGTAAAGAGTAAAGGGATAGAAGGTAATGACTAGCTGCCTTCCCTCTGTTTCTAGGGGGTACGAGTTTGGAGACATACTGTTGTACCATTGGTTTTGTAACATAAATCCAGCTGCTGAGCTTACATTTACAATATGTTAAATAACTATATATGAATAACATGTACACACAAAAAAGAAGGCCCGACATGATGCCAGGTGGTCAAGGCACTCGACTCGTAATCCGAGGGTCATGGGTTCGAATCCCAGTGTCACACCAAACATATTCGTTATTTCAGCCGTGGGGCGTTATAATGTGACGGTCAATCCCACTATTAATTGGTAGAAGAGTAGTCCATGAGTTGGTGGTGGGTGGTGATGACTAGCTGCCTTCCCTCTAGTCTTACACTGCTACATTATGGACGGCTAGCGCAGATAGTTCTCGTGTAGCTTTGCGCGAAATTCAAAACAAACAAATAAACGATTATTCTTGCAACGGACAACAAGAAATTGGTAGTTTTTAAACGGAAAATATTTACTAACTATATAAAATATCTTGAACGTTTTTAAGTGCATTTAAAACGAAGTGAAAAAATTAATTGAACAATATATAGACTATTTCGCGCATGACTACATTCTTTGTCAAATGAAAATTGTTGTTGCTGTGTAAGTTTCGAGAAAAATAGGTATAGTGTTTCTTTCTAGAGCACTTACTGTAAATTGTTGCAAGCAAAGAATTGGAAATATTCTCAATGTTTTTATATTTTTGTATTTTACTTACAATCCAAGAAATAAAAATAGTAAACATGTTTCGTAGTTTCCTCAGTTTTACTTTGTGAAAAGTGAACTATTTTATTTCTATCTTTACAGTTTGGTTTGGTTTTTAGAATTTCGCGCAAAGCTACTCGAGGGCTATCTGCGCTAGCCGTCCCTAATTTAGCAGTGTAAGACTAGAGGGAAGGCAGCTAGTCATCACCACCCACCGCCAACTCTTGGGCTACTCTTTTTACGTAATACGTAAGTAAATTTCCCGTTGTTTGTTTTTCTTTGTTTGTTTGTTTTGGAATTTCGCACAAAACTACTCGAGGGCTATCTGTGCTAGCCGTTCCTAATTTAGCAGTGTAAGACTAGAGGGAAGGCAGCTAGTCATCACCACCCACCGCCAACTCTTGGGCTACTCTTTTTACCAACGAATAGTGGGATTGACCGTCACAATATAACGCCCCCACGGCTGAAAGGGCGAGCATGTTTGGCGCGACGGGGATGCGAACCCACGACTCTCAGATTACGAGTCGCACGCCTTAATACGCTTGGTCATGCCGGGCCATTTTTACAGTTATAAAACAACTTTCAATCAAAATAGTTCTCAATGGAACATGTTGAGGCGCATTTTTTCATATCCAATACTTATATTAATATAATATTCAAAATTCTTAACGAAAAATAAGCTCGCACTTTTTATGAATAATGTATTATGTGAAACTCTAATTTTGTAATTTCGTAGATTGGAATCTCTAATAAAACGTTGGTAGGGTTTACATATGTAAAAACGGCTCGTTTGGGTTGAGAAAATATTTCACGTAGAGGAGCGAACAACGTTTCGACCTTCTTGTTGTTCGCTCCTCTACGTGAAATATTTTCTCAACCCAAACGAACCGTTTTTACATATATATTTCTTTACAAGTGGGTTTTTTCGACATCACTGTTGGTAGGGTTTGTTCTTATAATAACGTTCTACTGACTTCACCATCACGCTTGGAGATGCGATGCCATTGCTGTGATGCCGTGTTTTCTCCATAACGTTGGGGCCTGGAATGGCCAGGTGGTTAAGACACTCGTCTCATAATCTGAGGGTCGGGGGTTCGAATTTCCATCACACCAAACATGCCAATACAAAACAAACCAAACCATAATGTTGTTTTCACTTGTCATAAACGTAGGCCTAAAATGTATTTGTTTTTTGAGTTTCGCACAAAGCTACTCGAGGGCTATCTGCGCTAGCCGTCCCTAATTTAGCAACGTAAGACTAGAGGGAAGGCAGCTAGTCATCATCACCCATCGCGAACTCTCGGGCTACTCTTTTACCAACGAATAGTGGGATTGACCGTCACATTATAACGTCCCTACAGCTGAAAGGGCGAACATGTTTAGTGTGACGGGGATGCGAAGCCGCGACCCTCAAATTACTAGTCGCACGCCTTAACCTACCTGGCCATGCCGGGCCAGATCTAAAGTAAAAATGTCTAGGTTTATTCAAATTATTTTAATATTTTTATTTAGTTACATATTTGCTAACCAAAATCTCAGTTTCAGCAACTATCATTTTACATGCTACAGACTGTGAAATCAACAATGTAAACGTTGGCATAAGGTACACTATACTGGTTTCAACATTGACAATTGTTTGTTTGAATTGAAGCAGGAGGCTACACAATGGGTTATCTGTGCTCTGCTCACCACAAATGCACATGATTGAATTACGCTAAAAGTTTTGTTCTTAGGTTTACTTATAGCATTGGTGATAACAAGTAATAACAATAACCACTTTCCAACACAGCTAATTGGCTCATAATACATTAGTAGTTGTTGCCGTATCCTATGAATACGATCACGCTCTGTGAGTTGCCAAGTAACAATCTGCTCTCGTATCACGTGCTGATACGTACGCACAACGATACCGTCTCGCAGATGTGCCAGCGAGATAAAAACAACATGGAAAATATAGATTATCTAGATATAGGTTTTAATTTAAATCTTATATTGAAACTATGTTCCAGCAAAGAAAGAATTATTGCAAGAATAGAGATAAAGTTATAAATAGTAATGATACATATGCAAAACACCCTTGCTAGATGGAAGAAAAACAATAAAAAATATGTCAGCAAAAGCCAAGAATTGTCCAGAGATAGCTCTAAAAATAGCTATAAGGACGATATATCTAAAGTTTAGTTGCTCTCAAGACTTAATAAAACAAACACCTTATGAGATACGTGTAAAAGTTATGAAGTGTGAAATGAAGCACAAAGAAGTAAGGAAGGAAGGTAGAAATGGGCGAGATAACATTACAACACAGTGATTTTTCACACACAGTGGAACCTCAAATCAGGTGTGACCATTGTTCTGCTCATTCCTATTTAGTGTCTTATTTTGAAATTTGATCAAATTATAAACTTAAATTAAGTTTTATAAGTAGCTAATCCTATCTGAATACTCAACAGATTTTTAAAAGTCAGCCATTTTGATACTTTAACTTGGCGCACTCTTAAAGATTCAGATAGCTATAATGTCTCCCATATTGGAGATTCTTGTCCCCTCTTCAGACATCAGACATACACACCTTTATAATGTGATAACTTCCTTTAAGGCCATTACCAGAATATGATTATATACACGTATTTGTACTTCGTTCTTGAAACAATTTTTACAACAGAAAAACGAAGTTATATACACTTTTCCTTTAATTTCAATAATTACAAATTTTCAAAAAGCGCACAAAGTAGAAATGGACGAAATGATGGCCTCATCCAATTTGATACTGAAAAGTATCAAGAAACACCAAGAGTTGCAGTGTTATTCCGCCCATTCCTACATTGTTTCCATACTTTTTGGTACTCCTATTCATACTTTCTAATGTTTTATTCAAAAATGTTTACACTTTTATAAATATATATGTAGTAAAATCAAACTAAATATTCTGTAAATTAGATAACATTTTCTTGGATTATTCATAAAAAGAAAATTATTCATATTTGCAAATGTGCGTTTGTAAGTTTAAGCTATATGACAAGTTAGTGTAGGAAATACATAGTTCTGATTACAACACGTACAGCGGTCAGTGTCTATAGTTTTGAAACCACTTAAGAAAGCAGATGATGCATAAGATCGTTCGAAAGACCAGCTTTCCATGGTGTCCAATAATTTTGAAAATATTGAAGCCTGAAATTTAGTCTCTACAGTATCGTATTTGAATAATTACCATTGGAGAAACTATCTGTCACTGGGACACCAACTCATAACCAAAAATCATAACATGAAATATATTTTTACGTACTTTTGACTATACAGTCATAACAGAAATTGTTTATTTAAAATCAAGTATAAAGCCATATGATGAATTAACTCTACAATTGTTTTATCATTAATGTAAGTTTAAGCCGAAATCCAATCTGTATATTTTTGGACAGTACACGGTGTCATCGATTAATCGTAGTAAGTAGTACTAATTTTTTTAATCGTAATTTTGGTGCAAACAATGTTATAATTAACCCTTAAAGTTGGCTTTTTTACAGAAACCTCGTGTTCCCTTGAAAACTTAAGTACAAAGGTGAAACAGGAATTATTAGCCAATAATACTCTCGATAAACATTAAGTGATTGTAGCATGTAGAAAGATATCTTATACTATACAATTTAGTTTAATTATAATAAATGCAAAATAATGCACCCGGGTTATCATAATTTAAAGTATAAGTATAATTTAACTGGGAATAATCTTACAATGTTATGAAGAATAGGTGTCTCGATATAACAGTCGATCAGTTTCTTAAGCCATCCAAGCAGTGTGCTGTTACTAGTAGTAGGGCAAATGGGATTTTAGGTAGTATATATAGAAATATTAAATGCTAGTCTAAAGAGTTTATAATTTCGTTGTACAGGTCACTGGTTAGGCGACATTTCGATTAGTGCTATTAGTCTTATGGAAGACATCGAGTTGCTGGAAATGGTTCAAAGAATGGTACGTGGGATGAAGGGGTTGTCATACAAGGAGAGGTTGAAATCTTTCAAATTGTTTTCTCTTGAAAATAGAAAATTTAGAGGTGATTGAGGTGTGTAAAATAGTAAAGAGAATTGATCATATTTTCATACCTGACAGTGAGAATAGTAGGACTAAAAGCACAAATATAAATTTTGCAAGGTATAAGTAATGTTTAGCTAAGACAGTTTTATTTTTTCTAACAAGGTTGTTTACCTTTGGAAAGAGTTGTTTTCGGATATTGTATATGAAATAAATTTCAGTGAATTTAAGATGTATATTTATTTTTTAAATTATTTTAAGTTAGTGTAGAGAATGGAACAGCCGAGATTGTCCAATAGCTCCCATGCTGTTTCAAAACGTTATATTGTGCACTAAACAATCTATTTCTTAAGGGATTCAATCTATATATTATGCATGAATAGAAAAAGTAAAATAAAAATCAACACAAATAACATTAAAGTTTATGACATAAATTGAATACATTTTCAATCAGGGATAAAAATGTCACAAAACAAGTAATAAAAATATTTTCTCTGTGTAAGATGAGGTGTGGATGGCAGTGGCAAAAAAGAATGCAAATAATAATATGTGGACAGTACAACTATACATAGATGATTCCTACATGACTTTCAATATTACAATTCAATTTTATACAGTAAAATGCAGGAGTACAAAATGGTTACGAGGTCTGTCACTTCGACCGACCTCATGGCGGTAGTCTGTAACAGTCAGTTGTAATCAAGACATGGTTTGACTCAACTTGGTTCCCTTGTACATAAGTCTCAGGTTCTTAGTTTGGTTTGTTTGGAATTAAGCACAATGGGCTATCTGTGCTCTGCCAACCACAGATATCGAAACCAAGTTTTCATTGGTGTGAATTCTTAAATGTACAATTGTATCACGCCAATAAGGGCAATTCTTAGTCACAGTACATTGATGCCTACCTTACATGATCATGATATGATAATAAACAAAGTGTATACCAACAGCCAGAAATCTATAACTTTTAACTGCATTAATTTTTCAGATAATATGCATTTTACAGTGTAACATTAAATTTTAATATTGAAGTCCTGTAGGGACGATCTATACAGAACTATATCATCCATATATTCTTGTTTGCATTCTTTTTGGCATTATCATGCGTTCATCATTTTAAATTTACAAAATATTTTCATTGCTTGTGTATTTCAAGATGATTTATAGATTCTAAAACGTACTCAGAATATTTGAAATATTTGAATATTTGAAAAAATCTAACACATTATGCGAAGCACAATTAACATGCTAAGCATTCTAATGCTACGAGAATCTGGAGAGAGCAATCGGTAAAAAATAGGTGCCATGAGATTAAATTTTGAAGCGATTTTGCATGAAATATAGCTTAAACAAATGCATTATTGTTTACATGAAATCCACAAACCTCCAATGGAAAGTCAACAAATTACCATTCTGTTGTAACGTTGCTTGGGAAGCTAGACTTAAATTAACATAAATATGTATGTTTTATTATACTAAAGTACTGTACTATATACATACAGAGTAGTTATTAATTGTTGAATTATATTACAAATTTAAACAATTCTGTATAACAATATTGTATTAGCTATGTGAATTATTCGTTACCATATATGTACATGTATCCACTTTTGGAATAACATGTTAGCGTGTCACATTCTTATAAAATGCCTTTCCGTAAATAACTTACATAGAGCATCAATGTCGGTAGCAGTGTATTGAAACTGAAGGAGATGCTGAATGTTCACATGAACATGAACTTACTAGTAGTGTAGTAAATAGTTTCAGTAATATAAAAATAACTGGTAAACTGAAGCACGCTTTTGAGAAGTCAGCCAGTATCTGGAATCTGACCTGGAGGGGTGTAGAAAGCTATCTTGTCTTTTGTCGATGAATTTCGGGTTACTGTTTACTTAAAGTGATCATCCACGGAACTACATTCTGTATTTGCATGTTGGGCTTATCGTTGATTAAATCATAGCATGATAACATTAATATTAGATTTCTTTGCTGTTGTGCTTGAAAATACAACGTGCACAACTATCAAGGTTCAGTCTTAGTGTAGTCATTTGTTTACAGCATTGTTCTATTAGGAAAAAATACAACAATATTTATTATGAATTGAATGCTCTTTCTGTAAGAATTAAAATGGTTGAACGAAAAAAAAAAATTGAAAACCTCAAACTGTCAAAACCCGGTAACAGAGTATTGTCTTGGAATTCTCCTGAAGACGTTAGATATCCTAAAAGCAAAAAACAAAGTGTTTCAATGCCTATAGACAAAAATATAGTCGTAGACATTACAAAAGGATTAAATGTAATAATTAAATATAATAAGTGGCTGTATGACAGTATGGTCTGAAGAGATCAGAGAACGCTGTAAAACTTATTTGGAAAGTGTTAAATTATTCCTAAACAAATAACATAACATCAACAGTTGCTTTCATGAGCTTAACAAAGACATCAACAAAAATTCTGGAACAGCGTTAAGTCTACGGACTTACAACGTTGATATTAGGGGTTCCATTCCTCTCACTTGACACAGCTCTCATGTGGCTTTGCTATAAGAAAAACACTATTCACAGATAATGGACATCAATATTGTATACAAACACTGTATACTCTTCCTTATTAACATGTATTTCAATTTATATGTAATCTTATTTAAAAAAAGTAAGTTTTCTATGTAATTAAAACTCTCATCGTTTATGTAGTTCATCCCTTTAATTCTATGCAGGTTATTGGTTGTAACAATGTATATATTTATTTAATTAAAGAAGTTTAAAGCTTAATACTGTTGGTAACTGAAATCGTATTTTAGTAATACATAATCTCGCAAAGTGCATTACCAAGTATTAGTTTGTAATGTAGTCTTGGATTATTTTAAAGGCTAATTAATAAAAGCACACACACACATAGGGAGAGAGTCAAGTTAAATCAAGATTAATAAATGATGTTTTAATTTTATAAAGACAAGCATGCGTCGAAATATACGCAATCTAGCTAGCTATAGCAATATAAAAAGTTTTAATGTTACAAAAATGATCGAAACAATAAAGTCAAAACTACAAAACTGAGTTACATTACATAAGCAACTTTATCAGATTATTGTAATAATGTTAGTATGAGCCAAAGTAAAAACATGTTTTGAAGTTCTAATTAATTCAGTTTTTCTAATTTTGACTTTTTTTTTCTCAGTAACTTTTGTAGCCTTAAAACATTCTATACGGCTGTAGCTAGATCACGTACACATCAATCTATAGTTATATTTAAAACAAAATTAGTATTTTATTTGCCCCTCACCCAATTGACACGGCAGCATGTATGGGGACTCACACCGCTAGAAACGGGGTTTCGATACTCTTGGTGGGCAGAGCACAAATAGCCCATTGTGTAAATTTGTGCTTAATTATAAGCAAACGACATTTTATTTTATTTGTTGATTTCCTTTTTATTTGCAATAATTTCGTGCGCCATTAATTACAAGCGAGGGGACATATTTACGAATGGATTTCATTTCTCATCAGAACCCCTATCAACTTCCCTCACATTTAATTATGCGTAGCACATAGTCAGTTTTTATATATATTCTAGTATAATTTTCGGTACAATAAAAGAATCATTGGGATCCCAGACAGAAGAGTTTTGATAAAGAATTAGAGAGACAAGTTTCGTGATGCTTTTCTGTATGCTTGTCTGGAAAAGTTGCTTACTAATTGAAAATTCGTTGAAATAATGAAAATTTGATTCACTCCATCAACACGTATATTTAGAAATTTGGTTGGATTTTAACTACAATAAGCTTTAGTTTTCTTCAGCCAATATCGTAAATTTTAACGTTGGTTTCGAAAGGGCGATTTTTATGGCCGCCAATTTGTTTAATCGCGATTCTTAGTATTAAGTACTACTATGACGGCCATATTGGATCCAGTTTTTCATCACATTGTTTTCACGACATATCTATAACCGAGCCATCAGTACTATTGATTATAAATTTTCTTTAACGCACGTATATAACAGATGATGAACGAAGGTGAAAGAAGGAGGATATACAGGAAGATGTAGAACGTTTCGGAACCCTAACGAAACGTAGTCCGTACTTCTTTATCTCTATTATTTGAATGCATGAAGTTGCCTTCTGGAACACATTTCTGCCTAGTGATGCTAAGTGAGTGAGGTAAGCTCATTTCTGTCTTACCTTCATTAGGTATGGCTCGACTTGGCCAGGTGGCTAGGGCGCTCGACTCCTAAGCTTAATATTTTATTCATCGTGTCTCAGAGAATCTAACTACAAACTTGCTTATGACAATATATCTTCAGACATCGTAGCAGATCGTTTTATTTTGACTTTTCAGAATTTTTCACAAAAACAATGACACAGATAAATATTGTGGCTTACAAAAATTGTATGTACAGTTAAATTACTAGGTGATTACATTTTCCACTCTTCGAGCTACCAAAGGCTGAATGTTTTCATTATTTTGTCCATTCCAGTTATATGTAGTTCTCCCAGTTGTTATTGCGTATCTTTTGGAATCTTCCGGTTTCTTATCTGATTTCTTTATTAATCAAGAAACTATGCAGACGATTCGGAAACCAAGCGTACAGAGAGACGTCAGAGAAAATTTTCGATATATTTCTCTAAGTTTTTCTTACGTAAGTAGAGTTAATAGGAACATCTCCAGAGAAACATAACAGAACCTAATTGGAGTTTTTATATTGTTGAGCACTTTTCGAGTACAAAAACAAACCTTCTCGTTCAGTAGCACGAATATAGGCCTGGCATGGCCTAGCACGTAAGGTGTGCGACTTGTAATCCGAGGGTCGCGGATTCGCGCCCGCGTCGCGCCAAACATGCTCGCCCTTTCAGCCGTGGGGGTGTTATAACGTTCGGTCAATCCCACTATTCGTTGGTAAAAAGAGTAGCCCAAGAGTTGGCGCTGGGTGGTGATGACTAGCTGCCTTCCCTCTAGTCTTACATTGCTAAATTAGGGACGGCTAGCACAGATAGCCCTCGAGTAGTTTTGTGCGAAATTCAAAAACAAACAAACAAAGCACGAATATAATATGCATTTTTACATTTTAAACGTTATGTAAAATCAAGTTAATAAAAAATTTCATGAGTCGATTAAATTTTCTAAACAAACAGAGTTTTCACTGAATAATTCTCATTTACGAGGTAAATCCCATGCAATTTTGGGCCCGGCATGGCCAAGCGTGTTAAGGCGTTCGACTCGTAATTCGCGGGTTCGAATCCCGGTCGCACCAAACATGCTCACCCTTTCAGCCGTGGGGGCGTTATGATGTGACGGTCAATCCCACTATTCGTTCGTAAAAGAGTAGCCCAAGAGTTGGCGGTAGGTGGTGATGACTAGCTGTCTTTCCTTTAGTCTTACACTGCTAAATTAGGGACGGCTAGCGCAAATAGCGCTCGAGTAGCTTTGCACGAAATTCAAAACAAAGAAATAAAGCCATGCAATTTTCAACACAAACTTTCAAGGCTGTTTTTTTTTCAATCAATAATAGATGACATTAAACTAACCTTTCAGTGTTATTGTACACAATAAGAGTGTTCGGTAACTGTATATACGCATAATAATAGAAGACATTAGACTAACCCATCAATGTTATTGTATAGGATAAGTGTGTTCAGTAACTATATTTACACATTGCATCCTCACTTCAACTAAATATTTCATGTAACAGCAGGTAGCCTGCAAGTCAGCGCACGACCACGTTACATAATTGGCGCAGTCGGTAGGATTTTTGGAGCAACTGACGACAGGCTGGTTAAAAAAAAAGACAGAAGCTGAAGCAGGTAAGTTATTTCAAGTTACTATAAGTAGTGTAAGCAGACATTAAGAATAAATAAGTAACTATGGCTAATGCTAGCATAGACATTAGAAGGGGTGGGAATAATACTGAAGCTGCTGTCACCGAAGTAGGTCCGCGAGACACGACACATTTAAGAGATGCAATACCACTAATTAACGGTAAAGTCCTTAAAGACGTCGATAGTTTTATAAGCGCTTTAAGTGAAGCTGCTAGGATATCGGTTTGGACTGATGCACAAAAATCGGATATTTTGAGACTAAGAACTGTAGGAGAAGCAAAACATTTCATTAGAGGTTATGAAACATTGCGTGACACTGTAAGTTTTCTGTTTCTAAGCATAGATTAGCAGAGAAGTGAATATCGTAAACACCGAATATAGTAATGTCACGTTTGAGAAATATGAGCCGGCAGAAAGGTGAATCTGTTCGAGTGTTTGGACATAATCTACAAGAGTTAGGTTATAGACTACACAGAGCTTATCAACAAACAGATGAGATGATGATTCAGGATATGCTAAAATCCGAGTATGGGCGAGGTTTGATCAGTGATAGAGCTTGCAGTAATGTTAATGAGGGTAATACCCCTCAAGTTACATTGTTAGGTCCGATTAAAGTAGCAACTAGGGACGAAATAAGAGAACAACAGTTGTACAAGCACAAACAATCTGTGATAGGTAGGATAAACAAGGATAAAAATGAACAAGCAAACTGGCGAAGTGGACAAAACTAAGCTAGAGGATTAGCGGTGTTTTAAGTGTGGCAATGTTGGCCACATAATGAAAATTTCTTGGCAAAACAAGATAAAAATGAGCCTGTGGAACGCGTTTTAATTGTGGTATTAAAGGTCACACAGTTTGAAACTGTAAATTCCTTAGGCAGACTGAATACAGAACAGCCCCAAAGGCTGGAAAATTTTTTAAAAGTTCCTTAAAAAAGATAATACTTTAGCAGTAGAAATAAAATACGTGATCCCCGCTGGGATTGCTTTAGTTCAGTAGAAATAAAATACGTGATCCCCGCTGGGATTGCAGAGCAAAAATAAAAGTAGTTCCGGCAGTATGAAATAAAATACGTGATTCCCGTCGGGACTGCAGTCCACCACTTGGACTGATATATATTGTTATAAAGAATAAGTGTTCCACCACTTGAACTGATATATATTGTTATAAAGAATAAGTGTTCCACCACTTGAACTGATATATATTGTTATAAAGAATAAGTGTTCCACCACTTGAACTGATATATATTGTTATAAAGAATAAGTGTTCCACCACTTGAACTGATATATATTGTTATAAAGAATAAGTGTTCCACCACTTGAACTGATATATATTGTTATAAAGAATAAGTGTTCCACCACTTGGACTGATATATATTGTTATAAAGAATAAGTGTTCCACCACTTGAACTGATATATATTGTTATAAAGAATAAGTGTTCCACCACTTGGACTGATATATATTGTTATAAAGAATAAGTGTTCCACCACTTGAACTGATATATATTGTTATAAAGAATAAGTGTTCCACCACTTGAACTGATATATATTGTTATAAAGAATAAGTGTTCCACCACTTGAACTGATATATATTGTTATAAAGAATAAGTGTTCCACCACTTGAACTGATATATATTGTTATAAAGAATAAGTGTTCCACCACTTGAACTGATATATATTGTTATAAAGAATAAGTGTTCCACCACTTGGACTGATATATATTGTTATAAAGAATAAGTGTTCCACCACTTGAACTGATATATATTGTTATAAAGAATAAGTGTTCCACCACTTGGACTGATATATATTGTTATAAAGAATAAGTGTTCCACCACTTGAACTGATATATATTGTTATAAAGAATAAGTGTTCCACCACTTGGACTGATATATATTGTTATAAAGAATAAGTGTTCCACCACTTGAACTGATATATATTGAAATAAAGAATAAGTGTTCCACCACTTGGACTGATATATATTGTTATAAAGAATAAGTGTTCCACCACTTGAACTGATATATATTGTTATAAAGAATAAGTGTTCCACCACTTGGACTGATATATATTGTTATAAAGAATAAGTGTTCCACCACTTGAACTGATATATATTGAAATAAAGAATAAGTGTTCCACCACTTGGACTGATATATATTGAAATAAAGAATAAGTGTTCCACCACTTGAACTGATATATATTGTTATAAAGAATAAGTGTTCCACCACTTGAACTGATATATATTGTTATAAAGAATAAGTGTTCCACCACTTGAACTGATATATATTGTTATAAAGAATAAGTGTTCCACCACTTGAACTGATATATATTGTTATAAAGAATAAGTGTTCCACCACTTGAACTGATATATATTGTTATAAAGAATAAGTGTTCCACCACTTGAACTGATATATATTGTTATAAAGAATAAGTGTTCCACCACTTGAACTGATATATATTGTTATAAAGAATAAGTGTTCCACCACTTGAACTGATATATATTGTTATAAAGAATAAGTGTTCCACCACTTGAACTGATATATATTGAAATAAAGAATAAGTGTTCCACCACATGGGCTGATATCTATTGTTATAAATCTCCAAACCCGAAAGAACTATTAAGTCAAGAATATCAAAGACATGTAGACTGGTGTACCACCTGGGAGGAAGGTGAACTCGATTTTCCACATCTATTAGCTACACGTAAGGACGTGTGTTAAATTTATGATACGGTGTATACGAAAGATATAGAAAAGACGAAATTAATCACTAAAGAAATGGAGTAACGTGTATAAATTTGAAGAACTTTGGGTATCCAGCGTATACGAGGATAAGTATCAATAACTCGGTAACGTGTATTCACCGTATGTATCCACATGAAAGTTGTGATATGTGTAGAGTGTTAATAGTGACTAAACAATATTTCAAAGTTTCAGATAAGAATTTCAAGGAAGACAGAAGAAGAACATATTAATATAAAAAGAAAAAAAAACGTCAAGACATGATTATTTGTTAAAATTGAGGTTAGTGTAATAAGAACAGATGCACTAATACTAATTTTATTTTTTATGGATTTTGCTTTGTTCGTGTTATGAAATAGTACATAGTTAAATGGTACACTTAAGAGATGTATGTGTAATTTCATATAGGTTATTTTATTCAGTATTATTACGAGTAGAGGTTTTAATAGATGATGCGTAACTGACAAATTATTAATGAAAGAATAGTACATGATGACCGATGTGTAAATGGAAGGATGGAAACGAAGATATTTGATGATGAAATGTTTTTCAAAGATAAAAAAAAAACATTTTTAAGGGGCTAGGCATCACTAGGTATCTGGATGTCTCGAATAATTGTTTTAATAAACCAGAAGTAATGAAGTATATGAAAATATGTTTATAAACAATGATGTTTATAGAATAATAACAACTCCAAAATCATACCAAGAAAGTTGTCACCGTATGATCAAATGATATCTAGTTTATGAAGAACTGACACTATCAAAGATAACAGATGAATTATTTAAAAGAGAAATTCAGAGAAAACCACTGAAAAACATCCGATATTTGTTTAGAATGGAACACTTAGACACTATGAAGGTTAAAAAGGGTTATTCAAGCAATAAACTACAGATGAGAAACTGTTCGGTTGTACGTTTGAATTGAACTGGATTGATGCTATCGAGGTGAAAAGAGTTCACGAACCTTGGACGTTGGAACCAAGAAAAAAAAATTATATTTAAAAACGGCTGGTATGGATAAACAAGGCACTAATAGAGGAGCGAACAACGTTTTGACCTTCTTCGGTCATCGTCAGGTTCACAAAGAAAGGATTTCTGACCGGTAACTGATCACTTGTTTGAAAGCAGTTGTGTAATTGAGTGTATGAATGTGGAGGGCGTAGTTAGATGTTGGATATATTTATTAATATAGGTATAAAGATTTTCCTTTGTATTGGTTTATTTTGGGCTTGAGTTTTTGTATAAGTAAGGCTTCTTGATGACCGAAGAATATCGAAATGTTGTTCGCTCCTCTACATATATATTTTTCTCTACAAGCGGGTTTTCTCGTCATCACTGATTAAGGCTTCTTTAATTTTGCGTTTGTTTATGTTTGTTTCTTTATTTAGTATTGGGGTATTTTTTATGGTTATTTTGTGTTTATTTGATTTGCAGTGTTCGAAAACGTGTGAAGGTGACTTTTTGTGTTCTTTGAATCTAGTTTACATTTTTCTACTTGTTTTTCCAATGTAGAAGTCGTGGCAGTTATCACATTGTATTTTATAAATAATGTTGGTGTGGTGTTTGTCAGTGTAGTTTTTACATAGTATAGAACTTAGTTTTGTGCCTTGTTTTTGAATAAATTTGGTATTAACTGGAATGTCATATTTTGTTACTAGTTTTTTCGAAATGTTGGTTATTTTTCTGCTGATGTCGGGAAAAAGAAGAGCTTTGGATGGTGGACCAATGCTACAGTATGGACTATTGTTAAGAAGAGCCTTGGATGGTGGACCAACACTATAGTATGGACTATTAGTAACTAACAAGCTTAACAAATCACAAACAGGAAGTCAGCTGACACCAAGGTACTATGAATAGGCCGACAATTCCCCCTTCAGCTGGTATAAAAGGTACTAGAACAGTCGTCAGATTGCTCAAAATCTGGCAAGCAATCTGACATGATTGAAGCCATCATCTAGAAAGCTCACATCTCAGAACATTTCAGATCTCCTCTTCGTCAGGTGATGAAGAGAGAGAAGTTAAGAAGGAATCGAGTAACAAGTGTAGATGTCTTTTGCTATTAGTGAAAACCAGACCATTTAAAGACCAAGCTCTTTGTGAGTAATTTTCATGCCATTCTTTCTTTAAGATCAGTCATCATGCTAGAAGAGTTAAAATGATTGCCTATGATAAACATGAATAAAGGTATATACGTGTGTAAATATTAAGTGCTTAGTGACTTAAATAAAAAGTGTTATTGAAATTTCTAGTCTCAAGTCTCTCAGCTTTGTTTTAACTATAAAACCTCGAGTTAGTTAGTACCTGCGTGCTCTATTCGCACACTGGATCCTCACTTCAACTAAATATTTCATGTAACAGCCGAAAAACGGTTAAACCGAAAAACCCACTCGGCCTGCCTGCAAGTTAGCTCACGACCCCATGGCTTTTTTCATACTTCACATATTAAAGTAGTGATTCTATCATGTTATTCTATGTCAACAAATTAATGTTTAAAATGGATGGATGGATCTTGTTACTTGAACGTAATTTCATAATAAAATGTTAGTATATTCTACTAACTTCCAAACACACAACAATAACAATAACATTTTCAGTGCTAAGCTCGCGAACTTTCTAATTATTTATTACACTAAGCTCGTGAATATTCCAAGTATTAAAATTTTATCACATACTAATGTTGCCAGGTAATATTCAATATTAGCTTACCATTAAATAATGAACATTTTTGTAATATAAAGATGTTTCGGTCTTGTAGCTGTAGCTCATTTTAATTCAGTAATATGTATATATAATAATAATATACAACAATATCTATATCTGTAATAATACATATATGTGTTTGTAGTAATATATATACAGCAATATCTATATCTATATATAGTAATATGTATGTATGTGTGTAGTAATATATATATATACAGTAATATATCTGTATATAATAATACGTATGTGTGTGTGTAGTAATATATATATACTGTAATATATCTGTATATAATAATACGTATATGTGTGTGTAGTAATATATATATATATACAGTAATATATCTGTATATAATAATATACGTATATATATGTGTAGTAATATATGTATACATTAATATACATCAATATCTATATCTATAGTAATATGTTCTTTGGAATTGTACGCTAAGCTTGCTTTTGACTAACTGCGTAGGCAGTGAGTGCTGCTGCTAACTGGTTTCTCGTCATTTGATCAGCAGTTCTATTTTAAAATGGTTGTACCTTATAGAGGTTTATGGCTTCATGCTTGTTTTGTAATATTTCAAACAGATTGCCCGGTTAAATAATTCAGAATAATAAATTAGTAGCTTCAGTGGTACGTATTATTGAAAATTCTCAATAAACATATGATTACTGTTTGAGTGATTTTGGTTTGTTTTGAATTTTGCGTAAAGCTACACGAGGGTTATCTGCGCAAGCCGTCTCTAATTTAGCAGTGTATGACTAGAGGGAGGACAGTGGTTATCACCACCCACCGCCAACTTTTGGGCTACCCTTTTACCAACGAATAGTGGGATTGACCGTAACATAATAACGCCTCCACGGCTGACAGGGCGACCAAGTGTGGTGTGACAGGGATTCGAACTCGCGACCCTCGAATTACGAGTCGAGTGCCTTAACCACCTGGCCATGCCGAGCCAAACCCTCTTGAAATAAACAGAATTATTATCACTGAATTTTAACTTTATGTTGAGGCCTTCTTTCCGTCATCTCACTCAGGTAAGAATTTCAATTAAACTCTCCAATATAGTTCATCTATAAACTTTCCTCTTACCTTTGCCTTTAATATTCTTAGATGCATGATTATTAACGCACGTGACAATGCTGCAAGGGAATATAACGAATATATATCTGAGATGAAACTAAACATACGTGTTGTTGTTTGTTTGTTTTACTCATTTGCATATTGTAAAATGAGTTCTTTATCTCTAATCAAAGTTTCATCTTAAAATAATCCTACTGAATATGTTTATAGACGGTATCTTGAAAGGTGCTCATTCTTTCAGTCGTGAGTCATTGTAAAACGGCGGTAAATCCCACTATTCGTTGGTTCAAAAAGTAGCCCAAGAGTTGGCGGTAGGTGTTGATGACTAGTAGCTGCTTTCTCTCTAGTCTTACACTGTCTTAGAGACGGCTAGTGTAAATAACCCTCGTGTAGCTTTGCACGAAAGAAATTCAAAAACAAAAAATATTTTATTTATTTTTAAAGATCATGGACGATCCACCGAAAAGAACCTTTTAGTCTTTAAGAACTGACAAGAAAGAAAATCCTCTTTTCAAAGCTGGTAAATGACACATACACTAGAATTTTTATTGCATTTCTAAATAAATTAAATTCCGTTTTAATGTCTCTCCTAGAAATATTCACCTACAATAAATACTGATGACGTCTTTTTTTGTTTTCCCAGACAATATTAAACTGTGGATCTACTTTATGTTCTTTTTCTTCAATGAAGTTATATCTTCTATTCTTTGTTACCAGGGCAATAGTTTTAATAGAATTGTTTGTTAATCACAAAACTATACGGTGGGCTATCTTTGCTATGACAACCTCTGATACCGAAACCTGAGTTTTAAGGTTATAAGTAGCTACACAAACCGTTAAGCCATTGGAAATGCTCCACCTTGCTGTTGAAACAAGTTTTAAAAGCAATATACCAAATCAACCAGATTGTTTATTACTGCATGACAAGGTACTTTTTAAGATGTTCCAGTGATATTTGTTTGGTTTGCCATGAGACAAAAATGAAAAAAGAAACAAATATATATGTATCTTAGTTTGTTATAGCCAAAAACAAACTGATACAAAAATGAATAAAAAATGCTGCACTAATTGAAAATGATCCCAGGGTACAAGCTATAATGTAGGATATAAAATTAGTGCAGCGTTTTTTTATTTTTCAATTTATTTTTATTTCGGTTTAATTTTTGCTGTAATAAACTAATATAATTAGTCAGTCAGAGGTTTGGATTTGCAGTTTCTAACGCAGTCCTTCCTTTTCATTTTATTTACTTAACTCTATTAGAATTATTTTTTTCGAAAAATGCATATATGTGTACTGTATACTTACATATATACAGTACTTACATACGCATATATGTATACTGTATACTTACATACGCATATATGTGTAGAGTAAATACTCAACAATCTACAAAATATATTGTTAATAAATACATATACACAGTACTTTGTTATACATTCATAGATTATTTTAAAGCCACTGTTCTTATCCAAGTGTCCCCTGATGGGAAAGTGGTAAATCCACGGACTTATAACATTAAAGTTGCCATCATTTACGTTCCATTCAGTAGGTAATCCGCAGTTTCGAATCCCCGTCACACCGAACGTGCAGATCCTTTCACTCGTGGTGTCGTTATAATTAAACGATCAATCCCACTATTCGTTGGTGATGGGCGATGATGACTAGCTGCATTCCTTCTAGCCTTATACTCCTGAATTATGGACGGCTGGCGCATATAGCTCTCGTGTAGGTTTGCGCGAAATTCAGAAAAACAAACAAACAAATGCTTCAGTAGACAAAGCATATAGCCCGATGTAATTTTGCTAAAATACACACTCAAAAGCAAATTTATGACATAAAACTAAAGCGTACGTCATTTAAGCAATTTGCGTGAAATCATTAACTTCACAACTGAAATAAACAAATAAGAGTTTTGGTAGTTAAAAGTCTTGTTTCTCCTAAAAAAACATCACTTTGTGTCAGAGATAAAAGTTGATAATACAGGTCTCTGGATTTATAAAAAAAATGTGTTGGTTTTAATAACTGAAATTTCATGTTTAATGTACTCTATTTTCGAAAATCATTCTTATTTATTCTGTCTGCCTAACTGACGTGACAGACGTTGATGTGTGATTATTCTGTTCTGCCTGCCTATGTGACGTGATAGATATTAGATGTGTTATTATTCCTGTTTTGTCTACCTATGTGACATGATAGACATTAGATGTGTTATTATTCCTGTTTTGTCTACCTATGTGACGTGATAGATGTTGATGTGTGATTATTCCTGTTCTGTCTACCTATGTGATGTGATAGACATTAGATGTGTTATTATTCCTGTTCTGTCTGCCTATGTGACGTGATAGACATTAGGTGTGTTATTATTCTTATTCTGTCTGCCTATGTGACGTGATAGACATTAGATGTATTGTAATTGTTGCTCCACTAAGAAGGATCTTTGTAAGGACTGTATTGTGATCCGTTGTGGCTAGTAAGTAGGCTGTCTTTGAACTGTATGTTATAATTCCAATATTACTTACTCTATTTTGTCACGCATTTCCTTAATATTCATATGTAAAAATGGGTGTATACGTAACTTAATATTTTCCTCTAAACAGTTTGAACGTAATGATACAAAAAGGTTTTAAAAGTATTGTCTACTATTTGAATATCTTCAGTAAACTGTTTCGACATGACTACCAGTACTATCAGTAAATTGTTTTGACATAACTAACAGTATTATCAGTAAACTGTTTCGACATGACTACCAGTACTATCAGTAAATTGTTTTGACATAACTAACAGTATTATCAGTAAACTGTTTTGACATGATTAACAGTACTATCAATAAACTTTTTCCACATGACTAACATTACTATCAGTAAATTGTTTTGACATGACTAACAGTACTATCAGTAAATTGTTTTGACATGACTAACAGTACTATCAGTAAACTGTTTCGACATGACTACCAGCACTATCAGTAAACTGTTTCGACATGACTAACAGTACTATCAGTAAATTGTTTTGACATGACTAACAGTATTATCAGTAAACTGTTTCCACATGACTACCAGTATTATCAGTAAAATGTTTTGACATGACTAACAGTACTATCAGTAAACCGTTTCGACATGACTAACAGTACTATCAGTAAATTTTTTCGACATGACTAACAGTAAACAGTTTCCACATGACTAACAGTACTATCAGTAAACTGTTTTGACATGATTAACAGTACTATCAGTAAACATTTTCCACATGACTAACAGTACTATCAGTAAATTGTTTCCACATGACTACCAGTACTATCAGTAAACTGTTTCGACATGACTAACAGTACTATCAGTAAATTGTTTCTACATGACTACCAGTACTATCAGTAAACTGTTTCGACATGACTAACAGTACTATCAGTAAACTTTTTCAACATGACTAACAGTAAACTGTTTCCACATGACCACCTGTACTGTCAGTAAACTGTTTGGACATGATCAACAGCACTATCAGTAAACCGTTTCGTCATGACTAACAGTACTATTAGTAAACTGTTTCGACATGACTAACAGTACTATCAGTAAACTGTTTCCACATGACTACCAGTACTATCAGTAAATTGTTTTGACATGACTAACAGTACTATCAGTAAACTACTATCAGTAAACTGTTTCCACATGACTAACAGTACTATCAGTAAATTGTTTTGACATGATTAACAGTACTATCAGTAAACTGTTTCCACATGACTAACAGTACTATCAGTAAATTGTTTTGACATGACTAACAGTACTATCAGTAAACTGTTTCCACATGACATGACTAACAGTACTATCAGTAAACTTTTTCGACATGACTAACAGTAAACTGTTTCCACATGACTAACAGTACTATCAGTAAACTGTTTTGACATGATTAACAGTACTATCAGTAAATTGTTTTGACATGACTAACAGTACTATCAGTAAACTGTTTCCACATGACCACCTGTACTGTCAGTAAACTGTTTGGACATGATCAACAGCACTACCAGTGAACCGTTTCGTCATGACTAACAGTGCTATCAGTAAACCGTTTCGTCATGATTAACAGTACTATTTCTGTGATAAACGTTTGAATATTTTGAAACAATTTTATAATGGCAAGGTTAACAGTGATTAGATAATAAGACTGGTTACAAAATGTGTGTGTGTGTGTGTTTTCTTATAGCAAAGCCACATCGAGATATCTGCTGTGTTCACCGAGACTGGTTAGAAATAATCAGATAATGACAATGTTTAACGGTGACTAAATAACAACACGAGTTAACAAAGCCAGATATTTACACTGGCTAACGATAATCAGATAATGACACTGAATAAAGTGATAAGATAATAACACTGATTGACGATATCAGCATAATAACACTGGTTGATCATATTAACATAATAACATGTACAGCGGTATGTCTACGGATTTCCAACGCTAAAGTCAGGAGCGTGATTCCACTCGGTGGACTGAGCAGATAATCCGATGTGGCTTTGTTATAAGAAAAACACAAACACTCTTGTTGATCATATTAACATAATAAAACTGGTTGACGATGTTAACTTAATAACACTGATTGACAATGTTAACATAATAACACTGGTTGATCATATCGAAATAATAACACTGGTTGATAATGGTAACATAATAACACTGGTTGACGGTATCATTCTTAATAACTAAGTGTACAAATGTTTAGAAAATGTGTGATATATTGAGAAAGGTGCCATGTTGCTCGATTATGTATAACACTGTATGAATGAAAACGTTTCTTTGAATTAACCACATCGCTTTCCATAAACATATTTCCGACAGATTTGATTTATTAAGTTAAATTAAATTTTGTTTCCTGTTCTTACTAGAAAGTGCAGAGAAGTATATAGTGAATTAGAATGTCGTTTTCTTTGCTTGAGTGAGGTTTTTTGGATGACTTGGTGAAAATAATGTCAAGTCCAGTCCGTAAAACAATAAAGAATTAATTTATTTTTTCAGTGATGTTTTGCTACAGCCAATGCTCACTTCTAGGCCTTACTTCAAAAATAAACGTATCAACAAACTTCCCGACACTAATGTAAGCCTAGCAAATACGCCAAGTCTTACCGACTTGCTATATGACAGAACGGACATGGCAATGCTCACTACCGCCACTTGTCTGACACTGTAATGAACCACTCACTGAATAAGTTCCTGATTTCCCATTCGTTGATAACCCTTACTTACATCGTACTCTTGTGTGTACACACTATACGAAGTTTCTCTCTTCTTAACTTTCAAGAACTTTCTCGATCTTAAAGTTATGCACTCTCTGTGAAACTTCTAACTTTAAAAATATAAAATAAAGCTTATATTAATATTAATAGCATTAATACGTCTAATGCAATTTGAAAGAAAAATACAGAGAAATCGTAAACAAGATTAATGTGTGTTAGCACTTTTCTTATTTAGTCCAAAGATAATGTAGGAAGACATATTTTTAGCCAAACATTTAGATTCTAAGTTTCTTGGAACTTAATAGCTTACACAATTACGGGCATTAACATCACATCTCGAACTTTGGACCGGGTTCGATCTAAACGTGTGAAAGCTTAGCCCGTCAGTATAATTTATTCTTTGTAGCTGTTTTGCTCTCTAAATATCCTGAAAAACAAATAATTTTTTCTTCATTTCAATCTGTAAAACTTTAGTCGTGTAATCCGCGCCAGTCAACAATTGTTGCTTACGCAAAAGAAAAATGTAACGGGTTATAAAACTTCTCTAAGAGAATAGATACTTGCAATTATAGAAATAAAATACAAAATGTGATTTAGGTCAACGATTTTGTTTTTAATTCATAGTCACGGTATGCGTTTACTGCTGTTATGCCTATCACATATCACCATGTTAGAATGGCCCGGCATGACCAGGTGGTTAAAGCACTCGACACTTAATCTGAGGGTTGCAGGTTCAAATCCCCGTCACACCAAAAATGCTTGCCCTTTTAACCGTGGGAGCATTATAATGTTACGGTCAATCCCACTATTCGTTGGTAAAAGAGTAGTCCAAGAGTTGGCGGTGGGTGATGATAACACTAGCTGCCTTCCTTCTAGTCTTACACTGCTAAACTAAGGACGGATAGCGCAGATAGGCCTTGTGTAGCTTTGCTCGAAATTCAAACCAAACCATGTTAAAAATCATAACTTTTTTATCAGATTTATTATTGACATAAAAAACGATGCTACAGAGGAATCGATTAAAACGCATTTCCACAGTTACTCGGGGTAGGTTTTGTACTTGGGTGAATTGCATTTTTTGTCAATGTTGAACTTAAGTATTTTTATAATTTAAAGTATTTTGTCTTTATCATTCACCAAAAGCTACGGAAAATTACTTTTACCTTTGAGTAAATATAGGTTTTAACACTTTAAATTTTCAAATTGTTGTGTTATTCTCAAAATAACTCAAAAAGAAAAGAAGTAATAACCTAACTTACAAGAGCAAGTGCTTTAGAGTGTGTGTGTGTTTTCTTATATCAAAGCCACATCAGGTCATCTGCTGAGTCCACCGAGGGGAATCGAAGTCCTGATTTTAGGCGTTGTAAATCCGTAGATTTACCGCTGTACCAGCTGGGTACTAAGTGCTTTAGAACCCCGATAAGTGCCGGAAAGTAAAGGCCCGGCATGGCTAGTTGGTCATGGCGCTCGACTCGTAATTTGAGGGTCGCGGATTCATATCACCGTCACACCAAACATGCTTGACCTTTCAGCCGTGGTTGACGTTATAATGTGACGGTTAATCCCGCTATTCGTTGGTAAAAGATTAGCTCAAATGTTGGCGGCAGGTGGTGATGACTAGCTGCCTTTTCTCTAGTCTTACACTACTAAATTAGAGACGTCTAACGCAGACACCCCTCGTGCAGATTTGCACGAAATTCAAGAAACAAACAATCCCAAAGTAACATAAAATGTAAAAACTGAAATTGTTATCAAACTCGTAAAATTGAGAAAATGTTTGTGTGTTTGTTTATGTAGCCCATTCACACGTAACACACAGAGTTTTTGCTCATAATATTTTTCAGTTGCACAATTGTATTTAACTTCATTATTTTTCAATACATAACGTTTCGTTGTGCCTCGTAATTTAGGCCTAGCAACAAACGATGCAAAAATGAAGAATATTCTATTAAACGCATTTATTTATTAGCTCTGGAATGGAATTTTATAATAGTAAACGTGTTTTATTTAATATTTATCCACTTTAACCTACTTATATAAGTAAATTTTTAAATGTACAAATATTGTTACAGATATAGCATTTGGGATCAATTGCAAAGTAGGACACTCCTTAATAACACAAAAAAGAACTTGTTTGACCAATGAGAAAGTCTATAGTTTTATACGCCTCCCGTAGAGCATTTCATGGCTATTTATTCCCATCTTGTCTTTTAATGATCAATTGGACAAACGTCTTCGACTATGAGTAGTTCGACATGAGAAAATGTGAAAATCTCTACCGTCACTTATTTCTATGGCGAATGGAACGTGTGTAAAAATAATATGTGACCATGTGTACCAATTAATGATGTGCGTGTATTGATGTATAAATTGTATTACCTCAACTTTCCTATGTTGCCACAGTTTTATTAAAACTAGTATTCTTATGAGATGTGTTAACGTCATAATATACACGGGCAAAGCTCGCTAAATATTTCTAGAATGCAGCTAGTCTTCTTTCAGTTGAATGGCTGGGTGAGCTTGAAATACATACACTGAAGTAATTAAAACTTATTTCTTATATTTTTAATTTATATTATAAGAATGTAAGAGGATTCGTTCACTTGCGTCAAGATGTACCAGTATTTCGTCCTTTCAACTGTACACAGACGAACTCAAACACTATAATCCTCATTAGATAGTGCTAGTGCATTACATACGCGTGTGACGTTACATTGTCCGTGATGGAAAACGGAGAAAAAACTGGAAACTCGTGACCCCTGTTGTAAATCTACATACACACAGGATAAAAATTTCGCGAAGTTAGGGTTTGCACATCGCGTAATAAAAATATTTTTCCAGTATTGTTCATAATTAATAATCGAACATCTGAATACAACGCCCCCTACAATCCCGTACCCGTTTATACTCTCGTCTCTAAGACATATGCCCGGCAACGATCAGTTGCAAACTTTCTCTTTGTTAACCTTAAGATGACCTAGGAAGGTCGAAACGTTGTTCTCTGCTTATCAATAAAAGAGTTAATACCTATATCAGCCGTTCTGAGATACATACGTATATATATATATATATTGTTCAATTTTAAACTAGAGAGATCTTATAGAAAATATATTTTCAGTATGGAGTATGAAAAGAGAGCGCAAACCATATTGAAATATATTTGTTTTGAATTTTCGCACAAAGCTACACGAGGGTTATCTGTGCTGGCCGTCCGTAATTTAGCAGTGTAAGACTAGAGGGAGGGTAGCTAGTCAATTCCACTCACCGCCAACTCTTGGGTTATTCTTTCACCAACGAATAGTGAGATTGACCGTCACATTGTTACGCCCCCACGGCTGAAAGGGTGAACATGTTTAGTATAACGTAATTCGAAACCCGCGACACTCAGATTACGAGTCGAACGCCTTTATCCACCTGGCCATGACGGGCCTCAGTTGAGTTACATCGAACAACAAAATAACCAACTTTCTTAAACATATGCTAGAAGAATAAAAAATAGCACAATATATACACTTAAGAAGCTGTAACATTTCTAAAAATAAAGAAATACTTGGTTTTAAATTAAACATTATCCCTTTTCTTAAAATTAGATCTAAAGCTCCTTCATAATTTGAAGGTTAGTTATACTAATCAAGTCATAAAAACATCTTAGGACTAAATAAAATGATCGATATATTTGGAAATTAAAGTAAATTGAATATCACAAACTTTGTATAGTTTTATTTTGATATGTTCGTGTTCGTAGACATAGAATCTCGAGTACTTTTATACAGGATGTTGTTCTTTGGAGTAGGAGTCTCGAGTACTTTTATGCAGAATGTTGTTCTTTGAAAGAAGAATCTCGAGTACTTTCATACAGAATGTTGTTCTTTTGAGTAAGAATCTCGAGTACATTTATGCAGGATGTTGTTCTTTGAAATAAGAATCTCGAGTACTTTTATACAGGATGTTGTTCTTTGAAAGAAGAATCTCGAGTACTTTTATACAGAATGTTGTTCTTTGAAGTAAGAATCTCGAGTACTTTTATACAAGATTTTGTTCTTTGGAGTAAGAATCACAAGTACTTTTATGCAGGATGTTGCTCTTTGAAATAAGAATCTCGAGTACTTGTATACAGGATGTTGTTTTTTGGAGTAGTCTTGAGTACTATTATACAGGACGTTATTCTTTGAAATAAGGGTCTCGAGTACTTTTATACAGGATGTTGTTCTTTGAAAGAAGAATCTCGAGTACTTTTATACAGGATGTTGTTTTTTTGGAGTGGGAGTCTTGAGTACTTTTATACAGGACGTTGTTCTTTGGAGTAAAAATCTCGAATACTTTACACAAAATGTTGTTCTTTGGAGTAGGAGTCTCGAGTACTTTTATACAGAATGTTGTTCTTTGGAGTAAGAATCTCGAGTACTTTTAAAAAGAATGTTGTTCTTTGGAGTAAGAATCTCGAGTACTTTTATACAGGATGTTGTTTTTTGGAGTGGGAGTCTTGAGTACTTTTATACAGGACGTTGTTCTTTGGAGTAAAAATCTCGAATACTTTATAAAAAATGTTGTTCTTTGGAGTAAGAATCTCGAGTACTTTTATATAGAACGTTGTTCTTTGGAGTAGGAGTCTCGAGTACTTTTATACAGAATGTTGTTCTTTGGGGTAAGAATCTCGAGTACTTTTAAAAAGAATGTTGTTTTTTGGAGTAAGAATCTCGAACACTTTTATGCAGGATGTTGTTCTTTGGAGTAAGAATCTCGAGTACTTTTATACAGGATGTTGTTCTTTGAAGTAAGAATCTCGAGTACTTTTATGCAGGATGTTGTTCTTTGGAGTAAGAATCTCGAGTACTTTTATGCAGGATGTTGTTCTTTGGAGTAAGAATTTCGAGTACTTTTATACAGGATGTTGTTTTTTGGAGTAGGAGTCTTGAGTACTTTTATGCAGAATGTTGTTTTTTGGATTAGGAGTCTCGAGTACTTTTATACAGGATGTTGTTCTTTGAAAGAAGAATCTCGAGTACTTTTATGCAGAATGTTGTTCTTTGGGGTAAGAATCTCGAACACTTTTATGCAGGATGTTGTTCTTTGGAGTAAGAATCTCGAGTACTTTTATACAGGATGTTGTTCTTTGAAGTAAGAATCTCGAGTACTTTTATGCAGGATGTTGTTCTTTGGAGTAAGAATCTCGAGTACTTTTATGCAGGATGTTGTTCTTTGGAGTAAGAATTTCGAGTACTTTTATACAGGATGTTGTTTTTTGGAGTAGGAGTCTTGAGTACTTTTATGCAGAATGTTGTTTTTTGGATTAGGAGTCTCGAGTACTTTTATACAGGATGTTGTTCTTTGAAAGAAGAATCTCGAGTACTTTTATGCAGAATGTTGTTCTTTGGATAAGGAGCCTCGAGTACTTTTAAACAAGATGTTGTTTGAAGTAAGAATTTCGAGTACTTTTGTCGTTTTCTCTTTTCTTATTTGACTCAGAGTTCTTCCACATCCTAAAACTTTTATCATCGCTGTCTATTTACTGTTCTATCTCGTCGATCAAGTCGTATTTTCACTCACTCTCTTATTACAGAGTAGTTTATCTACGAGTTCTTTTAAGTGTCACTAATATCTCAAGTATTATTTGCTAGTTTGTTATATCTTAAGAGTTTTTTGTAGTTTGTTATATGTCACGTATTCTTTGGTAGTTTGTTATATCTCAAGGGTCATTTTGTAGTTTGTTATAGCTTGGATATTATTTTGTAGTTTGTTATATTTCAGGTATCCTTTGGAAGATTGTTATGCTATTATTATAATTTTTTCAATAATATTGGAATAGTTAATAAATAATTCATATTTTTAATTAGTAAAACTACACGAACCTTCAACAGTTAACTAAACAATTCATTATTGATAAGTGTAATACCTCAAACTCAATTTTCATGAGATATGTTACTTTTATCACCTCACCCTCCGTAGATCTCCTTTTGATAATATTCTTTAGATATTTATTTTTGGACAGCTACATCTTCGTAACTGATTTACTTTTGAACAGCTACATGTTTCTGACTGATTTACTCTTGGTTTGTTTGTTTGTTTTTGAAATTCGCACAAAGCTAATCGAGGGCTATCTGTGCTAGCCGTCCCTAATTTAGCAGTGTAAGATTTGAGGGAAGGCAGCTAGTCATCACCACCCACCGCCAACTCTTGGGCTACTCCTTTACCAACGAATAGTGGGATTGATCGTCACAATATAATGCCCCCACGACTGAAAGAACGATCATGTTTGGTGTGATGGGGATTTGAACCCGCGATCCTCGGATTACGAATCGCACGCCTTAACACGCTTGGCCATGCCGGGCCGCTTTAACTTTTGGACTGCTAAATCTTGGTAACTGATCTACCTATGGACAACTATATCTTCGTAACTGATTTAAAATATAAACAGGCGATAAAGAGTAGCAACTTGTGACCTTGAGCAACTGCAATTGTTGTTGTTATGAAATAATATCAAGAAGAGACTGTTTGTGGTTGTTGTTGTATCATTTGTGCAGAGTTATACAACGAACCACAGCCGTTGTTCACTCTAGGAAATAAAATCCAGAATTTTAGCGGTCTAAGTCCGTAAACGACTCTCAACCTACCATATATTTTCTGATAATGACAAATCCACCTGTCAGAAGTCCTCTTGTTCCACGTACCTTCTCAGTGATATAACTTGCAAATCCCTGTGAACCAAGAGTCTTGAAAAACTTGACTATTCGAATTAAAATGCTTCGGTCTTTTTACTTGTATTTCAGAACATATTTTTCATATATTTGTTACCTAAGCTTAATATTACAATGAAAGCAATATCTTCTAATTAATAATATACTCTGACAGTCTGATGTCTCATTCTTCAGAATGTAGTTTTTTTGCAAGAGCAATTATATAGAGTGCCACTTTAATACGTACATAGTGATCAGTATCTGTGGCTCTATTCTTTTGATGACTGCTCTGCCTGCACTTAGTCGCTATGACTAGACACGTAAGTAGTGTAATCGCGTTTTGTTCCTTTGAACTCTGTTGAAGGTTACTCTGTCAGATTGGTTTTATATGTACCCTATTGTTACATATGTAATATAGTGAGTCGTATTTAAATATTGCATTCTGTTAGACTTTTCTAGCTTTCGAACTATCAAAAAGGCCTGAATATAACTATCGCAAAGCATTACACCATCTCGTGCCCTTCAACAAATAGATAGATAGATACACATACATCTTTACTACTTCCTAAAAATCTTTGTTTCTTGGCAGGAATCTAGTAACATGTCATGTAATCATGTAACGAAATACAACATGTAGACTGGTACAGAAAGGTCACGAACTGACTGAATCCAAGCCGAAGATGTTATTTCAAACGAGATATAATAATGTAATATTATTTTTATGTGATTAATACATTGCTATTTAGAAATGGTTATAAATAATGAGGTAACAAAGAGTCAACATTACTAGCTGCCAACACTTTGGTTACTCTTTACCAGCAAATTTTGAGATTGGTCGTCTCATTGTAATGCCCCAGAAATGGTTGAATGAGCTCAAAAAATCAAACAAAAATAAAAACACGGTTACATAAATAGCCACAGTTAGAAAGTAATACATAGATAGCCACAGTTAGAAAGTAATACATAAATAGCCACAGTTAGAAAGTAATACATAGATAGTCACAGTTAGAAAGTAATACATAAATAGCCACAGTTAGAAAGTAATACATAGATAGCCACAGTTAGAAAGTAATACATAGATAGCCACAGTTAGCAAGTAATACATAGATAGCCACAGTTAGAAAGTAATACATAGATAGCCACAGTTAGAAAGTAATACATAGATAGCCACAGTTAGAAAGTAATACATAGATTTCGGTGAACACCTTTATTTATTTTCGCGACTAGCCTGCAAGTAAAGCTTCTACTTTGATTCATCTTTCTATCAGCCCGCATGCAATAAAGATATAATTTGCTATTATAATAACATTACTGATATTTAACTCTCCAATATCTCACTGGTAAGCTTAAAAGCTTACCACGCTAATGCAATAACTTGAAGCTAGATCCCTATGGTGGTCACTTTTATCCATGATTCTCTTTCCATTTCGTATTTTAGCATTGTTTATTACATTAGTTTTAAAGATTTGTTTGTATATATGTGTGTTTTCTTATAGTAAAGCCACATCGGGCTATCTGCTGAGCCCACCGAGGGGAATCGAACCCCTGATTGTAGTGTTGGAAATACGTAGACATACCGCTGTACTCGCGAGGGGTTATTTGTATATGTATATATATATATACACAAAGCTACACAATGGTCTATCTGTGCTGTGCCCACTAAGGGTATCTAAATCTGTTCTCTAGCGTTGTAAGTCTGCAGATAAACCGCTGTGCTACTGGGGAAGAGCAGGTTGAAATAATTCCCAATCTCTCTATTTAATCTACACTATTTTTATGTAGTTCGTCTGTATTCGTTTTTTATCTAAATGTAAAAGGCTAGTGTTCTTAACAAAGACAAAAATAACAAATAACACTGAATCATTAGCAAATCATTAGTGTTGTCATTTACATTATTGAGTCGTTAAAATGTTTTTTTCTCTGCACTTCAGCTGGAACGGATTATATCTGAACCAAAAGGATGTGATTGGCGTTTTAAAATAATTGCCCGGTAGTTTTTACCTTTTGTTTTGTTTGCTATTAAGTTTATTTCCAGTTAAGCACGAAGCCACATAATAAAATGTATGTACTGAGACCATCGTTGACACTGAAAACAAACTTTTTTATTATTATATTTTTGGCAATGTAACATATCAAACTTTCCGCTGAGCTATCAGAAAATCCCAGAGATTGTTTATATTAATAAAAGCTCTTTAATATTTCCCAAATATACCATGTGGCGAAAAAAAAGACATCATATAAGTATGTTTAGATGTTTATAATGTCTTCCCTTATCAATACAAATAATCAAAATGTAATAAATATGATAGTTTTAATTGATGTTTTAGTAATTAAAAACTAGTTATTCTTTTTCTGTCTTAATACAAACCATGGGCGGATTTAAGTAGACAGACCAATGTTCTGATGAATAATGTAATATGTTCCATCATGAATAAAATTCTTCCTTGTGCTTATAAATCATTGTTTGACTACCTCTTATGATTAAGATGAAACAACCCCCAGTTTAAGACTGGAAGTAGTCCCCTTAATTTTTTTATTTTTTTTACACACAAAAAAAATTGGCAGTGTCCAAGCTGTAAGTTTGAAGGTTCGGGGCTCGGATCCTATGGTTGCAGGTACATTCAACTTCCACTATTTTGTCAGACGAAAGTTGTCCAATATTTGATGGTGGGTGCTGTTAATTTCACGCCTTCCTTTTAGTATATCACTTAAAAAATTTCAGACGGCTCCAAGCAGATACCTTTCTTGTCTCTTCTAGTTTTATGGGAAGAGTCTAAGCAGTAAACGCTATACTTGGACGTTACGAAGAACCACGAACTTTGAAGAGGTCTTATTCATGATGACGAGAAAACGCACTTGTAAAGAAAATTATATATTTAAAAACAGCTGGTATGGGTAGAAAAGGCACTAGTAGAGGAGCGAACAACGTTTCGACCTTCTTCGTTCATCGTCAGGTTCACAAAGAAAGAAAAGGTTACTGACCACATGTTTGAAGGCGGTTGTGTAATTGAGTGTAGAAATTTAGAGGGCGTGCTTAGATGTTGGATATATTTATTAATATAGGTATAAAAGTGTTCCTTTGTATTGGTTTATTTTAGGCTTGAGTTGTGGTATAAGTAAGGCTTCTTTAATTTTGCGTTTCTTTATGTTTGTTTCTTTATTTAGTATTTGGGTGCTTTCTGTGCATATGTTGTGTTTATCTGATTTGCAGCGTTTGATAAAATTAACGATGAATTAGACAAAATAAAACAATACTTCATCAACATCAATAAGGTTCCTCCACAAACCGTAGAAAACATTATACGCACACACCTACACTAAAAGCAAAATCAACTAACAAAAGTAAATATATCCCATGAATTAAAAAATCACGAAACCATATACTGCTGCATACCATATATTCCCGACATCAGCAGAAAAATAACCAACATCTGCCAAAAAGTAGTAACAAAATATGACATTCCAGATAATACCAAAACTAAGGTCTGTTCTATGTAAAA
The DNA here is from genome assembly GCF_004210375.1 of Tachypleus tridentatus. NCBI lineage: Eukaryota > Metazoa > Arthropoda > Merostomata > Xiphosura > Limulidae > Tachypleus > Tachypleus tridentatus. Next base: position 45,077,214 of record NC_134826.1, on the reverse strand, counting down.
ACTACAATGTCAAACACAATACGAACATTATTTATAAAATACAATGTGATAACGGCCACGACTTCTATATTGGAGAAACAAGTAGAAAACGGAAACTAGATTCAAAGAACACAAAAAGTCACCTTGACACGTTTTCGAATGCTGCAAATCAAATAAACACAACATATGCTTAGAAAACACCCCAATACTAAATAAAGAAACAAACATATAAAACACAAAATTAAAGAAGCCTTAATCAGTGGTGACGAGAAAACCCACTTGAGGGGAAAAATATATATATGTAAAAACGGCTGGTTTGAGTTGAGAAAAAATTTTATGTAGAGGAGCGAACAACGTTTCGATATTCTTCGGTCATCAAGAAGCCTTACGTATACAACAACTGAAACCCAAAATAAACTAATACAAAGGAACACCTTTATACCTATATTAATAAATATATCCAACATCTAAGCACGCCCTCTATATTCATACACTCAATTATACAACCGCCTTCAAGCATGTGGTCAGTATCCCTTTCTTTCTTTGTGAACCTGACGATGACCGAAGAAGGTCGAAACGTTGTTCACTCTTCTATTATTGCCTTCTCTATCCATACCAGCCGTTTTTAAATATATAATAGAGATCTTATTCGTTTGATATAACGAAATCACGATGCATGTAATGCCCTCTAATGGATATAATTGTACACTATGAGTAAAAACCCTTTAAATTGGAAACCCGTATTGGAGAAAATTGGTGTGTTCTTACAAATTGTCAAAACGCCTGTGTAAAAAAACAACAACAGATTTTTTAATGCAAGATTTTTTTTAAATTTTTCCAAAATGCAAAGAAAACACCACGATGAAGATCATAAAGAAACCTGGATGGAAAACGTGAAAATAATAATTTGTTCAAACGCTTTCATATTCTAATATATTTTAAATTTAATGCCCCGCTGGGACAGCGGCAAGTCTTCGGATTTACAACGCCAAAATCAGAGGTTCGATTCTTCTCGGTGGACACAGCAACTAGCCCGATGTGGCTTTCCTATAAGTAAAACCCACACTTTAAATTTAGTACTTTAATTCAGTTTCACGAAATAGACAGCTGACCGTTAGGCGCTGTTATAGATTTAATGACAGAGTTTATTGATTCAATGTTAAGGAGCACGTGACAGACAGCCCATTGTATAGTTTTATATTTAAGAGCAAACAAACCAAAACACCTTGTTAGCCACCGAAGCAAACAATACTATGGTACTCTTCGTATCCCGGTGGCTTAGTGATGAATCTGAGAGTTTATAGCACTAAATGTCCCCCAATAGCACAGAGGTATGTGTGCGGTCTTACAACGCTAGAAACCAAGTTTCGATACTCGTGGTGGGCAGAGCACAGATAGCCCATTGTGTAGCTTGGTGCTTAATTACAAATAAAATTATAGCACTAAAAATCTAGTTTTGATACTCGTGTTTGGTAAAGCACAGACAGCACATTGTATAGGTTTGTGTTTAATAACAAACAAACAAAAGCACCTTGTTAACCACCGAAGCAAACAATAGTGAAACAATTACAAAGAATTTTCAAATTTCAATCACAATAAGATATAAACGTGTGTTTCATTTCTTTTACCCTTGAGCAAATACTTCCCATTTACACCAGCATATAGCCCAAAACAAACAAAAACACCCCTTACACAGTGAGCGTATAGTTTTTCACACTATCTGACAGTAAACGAAGGAAGTTTATACAGTATCTTAGGGAAGCATCTGTAAGAGCCTTATAAAAGGATGTCCGATTCTTCAGAACCCTACCCGGAAGGAAGTAGAAACGCACAAAGATTTACTCAAAGCTAACTTCCGTTTGTTTAACAAGATTGGTGTTTATGGTATCCTTAATTCTGTATTTCTGTGTGTAATTTAGTGTTACGAAAAAAAAAGAATCAATAAAACATGTACACACGACAAAAAGCAATAGAATTTTCAAATAATGCATTTTTTTATGTATAAAATAAAGTTACGTAAGAAAAACGGAAATATTCTTGTAAAGAAACATCTCGAGTTATTTTTATGTTGATGAAGCTACTTTTGAATATTCTGTAACATCCAGCAATAATAATGATAACAATAATACTGGGACGTCTGTGGACTTATAACGGTAAAACCGGGTTTCGATATCAGTGATGGCCACAGAACTGATATTTTGTTGTGTAGTTTAATGTTTGCCTTCAAACAAGCAAACAAAATTAATGGATATGTTGTGTTCGACCTTGAAATTATGCACTCCAGCTCTGCGCTTTTTCCAGGAGCGAAACCAGCATTCATGATCTTAACCTCGGGTTCTATTTACAATCTACTCCTGCTAAGAACATGTCAAAGTTTTTCCTGAAGGTAATTTCCCAATTCGTTCCCACAATCTTTGGAAAAACTGTGAACTAACCTTGAAACCGGTTTGTAGGACTTCAGAAGATAAAGTGAAATAACGAATGAAAATATTGTTATCAAGTGATATCTATCGAAACTCAAAGCTTATCTGATCCTCAAAACATTATCCAAATAGTATTTGAACTATACCACTGTCGTTATTAGTAGCTAATGTATTATCTATGTTCATATTTTGACCTAAATAACTCTACCAAATTGTTTAAAACTTGTAATTGGGGTCTGCGATAAACCTTAAAATATATATTTAAACTTATGATTATCTTTAAAACTTGTATTTAGACCTAAGATTCATATTAAAATTGTATCTATACCTATAATTCATTTCAGAATTTGTATTTAAACCTATAATTACCCTTAAAATTCTTCTTTAGACCGATCATTATATTTAAAGTTTTTTAAGCTAGACCTGTGATTAATCTTGGTTTATTTTAAATTTCGCACAATGCTACATGAGAGCTATCTGTGCTAGCCGTCCCTAGTTTAGCAGTGTAAGACTAGAGGGAAGGCAGCTAGTCATCACCACCCACAGCCAACTCTTGGGTTACTCTTTTATCAACGAATAGTGGGATTGACCGTTACATTATAACGCCCCCACGGCTGAAAGGGCGAGCATGTTTGTTGTGACGAGGATTCAAACTCGCGACCCTCGGATTACGAGTCGAGCGCCTTAACCACCTGACCATGCCGGCCATGATTAATCTGAAAATTTGTATTTATGTCTAGAAATAATCGTAAAAGAAAATTATAATACTCATTATTATGATTGTCAATACAGAAATAATCAATAAAAAAGCTTAACCCTAAAAAAGAACAGATAAATATATACACAATATATATATATTAATTGAAGTTAAATTTTCATTGTTCAATTTCGATGTTTGCCAGAGGGAAAGTAGTGTCAAGAATCTAATAACTTTAACTAACATCTATACATGAATGAATACATTACTTATAACTATGAGAACTAGTGAACCATTTAATTATTTCAAAGACTTAAGTTCAGAGGAGTATTCAGACCAGGGTTAGTAATCGGGTATATTCAGTTGTTCGATCGATTAGCCGTGGATTTATAAGGCTAAATATATTTGTACCTTTATTGTAATTCTGTTAGTGGTGTTTTTCCTTTGAAATATGTCCCCCGCTGGTACAGCGGTAGATCTACGGATTTACACCGCTAAAATCATGGGTTCGATTCCCCTCAGTGGACTCCGCAGATAGCTCAATGTGGCTTTGTTATAAGAAAACACAACTACTCATAGTAAGCATTTATAGTATATGTTCACTAGTTTGTCTTATGTATGATCGCACTATTAGTCCGCGTTCGCAATACAATAATAATCAGGTAGCATAATCCGATTTTTACGATGCAAAACCCACTCAAAATAGTAACTTTTTTAAAAACAAACATTTGAAATGTCGAAATGTAATCGTTAATTTTCGCTCCCATTTTCCAGTATGTTTTTGGGCAGTTATTTAAATACTGGTTGCTGTATTAATGATGGAGGCGTGTTAAAAATGATGACATACAGGGGATGGCCGTTCTACTGAAGGGGCTTTCTTGTCTCCATTTTTACCGAATGGAAATACAAAAAAAATTTTTTCAGATACTAGATTTAAAAAATGCTATTTGGTTACTAAGAAAGAATGAAAACGCCATACACATTATGTGCAAAAAAAATCAAAGTGTGCAAATTATATTAACTATGCAGATGTAAAGATGTGTTATACATCACACACACACATATAATTATTATATTATTTGGTTTCGGTTTATTTAGAATGTGCTAATTATAGTAGATGTTTTATATGTTTATGGCGAGTGCTAATAATCACTTTAAATGTGTTGGGTTAAATTATTATATTATCATTCTTATAGAAATAGTGACTGTTTGAAGTTAAGCACAAAGCTACACAGTGGGCTATCTTTGCTCAGCCCGAAACCAGATATTTAGCATCATAAGTCCGCAAACATACAGCTGAGCTCTGGGAAGGAATAATAATTGAAGAAAAAATAATATTTAATAGTTTGTGGTTGTCTATCAATAAAATATTATCATGTAGTAATATAATAAATCGAATTATTTCTGAAATTAATGGACTGACATAAGCATGTGCGTACTATTAAGTCAAACCTAGTTGGCTGAAAACACAAGAGTCATAAAAATATATACTTGTGAATTAGTTAACTCAAACAGATAGGATGTAAGTGGATGTTCAAAATGATGTACTTATCACAGAAAACAAAACCTAGGTTAGAAGAAAACCTCATTGACGCAAGAATCCGAGTTCAGGTGGAAATAAAAAGCCGATAGTTAAAATAACACTGAGCGGACTGTAAAACTAGATAATTAAGAATTTGAAAACATTTGATACATTACTGACAAAGCATGCTTCACACCTTGATAGTGGCTGCGAAATATATAATCGTTCACTGCCATAGCTTCGTCATACGAGATCATTTCAAGAGTTAATAGGTACTTCTGTTGGCTTGTTGCCTTCCCTATTATCTATTATGTAATTGTTCTAAGTAATAGATGGCGTTATACACATACAGCCCTTTAGTGTATTTTCTTTGTTTCTGGATTTCGCGCAAAGCTACACGAGAGCTACCTGCGTTAGTCGTCCCTAATCTAGCACTATATGACTAGAAAGGAAAAGCAGTTAGTCATCACCACCTACCGCCAACTCTTGAGCTACTTTTTTACCAAAGAATAATGGACTTGACCGTCATATTATAACTAACCCACGGGCATGGCCAAGTGGGTTAAGGCGTTCGACTCGTAATCTGAGGGTGGTGGATTCGAATCCTCGTGGCATCAAACATGCTCGCCCGTTTAGCCGTAAGAACGTTATAATGTGACGATCAATCCCATTATTCGTGGGTAAAAGAGTGGGTCAAGACTTCGCGGTGGGTGGTAGTGACTAGCGGCCTTCCCTCTAGTCTTACAGTGCTAAATTAGGGTTACTCTTTTACCAACAAATAATTGGATTGACCGTTACATAATAACGCCCCCACGCCTGAAAGGACGAGCATGTTTGGTGCGACGGGGATTCGAACCTACGGATTACGAGTCGAACGCCTTAACCCACCTCGCCATGCCGCGCCAATAACAAAAGCCAAAAATAATCACATTTATGGATAACCAGTATTAACGTACATAATGGAAAGGAACTATTTGAATGAGATTTAGTGTATTGTAGCAAGCAATTTAAAACACTGAGATTTTAACAGGAAATATCTTTACTTTTAAAAACCTTTAGATTCATACACCTTAAGTTAGACAGGAGATTTATGTTGACTATTTGTGATATTTTAGGGAATCTGATGTTTTTATGCTGTCATAAATTTTCAAAATATTTCGACAAAACGTAAACCAAGGTGCAGAAAATAAAGTTTATTTTTGTGTGGGCTGTGCAGCGCCCCTAGAACGCATTCAAGGACGAATAATGATCATTCTTTGATGATGACAGCCTTACAGTGGTAACGATTTTGACATTAATTATAAAGACTAAATAATTACTGAGGTAAAAAATATAACCAACTGCTTGTTAAAAATATTCTGCTTAAGAAATCAAAATACATAATAGTTTTACTGCTTGGAGTTCATAATTTTGTTTTGCTTTCGTGATCGAAATACTTATTCAAAAAATAAAACACAAATCACACAAGAGACGTACGAAATAACATATTTAGGACTTATTTATTACATCCTAAACAATAAACATAAGTTTAGGGTTTATTATAAAAGATAAAAGAATGTTTAATAAATGAGTTAGTATTTGAATTAAGAGAACAAAAAATATCTTCAGAGTCGCGTGTTGGTTCCCTGCAGAGTGTTACAAAATACATGTTTACATTAATTATTGTCCAAACAAAGTTAGAACTTTAAAATCTAAATTGTGGTTGAGCTCTAGTGGCGCCACTTACGTTTATTCGTTGTTTTATATATGTTATTTTATATTTTATGTTTATAATTATAAATGAGTTACTAAACTTTCGTAGTAAGTCAAACCTTCTGAAACAAATAAAAAAAATCATTGCTGTTTTAGGAACAAAAGAGAAAATAATTCTGTGTTTTCTTGCACGTCTGAAATAATGAAAATTGAAAAAAAAAGTCACCACTGCCTTCATTTATACTGTAGCTGGCTTCTTGCATACCGGTACAGGGCAACATAAAGGGTGATGCCCTTTCCCGGGCACTAGCTTGCAGTTTTCTTTGTCAAAACCATATGAACCACAGCTAAACATGGAAGAGAAGATATAATGTTATTTGTTAACACATCATAAAACTTTCTTTAAAAATTTATAAAGTATTTTTACTCTCTCTGTAAATGTGTTTTGCATCATTCTGTTTCATTTTTTGCAGAGCAATGCATTGTTAGGTTAAGCTGTGTCCACTACGAAAAATCGAACCACGGATTTAAGCGTTGTGAGCTCAAGGAGAATTTTGTATCAGGCTAAAAAAATCAAAACTAAATATGATTTCAATTTGTACAGACTTCACATTTTAAAGTCCCCCGCTACTAATTACTAATTACTAATAAAATAAAAAATGAATTACTAATCATTGCTGTCTAATTAAAGCGGTAATTCTACTGATTTACAACGCTAAAATAAGGGGTTCGATTCCCTTAGGTGGACTCAGCGGATAGCCCCATGTGGCTATGCAATAAGAAAACACACACATACATATTTTAAAGATGCATTTTTTTAATTATTTATTTAAATAAAAAAATTTGAAGAAAAAATTCTAGCAAACAATGATTTCTGGTTTTGTAGCATAGATAATTACGAAATTACCATGGCACCGTAATATACACTTTACGTTCATCGCCATGTTAATATTTAGTGTTTATACTTATAGATATGATTATTTTGAGCTATGATAAAGTGACGTAATAAAACAAGTAAAACATTTTTTGATGTCTCTATGTTTATTCTTTTATATATAAACGCTAAAACACACACATAAGTCGGAAAAATAGTATATTAACATCTAGCACCAATCAGAAAGAAGTAACGTCTTACAAGTAAAAATTAGGGGTTCGATTCCGCTCTATGGATTCAGCAAATAGTCTGATGTAGCTTTGCTATAAGTAAACACACACACACACCCAAGTCAAAATTAGATTGTATTGGACTGCACGTAAATCAATCCTTTTCTCTGATAAAAGACAGCTGTTCCATCACTTATTATTTATTACTTTAACCATGATACCTAGAGACATAATAGATAGAACGAGCGAATCTCATATACTTAGACAATATTACTGTTTTAAGGTTTATTTATTTGAAGTTAAGCACACAGCTACATAATTGACTATCTGTGTGCTCTGCTCACATGGGACATTGAAATACGGTTTTTGTCGTCGTATGTTCACAGATACATCGCTGTTACACTGGGGATACTTAACACTTTATTGTACAGATTTTCCCTGTGTGATTTTTAATAAGAGTCGTTTTATATCTCACCGTTAGAACTAGATTAAGCTTAGCAAGGTACGAGTTAGTGTATGTAAAGAGAACATTGAATCTACACATGTTTATCACCGCCTTAAGGTTGGAAGGAGTGCAGCCCCGTCACCTTGCTCTATTTGTTTCTGTTTAGAACATAATAAGTTTAAATTTGTGATGACAAGAAACTCACTTGAGTAACAACGTGTTCTAAAGACGGTTTGTTTGTTTTGTCTTGAAATGGGTATTTAAAATTTAATAAAAAATAAACCATAGAACAACGTATCGACCTTCTTACATGTAGGTATTTTAATTTCTTAACCTGTACTTCATTTTAATTGAAGTTTTAACACCCTTACCAACCGTCTTTAGAAAACGTTAATACGTTTAAACGAGAGTTTAAAACAGGTCACATACCCTTTTCCATGAAGAAGGGCTTCAGGTCCGTCTGCATCACATGTCAGACTTACACAATTCTTGTCGTCGTAAGCCACACCTCCGTTTTCAATCTGTCCAAAATCAGCGTGGTAGCAGCCACCTGTTAAAAACAAAATATTTATAAATAAACTTTAAATACATACACATAAGGTTGTCTACGAAACAAACAAATGACGAACAAAAGCTTTGATTAAACATGAGTGTTAAATAGAGGTAAAATAATATAAACTAGTAAAGATATAGCAAATTATATCAGACTTTCTAAGACTCGTTACCTCGTTACGAACCAGATATTTTCAGCCAGGTAAAACGTATTTCTTTGTTTTGAATTTTGCGCATAGCTACTCGAGGGCTATTTGCGCTAGCCGTATCTAATTTTGAAGTGATAAACTAGAGAGAAGGCACCTCGTCATCTATACTTACCGCCAACTTCTAGCATATTCTTCTCCAGCGAAGAGTGGGATTGACCGATACATTTAAAATGCTAAAGGAGGGATAGTATTCGAGCACGTGCGGATAGTGTCCAAGCCAACTGGTCAAGCCACCACTTTAAAACGTTTGTTTGTTATTTGTGTATGGCTAACACAGTACCAATATAGAATACTTCGCTGTTTATTGCTAGTTTGGTAATTTTTATTGGCAGTATTAACGATAACTGCAGAATACAGTTTCAGGGGAACTTCAGACAGAGTAGGTATAATACGTTGGAGAACTTTAATGGATCCCAATTGCTTGTTGAAAAGAAAAAAAAAATTACTAAAGCTCTGAAACCAGCCATAGAGCGAATCTTACACGGACCAACAATTTAAACTTTAAAAAACGTTGTTTTCATTTTTAATAATGAACTTTCCATAATTCATATACGCATGTTTAGGAAATAATATTCATTTTTGCCTATCACATAAAGATGTTTTTATACATCGGTTAAAGAAAACCCCAACAAACTCTTACTGAGATCAAATTGTTATTTAATTTATCACAATGAGCATTTTTATTATCATGTTTTAGACCCATAACGATTGATAACACTATTACGTTGCGATTGGTTTAAAGTGGTTGTTAGCATTTTAAACATAACAAAATGTGACCTTGATATTAACTGTTTGTTTTTGAATTTCTCTCAAAGCTACTCAAGGGTTATCTGTGCAGCTGTCCCTAATTTAGCAGTGTAAGACTAGAGGGAAAGCAGCTAGTCATCACCACCCACCGCCAAATCTTGGGCTACTCTTATACCACCGAATAGTGGGATTGAACGTCCCATTATAACGCCCCCACTGCTGAAAAGGCGAGCATGTTTTGTGCGACGGGGATTCTAACCCGTCAGTTTACGACTCGAACGCCTTAATCCACCTGGCCATGCCGGACACCCGATATTAATAAAAGTGATTCACTTATGAAAGAGTACATATGAAAAGAGTGCCTATGACATTTTGTAAAAAATCTGTACGTAATTAAGAAAAATGGATATCATAAACGAATTAATGTATAACATGTAAAAATTGTCTGTTATTAACTTATAAGTTTTAAAAAATATTCATACCATTTATTTTCTCCACCCTTTGTATAAAAACGAAGGCTGTTGCAAAGTTAATAAGACACAACACAACGATAATGAAGGTAACTCGGTTCATTCTCGAATCTCTTGCTTCCAATTTAGCTTCTTAGAAAATGAAATCAAAGTTTCGCTACATCATACTTATATTTAGTCACTTACCACGTGACTAGAGTTCTCTTGACGTACCCTTCTTGTTAGTAAAGAACTCGACGGGACATTTTTTCTTTTTAACTGTGAGGGTCTTGTTGTAGCTGTTCCTTACGTTTTACACACTATCAGATTGGAATCCAGTTATCGTGTTAAATACAACAGGAAATAAGATTACTTGGTCTGTTTTCAACTACACGAGGGCTATCTGCGCTAGCCGTCCCTAATTTAAGAGTGGAAGACCAGAAGGAAGGCAGCTGAAAGGGAGAACATGTTTAGTGAGATTGGGATTCAAATCCTCGAACCGAAGTTTGCGAATCGAACGCTCTAATCATACATTTCAAGAAGGAACAAATAAATATGTTGAACTGTTTGTCTATCGGATCATTGGAAGGAACGTAACATAACTTAAATAATGAAATGAAATAAGTCACATCTGCCGTTGCTAAGTACAAATTCGACAAATGGAATATGTCTTTATATTACTGTAGTTTGTCAGGGATTTCTAGAAAAACTCGTGTTATACGTCACTTTCAAGTTAAGTGTCATCCAGTCTTTTATAGGTATGGTTGATATAAAGTTTAGAAAAATATGTTTGGTATTACTATACTATATATATGGTAAGTGTATTTTTGTGGCTTATAATTTTTTGAATATTGTTTTAAGTGTGTTTTTAAAGAAAGATAATGTCTTTAGAAGAACTATGAGTTATATCTTTTTGTCTGAACTCTCTTAACACTACTGTCTTACGACAGGGATTGTTAATTATAAGTTATATCTTGTTGTCTGAACTCTCTTAACACTACTGTCTTACGACAGGTATTGTTAATTATAAGTTATATCTTGTTGTCTGAACTCTCTTAACACTACTGTCTTACGACAGGTATTGTTAATTATAAGTTATATCTTCTTGTCTGAACTCTCTTAACACTACTGTCTTACGACAGGTATAGTTAATTATAAGTTATATCTTCTTGTCTGAACTCTCTTAACACTACTGTCTTACAACAGGTATAGTTAATTATAAGTTATATCTTTTTGTCTGAACTCTCTTAACACTACTGTCTTACGACAGGTATAGTTAATTATAAGTTATATCTTGTTGTCTGAACTCTCTTAACACTACTGTCTTACGACAGGTATAGTTAATTATAAGTCATATCTTGTTGTCTGAACTCTCTTAACACTACTGTCTTACAACAGATATAGTTAATTATAAGTTATATCTTGTTGTCTGAACTCTCTTAACACTACTGTCTTACGACAGGTATAGTTAATTATAAGTTATATCTTGTTGTCTGAACTCTCTTAACACTACTGTCTTACAACAGATATAGTTAATTATAAGTTATATCTTGTTGTCTGAACTCTCTTAACACTACTGTCGTACAACAGGTATAGTTAATTATAAGTTATATCTTTTTGTCTGAACTCTCTTAACACTACTGTCTTACAACAGGTATAGCTAATTATAAGTTAAACCTTGTTGGCTGAATTCTCTAACAATACCACAAAGCAGTTCGCTGTCTTGCTTCTTTTAAACTGTTTGTTTGTCTGTCTCCTTAGAATTTCGTGCGAAGCTACACGAGGGCTATCTGCGCTAGCTGTCTATAATTTAACAGTTTAAGGCTGGAGGGAAAGCAGCTGGTCATCACTATCCACCTCCAACTCTTTAGTTACTCTTTTAACAACGAATGGTGGAACTGCGAATCACTTTATAACGCTCTCACGGCTGAAAGGAGAGCATATTTGGTGTGACGAGAATTAGAACCTACGACCCTCAGAGTACGATCCGAGTGCCCTAACCACAAGACCATGTCGAACCTACTCTGTTTAATAGAGTAGTTTAAATAAAAATTACTTTTTTCTTAAATTCATATTTAATCTGATTGCAATTATTCTGCATATAACGCTACTTGTTTTTTGTGAAAAACAAATCTGCATGAAGACTTTTTTCTTCACAGAGACATTTCATATTTTTCTCTTATTTTTTTAAAATAATGAAAAATAATAACACAATGCTGGTTTACACATAAAATAATGGAAATCGTATAATGAGTAATACTAAATTTGATCATAGCAAACTGAGTATTTAAATAAAACATCATACTAAACTTAAGGAGAATATTTAATTAATTTTCTGTTTGTTTGTCCTCACAAAGATTATAAATCTATTTCCATCAACTAAGGACGTTTGATTTCAGCGATGTTTTCGACCGTAAACCTTCAAACTTGTTTATTAGTTACAGCACTTTTCAAACCTACGTTAATCTGTTGTTGACGCCATCAGACTTCATTTCTGTGCAGATGTCTGGGGAAAATATTGTTTAGAATGGCAGTTTAACCTTCAGAAGAGATTGTGCTTATTTATTTATGTGTGTGAAAATGAACTTTTAACTCTAAAAGGTGACAATTTACTCAACCCATTATTATATATATTTAGAACACTTTTAACCACGTAAACTTCATATAACCTTGAAACTTTATTGAGCTTGTCTGGAGATGTCTAATTGCGCACTTACAGTAGCAATTAAAACACGTGAGAAAATTAGGACTGTTTGTTTGTTTCAAGGACTCTTTGAAATACAGTGAAAAATAACGATTATAATGGATGTTTCTCTGTTTGTTTTTGAATTTGGCGCAAACCTACACGAGAGCTATCTGCTCTAGCCGTCCTTAATTTAGCATTGAAAGACTAGAGGGAAGGCAGCTAGTCATCACCACCCACCGCCAACTCTTGGGCTACTCTTTTACCAACGAATACTACGATTGACTGTAATGTTATATTGCTCTTACAGCTGAAAGGGCGGGCATGTTTGGTGCAACAGGAATTTTAACCCACGCGCCTCAGATTAAGAGTCGAGCGCTCTAATCACCTGGCCGTCCAAGCCTGACCGTTTCTCTCTCTCAAAGAAGATAATTATTAAAACACACCTGCAGAAATGAATGAGGAAATGCATAGCCATGTAAAAGTTATCATAAAAATCAAAATATAAGTCAACAATAAAAGTTCAGTATTTTTATTATGTATTTCTTCTCGTATGATAACGACCGGGTTGTGTATTTGTAGCGAATAAATGGTTTATATATTTTATCTACAGTTATCGAGGTCAATAATGTTTGTAATTCACACCCAGTCGTCACCGTATTACTCTTTGGAATTCAGTTGAATTAAAGTTGTCCACGTGTAGATAGTAGGTGCTGTTTTCTACTCTTTAGTCTATCAGTTGCAAAGCAGGCGAGGCTAGCGAAGATAGCCCTCGTTTTTATTCGTGTGAGTTAAAAGAATAAAGCGTTTACTGGTGAGTCAATGGCAAGTTTACGGACTTATATTGCTAAAATTCAGGGTTCAATTTCTAGCGGTCGATGCAGCAGATAACTAACTCAACGTGATTTTGCTCTAAAATAAACTAAAAAAAAACAAGATAAGCAAATATTATTATAATTGTGCTGCCATCTATTAAAGTGAATAGAGACTATTAAAAGACAACCCAATAAATTTATTTAATACATGCTAACTAATATTTGAATTTTGTATTCACAGGCATTTTATTTTAATTTATTGAACCATAATTACTAACTTAAAGTACTATATTTTTAAGACTCAACTATTTATAATTACTTGTGGATGAATATCTTTTTAAAAGCGTGTACCACCCACTCTTTGTTGCTGAATTAAAATAACCCACCGTTATCACCTACTGAATTAACATTGTACTCACCACTCTACGTTTCAATTAACCATCGTTAGGCCTAAAGCTGTACGACTTCCACTCTTCCTGTATTATTTTTTCTTTGTAAAGGTGGGTGCTTTTAGCCCACTCTTTTTAAGGATGTGTCGTTTTCTATATTTCTATTCGTATTTCGCAGGGGCGTAGATCCTGGTGGGATGGGGATACGTGCCCCTTCATTTTTGGTGGGGGGTATGGTGCATACAATCATCCCCCCTACAGCTTGGTCTGTTGAATTGTTTGAATCACTAATTTTATTAATATTTGAAAACGTAATTCATACAACGAAAGTTATTAGTGACCTTGTCAAGTATAATGTCCATCTTTTATACTGTGCAGTGGGCAGGAATAAATTCATGGGGCAGTTAATTTGTGACACATTTGTCTTTATTCTATTAACATTTTGAAAACTGTTCACAACACCTCACTTTTACAAACCTACGTGGAAACCTTGAAGTATCGTGGCAAAAAGATTACTCTGTGACTGCATGTTTACAGCTTTCAGGTTCACGTATTCAGAGATTACCAATTTGCAAATTGAACAGTCCACAGAAGTGGTTGCAAAAATCTACGTCTTGAAAATTACTTCTTTATGCATTGTTACTTCGTCATTGGTATGTCGTCAGAGCTTCAAGGTGGGCTTCAGCGAATGTTTGTACGGAACGAATCATAGTTGTATCTATTTATATTTGGGGAGTTTCGAAAATCGGATAACATACCGAAATACTCTACAAACCAAATATTTTAACAAATGGATCTTCAAATATTATCTTGATCGTTTTAAAAAGAGCATAAGAGTATTCAGATTGTAAAGGAAATAATCAGATGGTATGATCTAAGTTTACAATAACGAAAAACGTTGGGACTGGAATTTTAAATTTATAAGAGGCAGAAAGTTGTTGGTAAGACCGTAGCAAATATTAATACTCAAAGTTAACGTACTAACTATACACTACAAATTAATATTAATACTCAAAGTTAACGTACTAAGTATACACTATAAATTAATACTAATACTCAAAATTAACGTACTAACTATACACTATAAATTAATATTAATACTCAAAATTAACGTACTAAGTATACACTATAAATTAATATTAATACTCAAAGTTAACGTACTAACTATACACTATAAATTAATATTAATACTCAAAGTTAACGTACTAAGTATACACTATAAATTAATATTAATACTCAAAGTTAACGTACTAAGTATACACTATAAATTAATATTAATACTCAAAGTTAACGTACTAACTATACACTATAAATTAATATTAATACTCAAAGTTAACGTACTAAGTATACACTATAAATTAATACTAATACTCAAAATTAACGTACTAACTATACACTATAAATTAATACTCAAAGTTAACGTACTAATTATACACTATTAATTAATATTAATACTCAAAGTTAACGTACTAAGTATACACTATAAATTAATATTAATACTCAAAGTTAACGTACTAACTATACACTATAAATCAATATTAATATTCAGAGTTAACGTACTAAGTATACACTATAAATTAATATTAATACTCAGAGTTAACGTACTAAGTATACACTATAAATTTCTCCTTATTGAAAACTTGAGATTTTTCTCTTAGGTCAAGAGATCGGAAAGTTTGGGAATCCATGAGTTATATACAGAGCGATTTTTTTAAATAAATATACAAAAGGATTATTTCCAGAGCGAGATATCTTTTTGTCTAATTATTTACATTCTGTGTATAACTTCCAAACAAAAATAGACGTTATGAGTGGAATATTCGTACACAGCAGTAAGGCGTGTTAAATATATCATCGATGTAGGAAGAGTCGACTTACATAGATCAGGTCATTATTATTTACCACTGTAAGTGAAATTATTTTTTATTTGTTTTTGTTATTTTCCATGAGACTGTTTGTATTTTAGCCAAAACTACATAATGGGCGAAATGCACTGTCCGAGGCGAGGATACGAGCCCTCCATTTTAGTGTTCTAAGTCCTCAATCTTCCCGTCGAATTGGTTTGTTTTTTGAATTTCGCACAAAGCTACACGAGGGCTATCCGTGGTAGCGGTCCCTAATTTAGCAGTGTAAGACTAAAGGGAAGGCAGCTAGTCATCACCATCCACCGCTAACTCTTAGTCTACTCTTTTACCAACGAATAGTGGGATTAACCGTCACATTATAACGCCCCCACGGGCCTCGTTGAATTGGTACTATGGCACTTGTATACTGATTCATTGCTATTAAAAGACAACAAAGGGCTGGCATGGTCAGGTAGTTAAGGTGCTCGACTCTCAATCTGAGGGTCGCAGGTTGTAATCCCCATCACATCAAACATGCTCGCCCTTTCAGCCAATTGATGCCCTCCCTCTATTCTTACAGTGGTAAATTACGCAGATAGGCCTCGTGTAGCTTTGCGCGTAATTCAAAACAAACCAAACTCGTTGAAGTGAGAAATAAAATATTATTGTTCTTGGATGTTTTTGTTCTAAATTAAGCACCCAGCTACACAATGGGCTATCTGTGCTCTGCCCACCAGGAGTATCGAAACCTGGTTCTAGCACTGTAAGTCCGCAGACATACCGTTGTGACACTGAGAGAAATAGAAAAACATAAACATATTGTAAAGATAATATAGCATAAAAATATTTGGTGTAGAATGAAATAATGAGAGGTTAAAACTTACTTTCATTTATTTACATTTATTTAGTGTTCAATTTACTTGTTTGTTTCTACAATTTATTATAATTAATAATTATTATTATTTCTTCCTGTTAAACAGGATTCATTTTGTGTGTGTTTTTCTTTACCGTTTCTTTATCGCGTATCCATTTCATGTAATAGATTGGCTATGATTAAAATAAGTAATTATTTACAAAATATTGTATTATTTAGTACAAGAGAAAACTGAAATGAGTCTCATATTTTAATCTTATGTATATATACTATCTGACAAGCTATAAAAATAAAAATTTTCAAAAAGCTATCAAATACATTTCGAAAATTTGATAAATTATTATTAGAGGCAACTTTATACTATCACGTTAAAGTGTGAAGCCTAAACTTTCTCCATCGACCATAGGAACGAAAAGCCTAACTAACATTTATGTATTTTAGTATAGCGAAGCTACATTGAGCTATCTACTTTGTCCACCGAGAGGGATTGAACCCCTGATTTTGGCGAAGGATTAGTTTTTATTTGAAATTAAGCACAAAGCTACACAATGGTCTGTCTGTGCTCTTCCCACCACGGCGGCCCCGCATGGCCAGATGGTTAAGGCACTTGACTCGTAATCTTAGGCTCGCGGGTTCGAATCTCCATCGCACTAAACATGCTCGCCCTTTCAGCCGTGGGAGGGGTTATAATGATTCAGTTAATCCCACTCTTCGTTGGTAAAAGAGTAGCCCAAGAATTAGCAGTGGATGGTGATGACTAGCTGCCTTCCCTCTAGTCTTACACTGCTAAATTAGGGACGGCTAGCGCAGATAGCCTTCGTGTAGCTTTGCGTGAATTTCAAAAACAAACAAACAAAAGACAACGACATAAGTTATAGAAATTCAAATTCACCAAGAATAATTAATGAAGTATGAGCGTCCTATTTTATCAGCAGGATCCAAAATTCGCGTCGTTTTGTTGGCTCTGGCCAGCAAGTAGGATCTGCTCGTAGGCCGACTTGAATAGAGGAAAAAAGAAGAAATATTTAATAATGATTGGAATTTTAAACGTCAAATCTACGTTTCTGTTTTTTTCTTATAAAAGTAGTTATGTTTTCGTCTCTTCCAAGAATTATCTTCACTTGAATTTCACAATGGAACATCCGGGATTTTGTGGACCTTTGGCCTATTTATAGACATTTTATAAACCTCTAGGACATCAGATATGAAAAATGGGAGTGGCCTGATCGATCCAAGCAAATTATGGAGAACACGAGCATTTCAATAGTTAAATACCTCATATTTGGTCAGTATTGGAATAGTATCTTCAAGTCACACTGTTTATGTGGGTTAATATAACGATTAAGCACGTTCTAAGACCAATACGATCTATAACTGTTCTTCCTTATGAAGGAGTTTTATTAAGTATCACGTATATACAATATATATTTGCAATTCTGTATTTATTTTAAAATTTCTCATTTACAATGGGTAAACTGAATTTATATATATATATAACTTGAACCTGATAATAAACAAAAGCTATCTAGCCATCGTGTCATCATAATGACCTCAGCAAATCTAATAGTACAGGAACTGTGTGGAGATTTGTTGAGCTACTACTCTAGAATAATTCATCTTAATTACATCCAACTGCTTTATTATACAAATGCGTAACATCCGCTATGTCCAATCAGCTTTGTTTGACAAGTAGCTCTGAAATAACTTCTGACACAACAGTAGCGTTAAAAGTAGGACTTGGAATATTGACTGTAATGGTTATTAAATGTTGTTTTTTCAATCATTAGCACTTTAACAATAAAACAAGTTTCTTTCATCTAACATAACGATCGAAACATGTCTTCAAAAAACAAAATATAGCTGTTCCTGTAAGAATATTATACAGTAAGATATCCAGTTATTTAGAAAATAACGAGCAAAGGAGATAAGCATATATTTTGTTCAGTTTGTTGTACACATATTTCTACTATGCACAGTGATGTTGGAGAGTTTGTTGTATATATATTTCTACTATGCACAGTGGTGTTGGAGAGTTTGTTGTATACATATTTCTACTATGCACAGTGGTGTTGGAGAATTTGTTGTACACATATTAATATGATACACAGTGGTTTTGGAGAGTTTGTTGTGCACGTATTTATATTATTGTTTGTTTTGAATTTCGCACAAAGCTACTCGAGGGCCATCTGTGCTAGCTGTCCCTAATTTAGCAGTGTAAGACTAACGGGAAGGCAGCTAGTCATCACCACCCACCGCCAACTCTTGGGATACTCTTTTACCAATGAATAGTGGGATTGACCGTCACATAATAACGCCCCCACGGCTGAAAGGGCGAGCATGTTTGGCGCGATGGAGATGAGAACCCGCGACCCTCAGATTTTTATTATACACAGTGGTGTTGGAGAGTTTGTTGTACACATATTTCTATTATACACAGTGGTGTTGGACAGCGTACGTCTCATGTTCAAAGTGCGGGACACACGCAGAGAGGCCCGTTATGGCCAAGTGGTTAAGGAACTCGATTCGTAATCTGAGGGTTGCAGATTCGAATTCCCGTCTCACCAAACATTTTCGTCTTTTAAGCCGTGGGGGCGTTATAATGTGACGGTCAATCCCACTATTCGTTGGTAAAAGAGTAGCCCAAGAGTTGGCGGTGGGTGATGATGACTAGCTGCCTTCCTTCTAGTCTCACACTGCATGTTCGGTGAGGCAATAATTCGAATTCGCGGGCCTCAGGGTGCGAGTCAAACGCCTCCTAACCACATGGCTCTGCTAGGCCTCTTTCCCTTCTGTGATACAATTAGAATGATAACAATAAAAATATGGAATTTTTAATCCTTTAAAACATGCTAACTTAAACTAAGTAAAGTGGAACTTTCCATAGTTTTTCAGACGACCTGACCAGTATACTTTCTATTTTTCATGCGACTTGGTCATTATATCTTCCTTTCTTCAGGCGACATGGCCAGTATACCTTCAAATCTATAGACAATTTGTCCATTGTAGTTTCCATTCTTTAGGCGACTTGGCTAGTATATCTTCTAACTTTCAGACGACTTGGCCAGTATATCTTGGGAATAGGGTAAATATCAGTCTTATACTTCAACTGCTTGAGTTGTGCGAAACTTGAATTATAATTACGACTAAAAGTCTTATATTCGTGAACCTATAACTTATTGGCCTCGTTTCTAGGTGGAAATTCTTCATCATATTGTGTGCTGGCGCCTGGAGCACGTGGACTGCTTTTCCCACAGAACTTTGTATTCGTACATATTGACCTGTTACAAGGCGCCATACACTGTTTACTGGGACTCCAGTATGTCTTGTTATACGTCTCTTTCAATGTGGTCC
The DNA here is from genome assembly GCF_004210375.1 of Tachypleus tridentatus. Lineage (NCBI taxonomy): Eukaryota > Metazoa > Arthropoda > Merostomata > Xiphosura > Limulidae > Tachypleus > Tachypleus tridentatus. The sequence continues at coordinate 45,057,439 of NC_134826.1, read as the reverse complement.
ACAATCCTTTGTTTTTCTGTGCTACTAAGGACAAGGGATATATAATTCTAGAAAATTCTAAATACCCATACATTTTATTCTAACACGAATTTATATGAACTGTGGTTGCCATGCGATTCACTGATTTCTAAATTCAATGTAGTCCTAATGCAATGTATTTCAACCCTCGCTTATGCGATTGTTACCTGTTGTCTCTTGAAACTTTCTACAGTGTACTTGCTTTGACTTGAATCTTTACATGGTTGGTGCGTGTTCTCACTTGAATCTTTATGCAGTGTACCCGTTGTCACTTCAGTTTTTATACTGTGTACCTCTTGCCACTTAAATCTTTATACAGTGTACCTGTTGTCACTTAAGTCTTTATGTGATTAGTACCTGTTGTCACATTAATCTTTACGTGATTATTACGTGTTGTCACTTGAATCTCTATGCAGTGTACCCGTTGTCACTTCAGTTTTTATACTGTGTACCTCTTGCCACTTAAATCTTTATACAGTGTACCTGTTGTCACTTAAGTCTTTATGTGATTAGTACCTGTTGTCACATTAGTCTTTACGTGATTAGTACGTGTTGTCACTTGAATCTCTATGCAGTGTACCTATTGTTACTTGAGTCTTTATGCGATAGGTGCTTGCTGTTACTTGAATCTTTGTGCAGCATACCTGTTGTCACTTGAAATTTTATTTTATTAGTACCTGTTGTCACTTGAATCTTTATGTTATTAGTACCTGTTGTCACTTGAATCTTTATTCAGTGTACCTATTGTTACTTGAGTCTTTATGTGATTAGTATCTGTACATGTATCTCTACATGGCTGGTGCCTGTTGTTACTTGAGTCTTTACAGAGTGTACTAGTTTATTTAAATGTTTATGTTTGGTGGGCAGACTATAGATAGCTCATTGTATAGCTTCATGCTATAGTTATAAAAGATAGAAATACGACTGTTTCACAATTGTGTTATAAACTATTTCATAAGAATATTTAATCTATGACAAAGTTTCATCGAATTTTAATAGGATTTTGTACTGGATGAACCTTAACCTGAAGATGACCTAAGAAGGTCGAAACGTCGTTCTCTCCTTATCGGTAAAAGTGTTAATACCCATACCAGCCGTTCCGAGATACATTTATATTCTTCACCCATTTAAAAAATGCATCTACGAAAAAGTCAAAAACTTTGTAACAACAACACAAATCTCTCTGTTTTGGTAATTGGGTATATTTCGATTGTCAGTTTACGTTTCAATTAAAATACGTTAAATCGACGATTAAAACGTTTTTCTTTGTGGTATATCATAGTACAGTCGTTCATTCAGAGATGTTGTATTATTTATGTCTATTGAACAGTTAATGTACACACTACATAACATAGATTTATTTGAAATTACCAACCCTTCTGAAATACAAAAATGAAAACGCCATCTATTATTCTCATTTATATGATGACGCACATACTGGAGCGGGGCAACAATATGGATAGTGGCCTTCTCCTGGTAACAGCTTGCATTTAGTATTGTCGATACTAATAGTACCACACCTATAAAATACATAAAACATTCATTTCTTAAGTAAAATTTGCCATAACAGAATTCTTTTAAAAATCTAAGCGGTTTATTTTTCTTGCAACCAATGCCTTTGTGGTTTTATTAAGTGTTTGTTTTTGTTTTGTTTTTTTAATTTCGCGCAAAGCTACTCGAGGGCTATCTGCGTTAGACGTCTCTAATTTAGCAGCGTAAAACTAGAGGGAAGTCAGCTAGTCATCACCACCCACCGCCAACTCTTGGGCTACTCTTTTACCAACGAATAGTGGGATTGACCGTAACATTATAACGCCCCCACGGCTGAAAGGGCGAGCATGTTTGGGTACGACCGCGATTCGAACCCGCAACCCTCGGATTACGAGTCGAACGCCTTAACACACTTAGCCATGCCAGGCCCTTTATTAAATGTAACGGTTCATAATGGGTTGACACTGTTGTATCCATCATAGAGAACAGAACCTCAATTTTAGTGTTAAAACCCCATATGTAACATAAATTAAGTTGTTTATTTTGTTCGTAGTGTAATATCGTTTTTAACATCGCAATGTAAAAATAAAGTTAAAATAGAAGTTTATGTATAAATAAAGTAAACATCCGAGGAAATAAAACATTTTTTTTCTCTTTGTTTCCCAGTACGAATCCAACAGAATTTAGAATAGTGGTTCTTTTACTGTAAAGTATCTGGAGAAATATAATTCAACGCCCGTTCCAAGTCACTAAAATAAGTTAATTTACTATTTTAATGTTTTTACGAATTCGAACACTGCCTTACGTTTGCTGTAGGTCTTCGCTACAAATGATGTTAACTAGCGAAAAGGAGAACAACTATCTTGATCAAAGTATCTGTGATCGACAGTTAAACACACTTCTTAGGTCTCGCAGCTCTAATCCAGCTCGAATATTCGATAAACAAACATGACATATCCCTAGAGCTTTTATGCCATCTAGCGGACAAATTACAATATTAAACATTACGCTTTCGACAGCGTCTATAAAATATGTAATATCGATGTAACTGCTACCCTAAATTTATGACAGATTTTTAAGTTTGAGCTGCAAAATCATGATGAAAAATAATGAAATGAAAGAAGCACTCGAATTGTGTACATTTTATTTTTGAAAAGAAATTCGAGAGGAAGAAGTTTTTAAAGTTTAAAGAAGAAATACGTTTACCCTGCTCCATAAAGAAACGCTTCATCTCCGTCTGCATCACAATCTAATCGCTCACATCTGTCATTGTACAAGACGTCGTGATTGTCAACATGGCCAAAATCAGAATCATAACAGCCACCTGTGGAAATCAAAATGCTAATAATCAACAACAGGTCATCTCTAAGCCTTAAATATCAATGGGACCCATAAATATTCAACAAAAATATTTGATAAAAAAAAAAGAACAGTCGTTGTAGAACCAGTAAACCAATAATAACACAAAATACGGCGAATGTCTTTTCTGTAATAAAGCTAGTCTTCCGTTTTGTGTTAGTTTATAAGACACACAGTTTTTTTTTTTACATGCACATTGAAACTATCGTGGTAGTCGATCCAATAAATCATGCGTTTTCATGTTGTTGAAAGTATTAATTACATGATATGTTTTGTTTACTGCAAAAATATTATAACTGATAATATATTACGAACTTACTGATTATTATAATATATTACTTTATGTTTGTTACCATAGGATAGCAAAAACTATTAACAAAGACTATTGCTCTAATAGTACAGAACAATTCTTACCATTTTTTTTCTCTACTTTTTTTATGTATACATATGTCGTTACAAAACTAAGAAAGCAAAGAGTGACTAGGTTTAACATCAGTATCTTCATTTTCGAAATTTGCTTTTCTCCAAAAGATTTCACAATATCAAAATATTCCTGAATCTACGTCTTAAATACGGGCTTTATTCTGTCACTGGCCACACGTAACAAGAGTTATATTGACGTAAACCCTTTCGCACTAAAGTGCGTGTGCGCGAGCAACTGAAAGGTTACAACATTTGAGCGAGGCCACGTGAAAGCTCGTAATAAATCACTTCGTAATTTTCACTGAAATAATATGATACGCGTATTGTAAGCAGAGATGTAAATAACAATACAAATAGTATAGAAATAATAATAGAAACCTTCGAGTGGTGACGTCTTACTACAGGGAGGGCTAAAAGGGACACAAACGCTCAAACCAGTCCACGATCTCTCTACACGCTTCTGTTATCATCTCACCACAAGAATAAATATATGTTTAAAGGAGAAACAAATAAATATATCCAAATGTGTGTCAGTCAGGTCAAGGCAAGAGGCTTAACGTAATTGAAACAGAATCACTCTTTTTTTTTTTATTGATTATAAAAGTCAATGTTCTCGTAAGTACAGCAGCGCCACTTCTTATAAGTAATTAATTAAATGCATGTTCTCAGTTTTCGAAAACTTTCTAATTATCAATTTATGAAAGGTTCAATCTGTATAGTATGTGTGTATGTCATGTGAGTATTATTAGAATAAATACTGTCTCTCGTTTTCAACTACTCAAGGCCAGTGGACGTAGTAACGATGAGAAAAGACTTGCTTAGTATAACATCAGATAAAAATTTGTTGTTGTTTGTTAATAAATTATGCGACAGTTGTATTTTACAACGACTTGGAATAATTAATAATCTTTGTTTATACATATGTAACTGTGACAAAAAAACAACAACACTTGTTGCTAAATTTTAAAGAGCACACATTAACTCGTCTACGGATTTACAACTCTAAAATCAGGAGCTCGATACCCCTCGGTGGACTCAGCAGATAGCCCGATTGAGGCTTTGATGTGAGAAAAACACAAACAAACACACGTACATTAACTAACAATAGAACATTCTGTTTCAAAAAATTCAAGAACAAGTCTGTGAAATTGACCAATATACATTTATACCAATAGAATTAAGCCACGTAGATTTTAGGTTAACTCCATGTTCAAACACATGCTAATTTCTTCATATTTTATTTAGCTGGTAGTTCCCGAATTCTTGTTACGAGAAGTAAAGATGCCCCCTCCCAATGGCAAAGTTACAATGCAAGAAACCGGATTTCGATACCCGTGGTGGTCAGAGCACAAATAACTTATTGTATAGCTTTGTGCTTAAATTGAAACAGCGTTGGAAGTAAATACTCCTAGGTTCGTGATTTCCTAGCACCTTTTTCTATTTGTGCCATAAAATACCAAACCCACCACCACCACCTTTTTCCACACCTTCTTCCTTCAGTAAAAATACGGTACTTGAATCTGTTTTGTTTGTTTTTTATATAAAGACGTTATTACTAATAACAAATACAGGGTAACGTATAATTTGACCTTTCAACTAATGTAACCTTTACTAATAACACGTACAGAGAGCTTATAATTTGACCTTTCAATGTGTGTAACTTTTACTAATAACAAGTACAGAGTAACTTATAACTTGACTTTTCAATGAATGTAGTTTTTATTGATACAAGTACAAAGTAACGTATCAATTGAACTTTCACCTGATTCGGATCCCCGTCACAGCAAACATGCTCGCCCTTTCAGCCTTGGGGGCGTTATAAAGTTCGGTCAATCCCACTATTCGTTGGTAAAAGAGTAGCCCAAGAGTTGGCGGTGGGTGGTGATGACTAGCTGCCTTCCCTCTAGTCTTATACTGCTAAATTAGGGACAGCTAGCGCAGATAGCCCTGGATTAGTTTTGCGCGAAATTCAAAACAAACCAAACAAACTAACGCGCACACCAGAAAAACACTGCATTTATTGAAGGCAGAAAGTGGACTTGGAAAATTTTGCAGCACGACAACATTAAGAAAATTCAATTTAGTTGAAAATCATACTTTCAGTTTGTTTTTTTTTCAAAATTCCTGTGTGATTCTACACTACAGTATATATAAGTTGCAATAATTTTCATATTTGTTGCTTGAGCAAACTGTCAACAATAGCTCTCCAGTGTTGTTTGCTCATATTTTGTGATCTTTATTTGCACATTTTAAGTTCTCGATCTTTAATTATTTTGTATACTGTGGTTTTAAAACATAACAATGAACAAATGTATGCCTAGAGTAAGGCATAACGCCACTAAGCAAGTACAAAATTCTTCTGCCAATAGAAAAGCAATCATTTCAAATAAAACAAATAGTTTAAAACATCGCCTCAGATAAACCTTCATGGCTCTTGTTTAAAGTAATTATTTATTGAGCAAATGGCTTTGCACCTGAAGTTTCGTGTACACACGCACTTAACACACGTCCGATACTAAAACGATCGCTCGGAACAAAATTGTAACTAGGGCTGTGACGATTACACGATTAACCGGTTACGGTTCGGTTACTGCTCTTAACCGATTACGGATTTCCTAACCGGTTAATCTAAGATTTTTTTTCGAAAAAATAAACGAGGGAAAACAATACGATTATCGACATGTAAATATTCCATTATTTGACCTTGACATTGGTATGTTTGCCTATCGCGATTTTACGAACTGCTTGCCTTTTTGTTTGGTGAATTTTCGTTGTTGTTGAAAGCCTTTAGAGTTTTTGTTAACGTTTGGTGCGGCCGTCACGCGCAAATTCCTAGGGCTGTGACGATTACACGATTAACCGGTTACGGTTCGGTTACGAGGCAAAGATTAACCGGTTACGGTTCGGTTACGAGGCAAAGATTAACCGGTTACAAAAGTCCATAATCGTCGCAGCCCTAATTGTAACCGTTATATAGTTATAACCACGTAAATCAATTTTGGATGAAACATAATCGATATGAGCATTCGCAGCGTTCCGTTTCGTATAATACATCTGTCCATGGTTTGTTGTAGACTTATGAATCAATAATAATATAAACAAATGAGCAAATTTTTAATTTTGTCTTCAAATGTGAAAGCATCTAGTTTGCTTATTATCAATATTTGTGTGATCTTAGCTGTTGAAAATTAAGGTTTCGATTTGAAAAAATAACTATTTTTCAAGGAGGTTTTTGCTCGAATGTTCTATTACAGTTTTAGCATATACCTGTGCAGTCTCTATTATGAACTACTATACGTCAAGATTGCACACGAAACGTTCATCCGCCCGTGATCTACATTTATTTTACTGAAAAGTTGGGTGGGAAAAGCTTAAACCATTACCTGATTAGCCAACAGAAAAGATATCGTTCTATTTTGGGACAAATTGGTGAGTTAGTTAATTAGTAAGTTTGTTACTTAGTAAGTTGGTTAATTATTGAGTTACTTAATTAATGAGTTTGTTAGTTAATTAATTAGTGAGTTTGTTACTTAGTGAGTTACTTGATTAATGAGTTGACTAATTAGTGAGTTTATTACTTAGTGAGTTAGTTAATTAATGAGTTTGTTACTTAGTGAGTTTGTTACTTTATGAGTTTGTTATTTAGCGAGTTAGTTACACTGTTTTTGATCGATAACTGAGTTAGAGTGTGTTAATCAGCCGTTTTTGAGTTTGTAGCGTTGATAAAATGAAATTTAACGAGTAATCGTTTAGTGCACTGGATGTTGCGTTATGTTTACCAAAAGCCAATGAAGCTGTTAAAATATAGATGATACCAAACTGTTTAATTAATTCACGACATGTAGGTCTGAAGTTATATGAATAAGTAATTTCAAGTAATAAAATAATCACCACATATCTTACTGGGTGGCTCCAAAATGCATTACACGACTATTACACATTTACGTTAAGAAACGATTTCAGACAGTTAAAACTTACGAAGAAAATCCTGGTGGAGCTCCACAAAAACAGAAACGTTGTTTAATCTTTCATTGTTCTTATTTGGCGTTTTATGTTCATGTTAGTAAACTGGGAAAATTTTATGATTGGCCAAATCTGCAATTAAATATATTTTTGTTGGCATTTAATTAAATACACCGACTTCAACTCTCATTTCTTTGTATGCAAGTGAGGAAATATATAAACAATAACTGTTCCATTTATTTTCGTAACAAGAACAATGTTTATTTCGAGTTATATTACCATTTTTGTTCAGTACGTAACTGATGTCATAAAAGTTTTAACCGTAAACGTTCAGTTAGTTTTCTATGACATTTCTTAAATAAATGAAAGAAAAAAGGTGTAGGGGTGGGGATCCTCTTTTTATTCTTGATTCGGTTTCTTGCAAACTGGGGCAGGGCAGCACGATGGATAACTTCCTTCTCCGGGCAGCAGTTTGCAGTTTGGATCTTTGATACTGATAACACCGCAACTATTAAATAAAAAGAAGTTGGTTAGAGCATTATAACTTTTAGTGTTGTTAGTATATTGTTACATGTAACATTCAGTGTTGTTAGTATATTTTTACATGTAACATTCAGTGTTGTTAGTATATTGTTACATGTAACTTTCAGTGTTGTTAGTATATTGTTACATGTAACATTCAGTGTTGTTAGTATATTGTTACATGTAACTTTCAATGTTGTTAGTATATTGTTACATGTAACTTTCAATGTTGTTAGTATATTTTTACATGTAACATTCAGTGTTGTTATTATATTGTTACATGTAACATTCAGTGTTGTTAGTATATTGTTACATGTAACTTTTAGTGTTGTTAGTATATTGTTACATGTAACTTTCAGTGTTGTAAGTATATTGTTACATGTAACTTTTAGTGTTGTTAGTATATTGTTACATGTAACTTTCAGTGTTGTTAGTATATTTTACATGTAACTTTCAGTGTTGTTAGTATATTTTTACATGTAACATTCAGTGTTGTTAGTATATTGTTACATGTAACATTCAGTGTTGTTAGTATATTGTTACATGTAACTTTCAGTGTTGTAAGTATATTGTTACATGTCTTTCGTTTTCTATTTGTTTATTTACCTCACTTTCTGTTGTTCTGTGTGTGTGTGTATTTGTTTAGAACAAAGCTACATGTTGCATCCACGGCGGGAAACCGAATCCTGGATTTTAGCAAAAGTCTATAGATTTACATCTCGTCTGGACAAGGAGCTCTTTGTACGTCTGTGTATTTATTTATATTACAAAAGAAAAAAAAAAACAGTAGCTTCTAATAAATATATTTTAAGAACCGTTCTATATATGAAGAGTTCGACTCGTAATCCGAGGGTTGCGGGTTCGAATCCCGGTCGCACCAAACATGCTCGCCCTTTAAGACGTGAGGGCGTTATAATGTGACGGTCAGTCCTACTATTCGTTGGTAAAAGTGTAGCCCAAGAATTAGCGGTGGGTGGTGATGACTAGCTGTCTTCCCTCTAGTCTTACACTGCTAAATTAGGGACAGCTAGCACAGCTAGCCCTCGAGTAGCTTTGTGCGAAATGAAAAAAACAACAACAATATATGGATTAAAACCTATAAAATGATATTTTTTAAACACTTCTGTCTTTGTTGTTCAAAACAATGGTATTTACAAAGTCGCATTATGTAGACTTACACTGTATCAAAGTTTATATCATACTTTGAGTAGCTAATGTTTATATGCGCGAACTGTGAATACATACATGAGTAAGAAATACGAGTATAAATACACAATACTGATTTTACTTTCTACCTAATCCAAAACATAAAACAGAATTGGTAAACTTGGAGATACTATGTCTCCTAGAAGATCGGTGGAAAATCTGAAAGTTCACGACGCTGAATTCAGTTCTTGATATCCATGGTGAACAGAGTTCAGATTGTCCACTGTACATCTTCGGAATTAACAACAACTACAATCTAACCAATAGTGTGATAGCTCATGTAGCTTTATTTTCTTAATTATACTATTTCTTCCACTGTATAGGTATGCTATTAAAAAACAATATTATTGTAACTTAAAGAAACATCGTGACGGTTCTTTTACCCATATGTGGAAATAATAGGTCCAGCCTCTCCCAAAGTGCATTTTCTCTGCTCGCATTCTTTATCATTATATACGACACCTCCGTTGGCAATATGTCCAATATCAGGATGGTAACAGCCACCTGTGTAAAATAATATAGAAAATGAAACAAACACTTTCTCTCAAATTCTTAGACTGTTTGAATCATTTTTAGTTTACGTAAAAAAATTAAGTTAATTGTTTATGGTTGACTTATTGTTTTTGCTTTTTGTCACTACAATATAATTAATACTCTACGACTATGGAAGAAATATCTTACTTATTACTAGAGTATACTTGATAAATTACCAGTGTGGTAAAGTTTATAAAACTATAAGTAGTTATTTTGTAACGACACATAAGTTATAATTTCAGTATAAAAGAGCCTCACCATTTCTTTCTTCCACTTTTTCGACATATGCATATGCCTTAGCAAAACTGATAAGACATACTGTAAAGAGGACCACTGTCAGAAATCTCATCTTCGAAATCGTTGTTTCTATTCCTGGTTCAAAGAGAAATTGAAAACAAGGTTTTTTCACGTCTGCTATCTTTAGCCTTAGCTCATATCCTGTCATTTAAGACACGTGATCAGGGTTCTATGTTTGTAACGCCTTCTCGTAGATAACAATAAGTGTTCAAAATTCGATCAAATAACGTGACAGTACAAAGTTCAGGATTCAAAGTTTTAAGCTAAACATATTTGATATATTTGTTTATAGACATAGATGAAGGCATAAATAACAAGAAATGTAACTTCTGTGGCGTTGGAGGTAAAGAACTAAGCCTTAAAGCAGGTGACTTTGTATTTGGAAAAACAAAAGACGTCACAGTAGTTGTTCCACTGCTGGATCTCAAACCAGTTAGATAACTTAGTATACGCTCCCGCTATCCTTTTATTTTTTTATGCAAAAAAGAAAGTAACAGATATTTTTTAAAAGTAACAGGTAGTTGGAAGAACAAACATATATGTCAGACTGTCTCACTTGTACCAAGATAAAGAACTTTGCATAATTAAAATTACGAAAGGCAATCAATCACATCTGCAGATTTTGATTGCAAAAGACAACGGTTTCTCAACTTCAGCAATACGTTTGACTGAATGGTTAAAGCCTGAGGGGTGGGATGTTCTGCGAGTTTATTTATATGTGTGTGTTTCTTACAGCAAAGCCACATAGGACTATCTGCGCAGCCCACCGAGGGGAATCGAACCCCTGAGTTTAGCGTTGTAAATCCGAAGACATACCGCTGTACTTTTCAAAAAAATTGTTGTGCAGTGTTACCATTCGCACTCAATTCGTGTTTTATTTAATTTTCACGATGAATTACTCTTTACAAAACAAACTTTAACTCAGCTATCTTTGATCGAAAGACATTCAACTACCCTGAAAATATTCTTTCGTTCATACTTTTGTGAGCTTTTAGAAAAACTTTGCTGTTAACAACAGAACATTTAAAATAGTTCTATATTCTCTGTTCATTTTTATATTCTTAAGATAACCCGAGACCTGTGTTCGTACCCATTACTTGAACAAAGAATAACAATATCAACAATTCTTTCGTTTCGTTTTGTTTCGTTTTGTATTCGGCCCGGCATGGCCAGGTGGGTTAAGGCGCTCGACTCGAAATCTAAAGGTCGCGAGTTCAAATCCCGTCATATCAAATATGCTCGCCCTTTCAGCTGTGGGACGTTATAAGATGACGGTCAATCCCACTATTTGTTGGTAAAAGAGTAGTCCAAGAGTTGGCGGTGGGTGGTGATGACTAGCTACATCCCCTCTAGTCTAGCACTTAAATTAAGGACGGTTAGTGGAGATAGCCCTTGAGTAGCTTTGAGCGAAATTCAAAACAAACCAAACGTTTTGTATTCAATTGTGCTTAGAAAATTCATGAATCTCTGTCTTTGTGAACTGATAGCTATTGTTCTAGTCAAACTTAAGATCATGAAAAATTCCGAGCTTTTGTTTAATAACTTACTTAATTTAGCAAAGTGAATCAACAAATACTCAAATAAGTTACATTGAAACTTATCTTTGTTATAACGTTTCCTCGATTCATTTTTCAACAACTTGATTAATGCTATTTACAAGTTATATATCCTTACTGTGAAGAGGGAAGAGGGTTCATCGTTGTGTTATTATCTGTTAGAACAGAGCAAGAGCTAATAGGTTAATAAGCACAATTACAATAGCTCAGTAAGTGTAAAGATGTGGTAAGAACACAGATACAAACGTGCATTTACAATAGTTGTTCATATGTTCGGTAAATATAAAGCCGTGGTAGGAGTACATATAGAAACGTACATTTACAATAGCTGTTCATATATTCAGTAAGTGCAAAGACGTGGTAGAAACAGAAGAAACAGATACAAACGCACATTTACAATAGTTGTTCATATGTTCTATAAGTGTAACATAGAAAGTTCGAAAACGTTGTTTGGTATGTTTGACTTTGTATTAGGTATATTTGAAACAACAGCAGTTAAGTGAAATACGGTGTTTATTCAAGAGCTTGTGAAATCCGTTTAGAAGGTCAATTAAACCGGTTCTTTGGTAAATACATCACGATTTTACAACCTCATCTTTGCAGGTGTGTTAAAATTATTTCTCGAAAATTAATGCGAAATTTTCATAGAATTACATCCGGTTAGAGTTTCTGTCATAATACGTTGCTCAGCCTGGAAGCTTAGGTCAGACAAACGAAAATGAGGCAATGTGAAGCGTTTTATGAAGATCATATGAAATAAAAGTATTTCTCATAACGTTTCCAAGGCTCAAAACCATTAAAGGGAAGCACAAGAAATGGATCAGTGTTTATTGCCGTAAGCATTTATCCGAAAACAATGTAACATTTGTAGGACTTGCTAGATATGGTGTTCACAAAATAACACCTAATAATTTTAAAATCTGCATTTAGATAACTAAACAGTAAATATGGGGCCTAGTTACATACATACTTAGTATTTAAGTTAAATTCAAAGGTATTCGGGTAAAAAATAAATTAAGGTTTGTTTTAACTCAATAGTCGAGGTTTACAGGGAAGTGCAGCCATTCACCGGGTTAAAAATATATCTTATGTTTAAAAAATGTAACCTGTAACCTGAGCAACATAAAACATAGGTGTAACTTGAGCAACACAAAACATAGGTGTAACTTGAGCAACACAAAACATAGGTGTAACTTGAGCAACACAAAACATAGGTGTAACCTGAGCAACACAAAACATAGGTGTAACCTGAGCAACACAAAACATAGGTGTAACCTGAGCAACACAAAACATAGGTTAACTTTAACTTTATCAATTTCCTTCTCGTTATATTTCAATATTGTGTTGTTTTAGGTTCAGAAAAGGTTCCTGAGAAGCACATATTGTTGTAAATATTCAATTACTTTTAGTATACATTTTATATTCTTAGTAATTGTATCAATGAAGTAAATTGAAATCGAGGTTGAATCGTTCGATACTATAAAGACTGAATCATTAAAATGTCCGATTTTGTATTCCTCACACAAATAACTCAATATACATTTTCCCCAAAACTTACAATTAACCTGATTGCAAATGTTCTTTTTTGTTATTTTAATTATTTGTTTTTTCTACCAGAGAGAAGTCACTACACTAACTTTTCGCTATGAAGTCGAGATTATTTTCTCAAGTATAAACTTTTGTTTCTAATCCCATCTCTTGACCGATTTGATATATAATTACATAAAATAGTATACACCCACAAGTTTTCCAGCTGCAAACCAACGGGCCCGGCATGGCCAGTTGGATTAAGTCGTGAGAGTTAGCCCAAGAGTTCGCGGTATGCGATAATGACTAGCTGCCTTCCCTCTAGTCTTACACTGCTAAATTAGGGACGGCTAGCACAGATAGCTCTCGAGTAGCTATGCGCGAAATTCAAAAACAAACAAACAAATGCAAACCAACAAAACGCATACATTCCTAAGTTAAAAATATATCTGCAAAAAAAATTTAACCATAGTATTTAACATAAAACAACATGATTTTGTCTTTTGTCGAACTTCAGTTGCTAAACATCGGCATCATGTGATCGGATAAAACATTATTTTAAAACAATTTCTAAGAAAACGGGCTCTTAAGATGTGGAGTTTGGTAGTAGTATGTCATTCCTGTCTTCCTAGAATAAAAAATGAAAAAAAATATATTAACGCATCCCTCTATCGTCTAGTGGGACTTGAATCTATCAATGTAAAATAACTTTCCACAATGGGGCAATGTAACAAATTCTTTAAATTAATTTAAACTTAAACAGTTCAGATAATCGTTTAGTCTTGTACATTTCTCACCCGATAATTTTCAATAATTTGAAAGGAAGAACAATTAACTTTATGAATAAAATCAGAACTCCATCACAAACTGTATATTTCAGCAAATTCGATTCATTGAAAATATATTGTTACTTATATGAATTTCAATTAATGCCAATTCCATAAGAGTAGTCGCCTATAGTCTCAGAGGTATCTGTTTGTTTTTTTAAATTTCGCACAAAGCTACTCGAGGGCTAGCTATTTAGCAGTGTAAGACTAGAGGGGAGGCAGCTAGTCATCACCACCCACCGCCAACTCTTGGGCTACTCTTTTACCAACGAATAGTGGGATTGACTGTAACATCATTACAACCCTCATGGCTGAAAGAGCGAGCATGTTTGGCGCGACTCGGGCGCGAACCCGCGACCTTCAGATTACGAAGCGCACGCCTTAACGCGCTAGGCCATGCCGGGCCTAGTCTCAGAGGTAAGTCTGAGAGTTTATCACACTGAAAAATGGGTTTCGATATTCATTTTGGACACAATGAATACAAACTATTAGGGTTTATCAATGGATACTGAAGGCAAATTTGTTTCTACAGTTACTGGCATTTAAAGAAACAACAAAACGATCCGGCATGGCCAGGTGGGTTTAAAGTGTTCAATTCGTAATCTGAGTGTCGCGGGTTCGAACCAAACATACTCACCCTTTCAGCCATGGGGGTGTTATATTGTGACAATCAATTCCACTATTTGTTGGTAAAAGAGTAGCTCAAGAGTTGGCGGTGGGTAGTGATGACTAGTTGCAATCCCTCTAGTCTTACACTGTTAAATTAAGGACGGCTAGCGCAGGTAGCTCTCGCGTAGCTTTGCACGAAATTCAAAAAACAAATAAACAAACAAAAGAACAAAAATGTAAGGGGTTATGATCGTTCTGTAACCGTTCTTGTGCACATATTTTACAAAATAAGTGTGAAAAATCAACGTTTAAAAATGCATAATAATTCATTGTATAGAATTAAAAGCAAAAACTCTACATGTTACAGTGGAGAAAAATTTGAAAAATGTCGGATGGCCAGTGGTTTTTGTATTGTTGTTTTTTCAGCTACAGTTTCTAAACCTATGAAGTATAATATCACACAGTTATTGAAGATTTCTAATCATTATACTATTTTATTACTTTTATAATGATCCTACACGTTTTTGACATTCCTTTTTTCGAAACTAAACTTTATATGTTTGAACGACATACATTTCTTACCTTGAATTTGAAATTTAAATAACTTTATAAAGATTTTACTAGCTCAACAGTAAAGGCGAGAGCTTACAACGCTAACAACTGAGTTTCCATATCTTTGGTGAGGAAACTACAGATAATCCTGATATTGCCTGATGGTTATCGCGCCCAACTCATACTATCAAAGTGTCGAGTTCGATTTTCCGTCACTCCGAATATACTCGCCCCTTTCAGCCCTAGGAGTGCTGCAATGTTTGTAAAAGAGTATTACTTTTCTTTTAAGCCGTTCCTAGAACGGCTAGCACTTGGATCTATGCGTTAAATGCAAACCGACCGAGAGTCTATTGCGTATCTTTGTGCTTAATAACCAACAGACCATTATTTATTCCTTGCACCAAAACAATTTTTAGACGTGGTTTTCTATTTTTGGAGTTCATGACGTTTTATTCAATTATCTAAATAACTTCCTAATTTAGTGTTTACGATTATGAATATACCAAAAACAACCTGTTATTATTGTCGCATGATTAAAATCAATCTAATATTTCTCAGAATAAAAATGTTTTGATTTATTTCAAATAATCACACGAATTTTACGTTTTATTTTTATTTTTAGCTCTGAGGTTTAATGCTACACAAAAAAAAAGACTTATTCAATTATAACACTGTTATAACAAGTGTTATTTAAATTAGTTCAAAATCATCATGGTACACATCTCGACTGTTAGGCTTAGCAAGTTTATTCTCAATTGGACCCATGAAAGAGTTATTTTCAAAGCATGTTTAGTGTATACAGTCAGGTGATACAAAAATATCCCAAAGATTAGATGTGAAGTGTCCAATCTCTTCTTTCTCAAAGGGTCTGTTGAATGATTTAGCATGGCGGAGACGAGTGCTGTTATCAAATAGACTGAACTCAGTGCCATTTTTAACAGCATAAGGTAGCACGAAGCGTTGTATATGTGGTTCTTACCATGAGTAAAGTTAATGACACTATTCTGTTTGATGTAGAGGTAGATAAAATCACTGATGCATATTCGTGGTCACACTATAATTTAACCACCTACCATACGAGTAACAATCAACCACATTGAAAACCGCTTTTTGCAACCCCTAATAATATCGCAGTCCAAATTGAAGTACAAGACCTTAACAACATAACGAGTTTGGACCCGTCTTCCCCAATGGCATAGTGGTATGTATGCAGGTTCATTCTGCTAAAATCCGGATTTCGATATCCGTGGTGGGCAGAGCACGGACAGCCCATTGTTTAGCTTTATGCTTAATTTCCTGTCAGTGGGAATCATAAGTTAGAAAAAAAGATATAATTTAAAATGGGTGAGCTGTAAGGTGAGAAGAGTTGTCTAATGAAGGAGATCTGTCACCATCTTTGTGAACTCGCTCCTTACGATTCAGGAACAATATTTAAACTTGTTTCTACTAATATAATACTGAGGACAATAACGCTTACAGAAGCAAAACGCAAAGATAGAGAAATTCAATTTTGTGAAAAGTGTGACACGTTCTTTATGTTTTACAGAAAATGAAACTCTTTCTCACAAGGTTACCCGAAGTCTATCTGTGCCAACCGCTCCTAATTTTGAAGTTACAGATTGGAGGAAAAGCAACTAATTAACGTCAGTCACGAATAGTGTGATTAAACGTCACATTATAATGCCTCTGCAATTAAAAGAAGGAACATATTCGTTGACGGGACTTAAACGCGCAATCTACTAATAACAAATCGAATGCTCCAGTTAACAAGTCCAGTTTCTGATCGTGTTGACCAAAAACCCACTTGAAGCAAAAATGTATCTCAAACGGCTGGTATGGGTATTAACACTTTTACTAATAAAGCAGAGAACAAAGTTTTGACTTTCTTAGGTTGTCTTCAGGTTAACAAAGTCATATCAGGCCTCTTTTAAATAGAAAGTATCATAATAACGCTATAGCTAATCATTTTGGAAAGATGCCAGGAAATAATAAACCGATAATAACTACCTGTTGAAAACAACAACAACAAAAACTACCAAAGTAGTTAGAAATATTAAGAAGTTATCGAAACCGGAGTAAGTAAATTCATTTTTTTTTGTGTGTTTTCTTATAGCAAAGCCACATGGGGCTATCTGCTTGGTCCACCGAATGGAATCGAACCCTTGATTTTAGCGTTGTAAACCCGTAGAACTACCGCTGTACCAGCGGGAGACAAATTTGTTTTGTATTTCAAGTACGTGTTTTTTTCTTAAAAGTAAATACCACACATGTGACGCTCAAACTAAACCACGCCTCCTCTTTATTATTTCTCAGAGCTGTACAGTGCGTTATAAAAATAAAACTATACTGAATAAATTACATTAGATATTATAATAACGTCATGTTCACTGCGTAATAGAGATTACAACACAGTTACTCTATATTTCTAGAAATTAACAGTGTCCAAATGCGATGAAGCCCTTGTCATGCGATGTCGTTATTCAGTTAATGTAATATTATTACTCTTCCATCTTTAACGTTCAAATGAATAAACTAAAAAAAAATTGATGGTCTTTAAAATTTTCTAAAAGAACAGAACCTCGCATGGCCAGGTGGGTTAAGTGTTTGACTCATAATCTGAGGGTCGCGAGTTCGAATCCTTGTCACACTAAACATGCTCGCTCTTTCAGCCGTGGGAGCGTTATAATGTGACGCTCAATCCCACTATTCGTTGGTAAAAGAGTAGCCCAAGAGTTGGAAGTGAGTGGTGATGATTAGCTGACTTCCCTCTAGTCTTACACTGCTAAATTAAGGACGGGTATCACAGATAACCCTCGTGTAGCTTTGCGCGAAATTTAAAACCAAACCATCTGCGGGTAAAACCTTGCAGTATGTGCCTTCGATATCAAAATAATTAAAACATAAAATACGTGAGAAAGAAGGTGATATTACATAAGTTTTCAAATTTATTAACATAGTGTAAAGGTAGTTTTCCTTTTTTTATTATAATAATATTCTACGCTCTTATTATTTCTCTATAAATGTAAAATTACTACAGTTTTTAGATGCATTCGAATATTAAGGAAATAAATAATTTTCGTCATATAGCAATAAATCCTGGCGGATAAATTACCAACAAGGCTAATGAAACGGAATCTGTTGAAATGAACATTACCGCTATATGAAGTCGGATAGCCATCACATCTGTCATCCACAATACACGGCTAACTTTTTCATCTGCATAACCAAATATTCAGTGAGACATCAGACAGCAGCTAAACACGTTGAATAATTGACAGCTTGCTCTACCTGTTTATCATTTTATGCCATAGAAAAAATCAGTCGTTGACATGAGTGGTGACCACGTGGAGAAGAAGTATGTAGCACACTCTGGTGGTCCTTTTCGATGACTACGGATTCATCTCATTCCATGAGTTTATTGTTTTTATTACCAGGATTTATTACTCTATGGCGAATATCAGGAATTTTGTTTCATACTTGAATATTCCGAGAAGTTTTATAAAACCCTGATAATTTTGCAACAACGTAAAATTAAAGACAGAATATTAATTTAATTAGTACTCATCACCTACTTATCACCAGCTTACATTAAATAATTGTTTCTCTGTTTGTTTTTTGAATTTCGCGCAAAGCTACACCAGGGCTATCTGCGCAAGCCGTCCCTATTTCATCAGTGTAAGACTAGAGAGAAGACAGCTGGTCATCACTACCCACCGCCAACTCTTGGGCTATTCTTTTATCAACGAATAGTGGAATTGATCGTTACATTATAACGTCCCCGCGGCTGAAAAGGCGAGTATGTTTGGTGCGACGGGGATTCGAACCACGACCCTCAGATCACGAGTCGAACGCCTTAACCCACCTGGCCGTTCTGGGCCTATATTAATGGAAAACAAATAAAACAATATTTTAGTAACAAGTACCTTTAGCGTCGTAGTGCAGTTAAACAGTAGAATTTATAATTATAATATTGTAGCTTTGTAGTTATAGTATGATAATAACACAATATGTACTTTTAATTTAAATAATGTTAGGGTTAACATACATTTTTACAGACTGTTGGTTAGAGTCTACTGTATAAAGTGGGAGAAATGAAGTGAACAGAATATCGAAAAGTAATTTTATAGAATGTTAATAAAAACATTATTACATTATCTCTCAGTCGATATACTTCTGCGTATTTATATATATTTATATGCGCCAGACTTGGGATACTGTAAGGAATACATGTATTCATGTTATAACATTTTACGGGTAATATTATTTTGTATGCATACGCGTATTACTGATAAACATTATATAAAAATAAATCTCGGTAACAATAGGAGAAATATACAAGAAATACTAAAATTATTTCATCTTAATCTGAGTAATTTTAATTTCATCCAACTGCAGTCAAAGAAGACATTTATCAAACTTCTATTATATCTGTGTTCTTAGAAAAAGTTGATAACGACTCTTCCAACACCAGTAATAAGATATTAATGCGCCATAAACGATGATAAATTTAACCTAGATGCCTAACAATCTAAACAGAATATCTTTATTGTGGATAAAACATGCACACTCATGAGACGTATTTAATAAAACAAACTTGTTTCTTTTATTATTTTTTTAAACCGTGTCTCATTCAGTTTTATGTTAGTGAGGTAATCCAGGATGGATAATTTGTTATTTAATATAAACAAATAAAACAATTATTACTATATCATAACGGTTTACTACAGATTGATATATACACATAGATAACAACACAGTAAACGCCCACTTATGTTAATAAGCGCCACTCAGACTTAAAGTTTCAATAATTAAAAATCTGATTGGACGTCCAACCAGCCAACCAACTATTTTCAGACATGTACGTAAGTAAACTATACAAAATTTAATCAGTATTTAATTTTAAAGGATTTGACTAACAAACTGTAGTCATTTCTCAGAACTACAAAAGCCAACATGTGTTTTCTTTGTCCATAAATCCAATGATTCCAACTGTTCGAAGTTAAATACAAAGCCAGACAGTTGATTAGCTGTGGCCACTGCGAGTATCGTAACCCTGTTTTTAGCGTTATAAGCCATCGAGCTTAGCGCTGAACCACTTTTTTCTTAATTATATCTGATTAACAGTAAGTTTGTACTCCATTACAATCAGTTATTTCAGACATTTATAAGTTGTTACCACACTTCTGCTGTCTTCTCTGACACGCCGGAAATCAGTGAATAGAGAAAACAAAAATTACAACCTTTATTATTTATTCTTTATCCGGCGTCTTGCATACTGGAGCAGGACAGCAGGACGGATAATGTCCATCTCCAGGCGCCAACTTGCAGTTTGGATCGTCTATTTCAATAACACCACACCTAAAAGCAAGAAGATAAAATAAATCCGTTTTTCAAGTTTATTCATAGGTTGTTATAAGTTAACGTTTGATTTTGTTTTTTTCATTGTAATCTCACACGCTTTCCTTTCTCTGTAAATATATTTCACGTTAAGGTACAATTGAAGATAAAACAAGAGTTCAACTTCTGATAATTAAACCTTCTATCAACTTCTTACATACTTAAAACTCAAAATCAATAAAACAATATTTTAGTAGATAAATGTATTAAAGAAATCATAATAGTAACATAGTATGAATAAATTTTATTTTATACAATTCTATAGCCTACGGACAATGTCAGTTGAACCATTCTACGTAAAATAAAAAAAATCATTTTCAGGGTCAAATACCGAAAAAGAAAATAACCGCCCGGCATGTTCACGTGGTTAGGGCACTCGACTCCCATTCTGTGGATCGCGTGTTCGAATCCCTGTCCCAGTAAACATACTCACCCTTTCATCCGTTCGGGGCATTGTAATGTATGGTTAGTTTGCCTATTTATTGATAAAAGAGTGGCGATAAGTAATGGTAACTAGCTGCCTCCTCTTAGTCGTGGGGGCCTTATAATGTAACAGTCAATCCCACTATTCGTTGGTAAAAGAGTAACCCAAGAGTTGACGGTGGGCAGTGGTGACTAGTTGCCTTCCCTCTAGTATTACACTGCTAAATTAGGGACGGCTTTGCGCAAATTCACAAAACAAACAAACCCCTTAGTCTTTTACTACTAAACTAGGAAAGGCTAGAAGAGATAATTCTCGTGTAGTTTGGCGCGAAATTAAAAAAAAACAACAGAAAATATTTTTTACAAGCATTTCAAAACACACATAAAGCCTAATTACCCTTCTATTTATCTCTAAACAAATATTTACACCGGGCATAAAATTATTGAAATTATTATATTAAGCTATTATAAAGCATAAAGTAAGCCTAAATTCGTTATTCTTTTGACGGGCTAATTCTGAAAATTATTTATTTATCTTTATTGGACACAAGCTGGTCGTGTGGTAGACCTGACAAACAAAACAACCTTGAGTCCACTTCTAATCCTGGTTTGGCTCTGGATTTCGAGGCGGGTTTCAATCGGTGCGCTACCACGAAATATTTCCCGCACCTTAAGATATGAGTGCGTTATAAGAGTAACAATTAGTCATTTAGCATGGTTGGTTTATGGTAAAATGTTACTTACTAGCTGCCTTCCACTGGTCAGTAGTTAAACTTAGACAGTCCTAATAAATGTGCTATAAATACAAATGCAAAGATATTGTTATTAAATAAAATGACACCATGATGTACTCCAGCCCAATAGAACACTGTCGTCTTCCCTCGTGACGATAAAAAGGAAAATCAGTGAAGAATTAGAATACGCTATTTTTATGATACTTCCATTCGTTAATACTAAATATACTATTAATTATAAGTTAGTCCAATCCACGTTATTACGAAGGTAACATTCTACTTCTAATGTCTTACAAGTTAAACTACATCTGTTGTATAAACTTAGACTTCTTGAACGGTAAGTTTATAAAACAGTATTTTAAACTTTAAATTAAGACAGTTCGCACACCCTGCTCCATTAATAACAGCTTCAACTCCATCTGCATCACAGACGAGAATCTCACATTTCTCGTCGTTATACACCACACCTCTGTTTTCAATCTGTCCAAAATCAGGGTGGTAGCAGCCACCTGTAAAAATCAAAGTTTTAGTAACTAAACCTTCAATATCTCGTATAAACAGAGTTGTATCAATAAAACCAGCAATTCACAATGAATGAAAAAAAGTGTTAATTGAATGTGAGTGTTAAATAAACCCACAAAATGGTATCAAACAGCAAAGGCCCACTTTATAACAGAGTTGTCTTTACTCATTTTCTTATATACATACGCAACTTAAATTCCTTTTACAAAGTTACTGTAAGCTTTAAGTTATGAGTGGACTAAAACTGCGAATAATGTATTTCATTATTAGCAGAAAGTGGTTAATACACTACCAGTATGAACTAGTCTCTGCTTCTTACAAGAGTATGTTCAATAAGTCAGTGTGATAACGTGTATACTTCTTAACATGGAACAATAAAATATTTAAAAAGCAATTTTTCTTCCTAGTGTCCCTTACCATGTTTCTTCTCCATTATTTCTCTGAACTTATATGCTTCTGAAAAATTAACGAAACAGAGCGAAATCAGTGTTAATGTCAGAGAATTCATAATTAAAACCTTCATTTCTCTTTCTTCTTCAAAGGGACATGTTAAAGTTTTCCAAAACCTACAAGAATTTATACGTTCTCACAGATTCCACGTGACCAATGATACCCTTGATGTCACGCATTCATACTATTAATAGAAAGTTTGCATTTCAAAATGAGAACAAACCTGTCAAACAATATTAAAGTTCAAGATTTCCACCAAAGGGTTATATAGTTAAGTACATAAATAACTAGAACTATGATTGGTGGATTGCCAGAAACCTTCAGAAAATTACACTATACTAAAGAGAACATTGTAGACGTCCTTTGCATTACTAAGTAATGTTGGCTATCCAACGAGTCTGTGAACTAATTACACGCCCCCAGAATTTGTATCTTAACATTCATATAATCCAAGGACGAAGACATAGGTATGTTGTGTGAGTCTGTCAAAATAAGAGAGCTTCACACAATTCAACTAATTAAATGGAATCTATTAAGTTTGTTGATTCTAATAAAGAAAGTAAATGCGTGCTTTACATAACCTGTATCACAACGAAATCATAATAGTTGCTTTCACATATTTTAAATTCATATTGTTCATACAATAAAAACCGTCCGTTAAGTTACTACAAGTTTGCAATTTTAGAAAGAAATTATCAGCAGTTTTCTATTGTTCTAGTTATATTGGATGTGGTGCTGTCGAAATGTTGCTCAGTAAAATGCCAGAAAAACAAACAAGCGTGATTGTAGGTTCATTATTGAATAGTTTCGTATGTATATTAAGGCCGGGCAAGGGCAAGTGGGTTAAGGCGTGCGACTCCTAATCTGAGGTTCGCGGATTCGCATCCCCGTCGTACCAAACATGCTCGCCTTTTGAGGTATGGGGGAGTTATAATGTTACTGTCGATCCCACTATTCGTTGGTGAAAGAGTATCCCAAGAGTTGGCGGTGAGTGGTGATGACTAGCTTCCTTCCCACTAGATTAGACGGCTAGCGCAGATAGCCCTCGAGTAGCTTTGCAAGAAATTTAAAATAAACTTATGTATATTAAACTAGATATTTTGGTTTATTGTTATTTCACTCTTAAAAACTGAAAAAAACATGATCAACTTTGACTCTGGAATACACAATGAAAATATTTGTGTTTTTTTTTTAGATTTTGGAGATGAAGCAATATTTGCTCTTCTCAGGTTTGCTCTGAAAGTAAAGATTTATTCACAAATCTGAAAGAAAGGAAGCCACGTGCATGGAAGAACTGATTTAAATGTCATTTATAAAAAACTCTGCGCTAGTCAGTAGCCTCTTAACCATTCATATATTCTTCTTCTATTTAGAATTATTCTGGATGAATGTATAGTTTGTTTAGTATTAAAAAATCAATATTATTATTGTGAAAAACAAATTAGATGTAGATTTTACTAAAATACAGAACAATAGATGAGTGAACTTTTTACTGTAACCAGTAATACTTTTTAAGCTATTTTTTGTATAATAATTCTCTATATTTTGGGTGTCCTCCAGTAGCACAGTGGTATGTTTGTGGATTTATCTCGCCAGAAACTTGCTTTCGATACCTGTGGTGGGCGGTGAATATATATCCTATTGTGTAGCTCTGTGCTTAATTACTAACAAAACAAACTATATTTTGCGACACTTGAGCAACTCTGAGATCCTTGTTCATATAGATCACAGGAACAAACGGTGGCAATTAAAATATTTTCCATGTTTTGCTGTATTATCGATTACTTGAATAAAACTAGTTAAAACGTTATTCTTTGTTCCTGAGATGAGACCGTTTGTAGTCTATTGGTTAGTATGTTGACCTATGAATAGAAAAGTGAGCTGTGTGTTTTTAATTTTCTTATTCTCAGTAACAAATAGAATATTTTTTATCTCGTTCAAACAATAAAACAGGGAATACGTGCTCAAGAATATGTCACAGTTAAAAAGATTTTAATTTTTCATTCTATATCGCCAACAAATCACAGACACCTACTGTAAAGAATCCGAGCTATAAAAGCCTGACAAAAATTAAATAATGTTTAGCTTGAGAGGATTTGATAAATATATTATTGTAATCATGTTTTAGAACTAAAAACACTGACAAGTTTTGATTTTGGTATGAATCAGTGAATTTTTTGTGAGGTATACAAAGCTACACAAATGGTTATCTGTGCAATGACTATCACAAGCATCGAAACATTTGTTTTGTGTCATCAGACGCCAAACTTAACACTGAGCTATGAAAAATTTCAGTCGCCATTATTTATTTTTTATCCAACTTCGTGCATATTGGAACAGAGAAACAGGTCGGGTGATGTCCATCTCCAAGCACCAACTTGTAGTTTGGATAGTCTGCTACAATAAAACCTAGGAAATAAAAGGTAATATCATTCCTTTTCTCTTGTACTTTTATTTTTAAGCACAAAGCTTAATTGTAATACGGCAATATGTGCTGTGTCCACTGCGGATAGTATCGAAGGCTGGATCTTGGGTTTATAAGCTGAGTCACTGAGAGCTATTGTAGGTTGTTCTTTATTTCCATGTATTCTCCACGCTCGCCTCTCTCCATAAAATTATTTCGTATCAGAATAAAAATTAGTTTTATCAAATTACGGTGTTAAGTTTAGTTTCACCTAATTACGGTTTTAGGTTTAGTTTCACCTAATTACGGTTTAGGGTTAGTTTCAACTAATTACGGTTTAAAGTTTAGTTTCACTTAATTACGTTTTAGGTTTAGTTTCATCTAATTGCGGTTTTAGGTTTATTTTTCCCGTACTTAAATAAAAGGTAAACTAATTAGATAAAATTAATAAAACAATATTTTTATTAGACGAATATTTCTGACTTAACAAAACAGATAAAAGAGCTTAATTAAAATCATGAAAGAAACACATTATGAGTAATTTCATTTTATACGATGTTACAATTTACGGACGCTATAAATTAAGCTATCTTACGTAAAATAATAAAACAAATTACGAGATAACTATTAAAACAGAAAATTTATTTACTTTGTATTAGAAGCATTTCGTAAAATATAACAATTTTTATTTGTCCGTCTCTCTATCTACACCGGGCTTGCCCCCCGCTAGTACAGCGGTATGTCTCCGGATGTACAACGCTAAAATCAGGGGATCGATTCCCCTCGGTGGGCTGAGCAGATAGCCCTTTGTGGCTTTGCTATATGAAAAACACACAAACACACACACACACCGGGCTAGGTATCATTTCATATGTCATATCATGATGTTATAAAACAGGCCTGCATTTCCTATTCTTTCGACAGACCGACTATGGAATTTACTTATTTAACGGGCAAATATTATGCCCATAAAAACGTAAATGCCCCCCGCTAGTTGAGCGGTAATTCTACAGATTTATAACGCTAAAATCAGGGGTTCGATTCCCCTCGGTGGGTTCAGCAGATAGCCCGATGTGGCTTTGCTATAAGAAAACATATAAACGCAAAAACGTAAATTTTAAATACGCAACAGTGTTACACGTATACCCCAAAAATATTCTCTAGATAATAATAGGACAATAATAATATTAATATGACAACTATTTACGCCTGACACCAACTAGAACTGTTTGACAAGAAAAGGGCATTATTCCCAAGTTTTGTCTTCATGGGGTACAAATCGGTCGTGTCGCATAACTCTAGAATGCCTTATCAACACAACCTTGAATCCGTTACTGACCTATGATTGGTTCTAGCTTTCGGAACTGTAGAGCCAGATTTGAATTCATGTGTTACCACGAAATATCCTTCGCATCTTAAAATGTGAGCGCAATCAGTCTTTTTAGCATGGATGGTTTATGGTAAAATGTTGCTTACTAGCTGCCTTCCACTGGTCAGTAGTTAAACTTAGACAGTCCTAATAAATGTGCTACAAATACAAATGCAAAGATATTGTTATTAAATAAAATGACACCATGATGTACTCCAGCCCAATAGAACACTGTCATCTCCCCTTGTAACGATAAAAAGGAAAATCAGTGAAGAATTAGGATACGCTATTTTTATGATACTTCCATTCGTTAATACTAAATATACTATTAATTATAAGTTAGTCCAATCCACGTTATTACGAAGGTAACATTCTACTTCTAATGTATTACAAGTTAAACTACATCTGTTGTATAGACTTAGACTTCTTGAACGGTAAGTTTATAAAACAGTATTTTAAGCTTTAAATTAAGACAGTTCGCACACCCTGCTCCATTAATAACAGCTTCAACTCCATCTGCATCACAGACGAGAATCTCACATTTCTCGTCGTTATACACCACACCTCTGTTTTCAATCTGTCCAAAATCAGGGTGGTAGCAGCCACCTGTAAAAATCAAAGTTTTAGTAACTAAACCTTCAATATCTCGTATAAACAGAGTTGTATCAATAAAACCAGCAATTCACAATGAATGAAAAAAGTGTTAATTGAATGTGAGTGTTAAATAAACCCACAAAATGGTATCAAACAGCAAAGGCCCACTCTATAACAAACAACTTTTTTCTGGTGCTTTAACTTTCTCTTATTCATACGCCATATAAAATATTTATATGAACATTATACACAGGATTAACGTTCAGTGAGGTAAAGCTATAAATAAATTAATTTTTTTACTTCTCTGTTTATTACCAGAGCATATCTGATGAACAACCAGTGTGGTAGTTTTTACTAGTACTTTCACAGCACAATTAAACGTTGCACTGTTTACAGTCCTAACAGTATTTTTTCTTTATTTTATATGTGAACACGGATTCTGTTGCCAAATTAATGAGGCAGAGCGAAATCACGTTTTAAATTTAAAAAAAATCATCTTTGAATTGTCTTTTCCCCGACAGGGGTGCTGGTAATGTTTGTAGACCTCGTATTTTGAACACATATTTATACACTCTTACAGAGCAGACGAGATCAATGTTCTCTTGACGTGATGCCTTGTCCGTTGTGAATGAAATGTTATATAGAATTTCAAAATTCCTTCTGAAGGAGCCCGGCATGGCCAGGTGATTAAGGCACTCGACTCATAATCAGAGGGTTACAGGTTCGAATATTTCTCACAACAAACATGCTCGCCCTTTCAGCCGTGTAGGCGTTATAAAGCGACGGTCATTCCCACTATTCGTTGATAAAAGAGTAGCCCAAGAGTTGGCGGTGGGTGGTGATGACTAGCTGCCTTCCCTCTTGCCTTACACTGCAAAATTAGGGACGGATAGCGCAGATAGCCCTCGTGTAGCTTTACGCGAAATTCAAACCAAACCCTCTGAAGGATTTTGGCATACACAGACTATAGATAAAGATGCAAATAACAAGGATAATGCCTGACTTGTGGCTATAGAAAAATATATAAATAACAATGACAATGTTTGACTTGTGGATTACGAATAACGATGGGAACCCTCAAGAAGTGACCCTATACGCGGGATTACTAAAGAGGTCAGACGTCAGTGTAGATGTTGGCTCTATAGCCCGATTGGAAACTAAATAAACGCCCGCCTACCCCCCGCCAGAAAGAGAAACCAACAGATTAGTGTTGATGCGTGTGTCAGTTGAGTCAAGGTAAGTATGTGAATATAATGAAAGAAAATCAGTCAAGTTTTTAATTATATAGAAAAATGTTCTCGTAGCTTCATCAATTTTACATTTGTTTACATGTTGATTGTATGGAAATTGTTTAGGACCCCAAATACTCGCTTATTATCAACCTGGCAAATAATTAATTGGTGATTCACTTCACTCTGATAAAAACAAATACATTTGTGTTCTACAAGAGTAATATTGGAAACTTAATATAACTATCGTTTTACTGCTCTTCAAGTTGCAGTGGCTTGTTTTTCTCATAGCAAAACCACGTCGAGCTATGTGCTGAGCCCACACGAGGGAAATCGAACTCCTGATTTTAGCGTTGTAAAGTTGCAGTGTAGTGATTTCAAAATCTTGCACCACGTTTGAATATTTTCGTGACTTAATTATTAAAAATTTAGAACTTTTATTTGCAGTGACCTTTCTGTTAAAAAGTGAGACGCGTGAGAATTTTCGCCTCTGGAATTGAAAATACTTGTCATTCAATTCCTGAGATTATGCGATCTTTAATAGTTACTGAACTGTATAACTAATTTGTGATGACGAGAAACCCACTTGAAGAAAAACGTATTCTCAAGACGGCTGATTAGCACTTTAATTAAAATCAAGTATAGAACAACGTTTTGACCTTCTTTGGTCATCTTAGATGACCTGTACTTTATTTTAATTAAAGTGCTAATACCCATACCAGCCGTCATGAAAATACATTAATAATTAATTAAAAATTAAAATGATAGCAACTTTTACGGTAAGCAAATTCTAATTTTAGTCACTACAACGTTTATCCACCCATAATTTCGACTCCATACTGCGGGTCAAAATGTTGTAATTATTAAAACCAGAGCTTGCTTACTGTAAAAGTTGCTGTTATTGTATCGTTGAAGTGATTGAGCAATATAAGTTTCTCTCAGTTGCAGGCTGAAAGTGACGATTTGTTAAAAATTCTAAGAAGGAAGAGCTTCTTATATGTATACCACAAAGGCCCGGCACTCGACTCGTAATCCGAGGGTCGCGGGTTAGAATCCTTGTTACACCAAACATGCTCGCCCTTTCAGCCATGGGGACGTTAAAAAGTGACGGTGAATCCCACTATTTGTTGGTAAAAGAGTATCCCAAGAGTTGGCGGAAGGTGGTGATGACTGGCTGCCTTTAATTTAATCTTACACTACAAAATTAGAGACAACTAGCCCGGATAACCCTCGAGTAGCTTTGCGCGAAATTCAAAAAATCAAACAAACTGGACGTCAAGGCTCTCTACGAAACAGTATTAAAGTCCAAGATTCGATTTCTCGTGGTACATTTAGGAGATAGCTCAGTGCGGATTTTTTTTTCTAAAATAAAGAAACTTCAGATTATACTTACAGATTTTGATTGTTTTAAAGTTTATAGTAGTTAATATAATTGAACATTTAGAATTACATATCTCGCCATTGTTTGTTCAGTGTAAGAGGTTCGACTTATTTGAAAGTTTTGCTGAATATACGAGGCAATAAATTTATCTTTAACATATTGTGTTCCTTATCATTCTGGGATTCTTAAGCAAGCCTTAGAGTGTCATCAGTGCAAGTTACACTAGCAAACTTTAGTGATAAAAACATTTATTTTTGTATTTCGAAACTATCCGTTTACAGTGCCACCACT
Organism: Tachypleus tridentatus; assembly: GCF_004210375.1. Classification (NCBI taxonomy): domain Eukaryota; kingdom Metazoa; phylum Arthropoda; class Merostomata; order Xiphosura; family Limulidae; genus Tachypleus; species Tachypleus tridentatus. Next base: position 45,027,761 of record NC_134826.1, on the reverse strand, counting down.
AACCTAAATAAAGCTTTATAAGAAATTTAGATCAAAACCATAACTTAAAGATTAGCTGTTAACACTGTTATAGCATTTTAAAGTATTATTCATAGTATTTACATTTCTCGAAAAGGTTAATATATCTTCGCCATAAATATCAATTATATAGTGTTAGGTGTTAAACAGGTAGAAATAAATAGTTATTTTTGTCATAAGACATTAAATCAGGTCTGTAATAACTTTAACAGCAATGTCACGTAAAGAATGCAACCGTCAGATGGTTAGAAGCACCTGAATCGCAATCTGAAGGTGGTTGGTTCGAATCTATGTTCACCAACCATGCTCGCTTTTTCAGACATGGAGCGTTATTATGTGACAATCAATGCCACTATTCGTTGGTAAAAGAGTAGCCTAAAAAGCGGCATGGTTCCTTCCTATAGTTTTTCACTTCTAAATTAGGGACGCGTATCGCAATATTCAAAATAAAAAAACAGTCGAAAAATATAATAGACCTAATGTAATGTACTAAAACAAGAATAACTAATTGTAATCATACTTTGCCATATTGAAAAAAAAAAACTTATTTTTTTTAGTTGGAATATTACCAATATTCTAATATTTTAAAGCTGACAAGCAGTTCCGAAACGTCCGTATTTTAACATAGTTTTTGCTATTACCGTATTCTTAATATTTATTATAAAAGTAGTAAAACTGACTTCACACAGCGTTTCAAGCCTTATCTGCTAACTACTGATTTATCAATATTGTGCTGTTACATATAAAACGACGTTTGTTACATCTTTTGCTGTTCTAAGTCGTACTGGAAAGTTCTCTGTATGTGCGCCAGAAGAGGGGTATAGGTTCGAGTCTTGGTTTGAACTTAAAGTTATTATAGTTTTTATTAACATCGTACCTGGTATATTTTATTCCTTCAAACAATTGGAATACTCTAATATAATCTAAAGAAACGTGAGTTTTGGGGATACTTTAATGTAGTGTAAAAAACATGAGTTTTGGAATACTTACTGTTCTTTACTGTGGTAGCAAATATAATAATTAACCTGTTAATGAAACAAAATTGTAAGTTCGTATTTATTCTTCTTACGTTCAAACTGTGTGCGAACTTTCTTGTATTGGGAATAAAATTTCAAAATGCATTTTTTTTCTGTTAATATACTTAAAAAATCTTTGTATATCAGTAATAACATTAAACGTTTAGTGGATTGTAAAGAAAAATTTGGTAGCATGTTTGTTTATAGACCCCTAGCGGCAAAACAAGTTTTATTAATACAATTGTTATTTCAAATGAGTTGATTTTCACAAGTAACAGAATTACCGGACACTAGATGTCTTTGACCTATAGTCCAATGAAATTGACTCAAGTGTTAAATAAATAGGAAACTTTCAAATACAATTTCCTGATTTTCACTTTCCAGCATCTCAGAACGGGTGATTTTTCCAATTTTGTTTTATCTTTGCTTCTGGAGGTGAAAAGAGAACATTTAGTGAAATTCGAAAAGGATTCGGTAAATAATCAATTCACATACATTCTCTCTAACTTTCTTTTGTCAGGCACCACGAAGCTACTGAAAACGAACCTTCTTAGAACTGAGAAAATGGAACACTTTTATTGTTTTTTAACTCTTGACAGAAGTCAAATTACCAATATGGTGACAGAAAGTAAATCAATTTTCAGAGTTGTCCATTTTATGATTATTGAAAATTGGACTCGTATCCTCAACTTTAAAGGTATGATTAAGGGCCTTGGGGATGTTCAGGGAAAGAAATGGAACAAAATTCGACAAGTAGTACCACACAAGAATTTTTTTGGTCTCCCGAGTATACTAGTTTATTTTTTTCTTATATTGTAAATCTCAAATGCTAAAGTAACTTTTGAATCAATACCGAAACTTGCTTGAGTCTGGTGCTTTTTTGTGTTAGCTAGGAATCTACAAAGCAATATATCTATAGACAAATTATCACTGTACCAATACGCCCGTGTCTCCGCCTGAAGAACTCATGAAAGAACTGTTAACACAGGCTTCCAAGAATTTACGTCATCGTTGACCACGTGCTACTGCAAGCGTCAAGAGCCAGGAAACATCGAGTCTCATGCTGCAAATGAGTGAAACAACAATTTTGTGCACGAATCGGATGCTGCTTGTGGTATCCAGATACACAGCTCTCTCATGCTCAATCAGAGGAAAACGTTTCCTTGGTGATTTACCATCTCGTATCGAAGAACGCTCGCACATGTTACAAACATTAAAAATAAATAAATTTGACTGTTTTGAATTTTGAGCAAAATTACACAAAAGTTGTTCGCGCTATTCGTCTTTAATTTGTAAGTGGTAGACGAAAGAAAAGAGATAGCTAGTGCGCTAAGAATCGGGTTTCGATACATGTGATTGAGCACAGCAAAAATAGGCCATTGTATTGCTTTGCACTTAACTATAAAGAAGCAAAAAAAAACAAATTATTCTTCGTATCATTCATCTTAGCGTTTACTTGCCTTTTATTTTCTACTAAATGCTTAAGTCCTATTTTCTAGTGTCACTTTTAAACTGCATCTACTTTAATTCTTATTTGCTTTTGCAACACGTAAATCAAAATTTGATCTTCAATTAAGTATTGTAGTTAACTGTTTGTGCAACCTCTGTGACGTAACATACGAAATTTATCTCCTCATTTAAAGCAGATTACTATCAGTGCTTTTGTTTTCTTTCAAGGTGACGTATAATAAATTGCTAACTAAAAAAAGAAAGGCTGGAACCTAGCTCCGAAGGCTTCTTTCTTCGTCACTTCCATATGAACATTAACATTTCAAAAACAGTTCTAATAGGGTGACCAAACAATCTGGGAGCAAGATGGTACAAAAAAAGTTGAGTTTGTGAATGTTCATCACTGTCAATACTTTCTAAAATAACGTTTTTGCAGTTCAACGCATTAAAAGTGGCAGCTAAGACACAGACTACAAATGTAAATTGAATTTATCATAAAGGAAGTAAAAGCAGTAAAATACGCACTAAAGATTAACATGGCTTGTGTCCCATATAAAAGACTGTTTAGTGTAGTAATATTAATTTATTTATTTCGTTTGAAATTCATTGATGTCAAGGCTATGGAGATTTATAGTAGACCTAAGTAATAAATGTATAAATAGCTGCGACTAGACGAACGGAAAAAAGAGTAAGAGTAAAGTCGCGAGAAAGAAAAGTTCAATTAAGAAAAGTTAGAAAACGTAAAGTTAACCGTGGTAGGAGTGAAAGGCCTAATGGTTGATATATTCGAGTAAAATTAACAGTTTGAAAGAGATAAGGAGAATAATTTGTCTCGTCAAAGGATGTTCTAAACTAATTGAGCCCTTCTGTGTGGACTTTGACAAAAAGAAGCAGACGATTATTTGAAAGCACGAAAAAGCAGACGATCATTTGAAATTCAGTGCTCGTACTGTTTCGCTACTTCTTTTGAATGACAGCAAATTTAATTAAAGTAATAATAATAAATAATTAGCGTTAAAAATAAAATATATACGTAATATTCTAGTATTTGTTCTTATCGTAACTTTGCTTTAAATAATTTAGAGAGAGTAAGTGATAATTACTTTTCACTTACTTATTATAGTAAGCACCATTACAATATTAATAATAGCGATTAGACCACAACTGAGTCATATAACAGTCGATTGCTAATAATACTGTTATAAGAGCAAAAGGATTTATCAGTATCGGCTATAGTTGACATGCGTTTATAAAATCTTATGGGTTCTTATTTATTGGTTCGTAGAAATATGTACCGCTATTCTTATTAATGCCTTTCAAAAGGCCCCCCAGCGACTCAGCGGTATGTCTGCGGACTTACAACGCTAAAAATCGGGTTTCTATACCCGTGGTGGGCAGAGCACAGATAGCCCAATGTGTAGCTTTGTGCTTGATTCAAAAACAACAACAACCTTTCTAAAGTGGATTGTTGTACCTGAGGCTACAATGAAGTTATATATTATTATACTTTATTGTGCTGCCATCTAGTAATAGAGACTGAACTTAAAAAAATTGCCTATATAAACGAAAAACAACACAACAAATTTACAAAGCGTAAATTAATATTCAAATAATATCTTTATAATCATAACATAATGTTTAGGAACAAAAAGATACCTAAGTAGTCCATCTCTGCTATCCCATCCTTTGAGCTAAACTAAAATTATTGAATAATAAAAACAGTTAAAGCCAGGCATTATCATTCATATATATATAAAGCTTTCTTTTAAATTCATTCAAATTTATTTCCTCCATAACATTTGAAAGAAACCCACTCCATATGCCAACCACCATATTTGAAAACAAAATTGTCTTAGCTGAGGACGCCTTCTACCTTGCCTATATCTACATTTGTATTTAATAGTTCTATAATTTTCGCTGTTAATTATGAAAAATTTTGGTGCATCAACATTATCAATTCCATTTGTAATCTTAAACACTTCAATCAGATCCTCTCTGACTATTCTCTTTTCAAGAGAAAACAATTATCAAGATCTTAACAAAATTGTCTTAGCTGAGGACGGCTTCTACCTTGCCTATATCTACATTTGTATTTAATAGTTCTATAAGTTTCGCTGTTAATTATGAAAAATTTTGGTGCATCAACATTATCAATTCCATTTGTAATCTTGAACACTTCAATCAGATCCTCTCTGACTATTCTCTTTTCAAGAGAAAACAATTATCAAGATCTTAACCCATCCTCATATAACAACCCTTCCATCCCAGTAACCCTCTTCTGAACCCTTTCCTAATGGCCCGGCATGGCCAAGCGTGTTGAGGCGTGCGACTCGTAATCTGAGGGTCGCGGTTTCGCATCCCCGTCGCGCCAAACATGCTCGCCCTTCAGCTGTGGGGGCATTATAATGTGACGGTCAATTTATTAGTAAAAGAGTAGCCCAAGAGTTGACGGTGGGTGGTGATGATTAGCTGCCTTCCCTCTAGTCTTACACTGCTAAATTAGGGTCGGCTAGCAGTTAGCCCTCGAGTAACTTTGTGCGAAGTTCAAAAAAAACAAACAAACTGAACCCTTTCCAACAATTCAGTGTCTTTCCTAAGATAAGGAATTAAAGACTGAAAACAATATCTTAAACGTAGACTAACCATGAACCTGTACAAAGAAAATTTAACTTTTTTAGAATTTTATTCAACATTTCTATAAAATAAACCTAAAATCCTTACCAACAGCAACAGCACACTGCTTGGATGGGTTTTGAAACTCATAACTGGGCCTGATAATATTTCTCCGAGCATAATTCACTAAATTATCTATATCCTTTTGTGAAGCAGCAGCTTTCTTTTCACAGCTAGTAATACCAAACACTTTAATATCATCAGCAAATTTAAGCAATTTATTGACCATTTCTTCATCTATATCATTAATATAAGTTAAATATAGCCAGACTGGTGACACAGGTTTGAAGAAGGTTAAAAACTGGGTCAGCCACTTGCAACAATTTTTGTAAGTTCTTGACTAGTGGAAAAGTACCGAAAATTTGAAAACTAGCTCATGTTACTTCTAATTCCAAGGGAGATAGTAAAAATTGTTTCAGTAATCATAGGCCTATTAGTCTTACATTAGTCTTTATCTCAGACAGTTTTGTTTGTTTATTTATAGTTAAGCAAAAGCAACACAATGAACTTGCTGTACTCTGCTTACCATGGATACCAAAACCCAGATTCTCGCGTTTTAAGTTCGCAGTCATACCGATGTGCCACTTTCTGGCCATCTCGGACGAATCTCCGATTTATTATGTTACATATTACGATTTCAAATAGCCGGAAATTTGAATTTGAATTTAAAAGTTAATTGGATGTTAATATTTGTTAAATTTATAATATTTGCCAACGAGATTGATACACATAATTTTCTTTCCTAATACAAATATATTTTATTATACAAAAAAACTATACAATTTATAATAAATAACAGACATCACAAATAGTAATTTACAGAGGTTTTATAAACTTACGAACTATACTGAGTCTTCTGTCTGATCTAGAACTGAATATTTTATCGACGGTCCAGGTACACAGCGAGCAAATTAATTTCGAGTTGATATTGTCACACTTCGCTCAAGCTAGCGAGCTTGGCTGGCCTTACGCCGCTTAGAAGCTGACCTTTTACCGACGAAGATATTAAAGTTAATTCACTGAAGTCAAACGGTTTGCAGTAAACGAAATCTATAAACTTTCCTGGGTCAAATTCTATAGTTTTCTAATAATAAGTGTTAATTACAATTATAGCTTCTGAGGCTTATAATATACTGACAGTAACCGACCAACAATATTCTAGTACTGTCCTCGAGTCTTGCGAAAACTTTCTTTTACACTCATTAGGCGAGATTATCAAAACTTTACTCAACAACAAACTAGTGCTTTCGTAAAACATGAACTGTTGCTCCTTACACTCTAGAATCTTCTACAAATTTAGAGAATATGCGAGACTTGTACAATAAACATTTAATAGTATAAGCTATATGTAGTAAACTGAAACAAACGTAGATATCAAAACAAATGTAGAACAGTAAATCCGTTACACGTTCCTCCTTAGAGAATTAAAAATTTGCGTTAAACAATTTTTAACTAAGATATTATATATATATGTCCACATTAATAATAATACATTAAATACAGTACATTGTCAAGGAATTATATAATTTCAAAAATCATGACAATATATAACACAATCAAAACAAATAATCTAATTTTCATAAAGTTACATTAGCGCAGACTTTACTAACCCCTTTTACATAGATTATATTCAAATCATACTCTTGTAGTATTAAACTCCAATTTAACAATCTTCTGTTTTTGCCCTTAATTTGGTTCAAATACGTCAACAGGTTATGATTAGTGTAAATGACAATAGGTTGTGGAGACGCAGATACATGCACATTGAAATGTTCAAAAGCTAACATGAAAGCCAATCTTTCTTTTCCAAAGTAGAATAATTATTTTACAACTTTTTTTTAGCAAAATAACAAACAGGATGTTCAATACCTTTGTTGTCTGATTGTAATAGAATAGTACCAGCACCACAAACCCTGTCATCAACAGCTAATGCGAAAGGCTCCTCAAAGTCAGGCGCCATCAATACAGGATAAGTGAACAATAAATATTTGACCTTTCAAAAGCAGATTGACATGTTTCACATCACTTGAACTTTTAATTTGTCTTCTATAAGTTGGTTAATAGTACAGTAATGTCAGAAAATTTTGTGAAAAATTTTCTATAACCAGGTATTCCAACACATCTCACCAAACATTTTTTGTTTGTGGAAGTTAGATAATTCATAATGCAATTCATTCAACAGCTTGAATTGGAAAAACTTGACCTTGGTCTAATACGTGACCTAAGTAGACAACTTTGGCTTCACAAAAGTCACTTTTTGCCAAAGCCTCTCAAAAACACCACGTAATATACATGTGTTTTTCCAGATGTTACTATAAATTACAGTAATTACTGATAATTTTGCATCTCAAACGGCATTGCAACGTACTGGTATAATCCATCAGGAGTAATAAAAGGAGAGATTTCTTTTGCCCTGTTAATTAGAGAAACTTGTTTGTTTGTTTGTTTGTTTTCGGAATTTCGCACAAAGCTACTCGAGGGCTACCTGTGCGCTAGCCGTCCCTAATTTAGCAGTGTAAGACTAGAGGGAAGGCAGCTAATCATCACCACTCACCGCCAACTCTTGGGCTACTCTTGTACCAACGAATAGGGGATTGACCGTAACATTATAACGCCCCCACGGCTGGGAGGGCGAGCATGTTTAGCGCGACGCGGGCGCGAACCCGCGACCCTCGGATTACGAATCGCACGCCTTACGCGCTTGGCCATGCCAGGCCTAATTAGAGAAACAGCCAAATATCTCCTCAGTAGGTCACATTCTGTGATATATCTGTTTTTTTTTCCAATTTCTTAGATACAGTCCGCCATTCATGGAATGGGATATGAATCTGTCTTTTTCAAAGCATTTACTTTGCGACAGTCCGTACAGAATCAAACTGAACTATCACATTTAGGAACCAGTACACAGAAAGAACACCAATCACTTTCACTGGGTTATGCCACTCCATTCTACAGCGTATAACATATTTCTTTACACATTTTATCAGCCTTGATTGGATTCACACGATAGGGATGTTATGAAGCATCACCTTCATCAACATCATGAAGAGCAATGTTGGTTTTATTAAGAAATGTACATGAATATTCAACCAATAAACCAGCAACTTTAGTGTATGCCAAATAAATCAATGAACCAGTAACATTTGGTATTCCCCATTAAACACTGATAATACAGTTGGTGAAATTACGTCTAATTTGAAAGATAGCTGTAATTTCTGTTTGTACAGTTATTGGTACGTTGGCTAAATGAGATTTAGAATATAATACTTGGTATTCCTCATTAATTAAATACTGATAATATAGGCTTGTAAAAGAGCATCTAATTTGAAATGGTTGATAATCTATACATGTTTTCATATAGCTAACTGTCAGTTTGAACGAAAAACAAGTGCTATACAAAACGATGCATGAGGTAAAATAAAACCATTGGTTTAGACCACCAATACCTGACAACATATTCAAATAAAACTGCGTTGATATAAAATATAACTATTGGTTTAGACCACCAAAATCTGACAACATATTGAAATTCAACTGCGTCTGATGTTAAATATAACTGTTGGTTTAGACCAACAATAATTGGTATTATACTAAAATATAATTGCTTTTGATGTAAAGGGTTTAGATATTGGTTTAGATCAGTATCAACTAACAACATACTGAGATGGTATTCACATATTTTGAACTGGTAATATAGTGAGGTGGTGCTCTGTTGGGTTTAAAGTTGATGTTTTTACTTAGATCAAAATAAACCGACGGTATATTGATGTAGTATCGTATGTCCGTGGTTTAGAAGATACCTGTTGAAATTGACCAAACAATGATTTTGGGGAAGTCTCCCTACCTTAACGTTTGGGGAGCAGAAAGTAAAACGCCTATTTACTTGGCTGTGTTTATGGGGAAATTACTAATATTTATTCATGCAAAGTGCAGGGTTTTCCATATTTTTATTGTTCCTCAAATCCTCCTGCTGGCTCAGTACAGTTGATGTATGAACTACGAAACGTTCATGTATTTTGTAGAAACTTGGATTCAACTTTGCCCCCACTCCCTAATATTTTGCTGAAATGAGCGACACTGACTTATATCGACTACAAGATAATGACGTTTTTGTCTGTGTAATTTGAACTATATTTATTGATTTTAATCAAATATGATTGGTAATAACTGAGATATAGTATAGTTTGTGTTTGAAAACCAAGTGATGATGGTTCGAGACAATAATCATTGTAATAAACTAACATCTACAAATAAGACAGGGAAATATATCTAATAGTTATAATCAAATGGCTTCTGAAGCCTTTAAAGTAACCGTGTAATTTAATAGAAGATGGGATATTCATTACCTACTTATCCCCATACAAGTTCCAGCATCTCGTGGGATTAAACCCCACCCAACATAAAACTATCTGTCGTATTGATTTTGTCTGCTAACCCTTGTCGTAAACATAACGTCTCGTATACGTGTCAACGCAAGCGCATAAACCACTGCGTTGCTCTTCTGGTAAGTTTTGAGTCTATTTCTGCTGCGACAGACAGGAAAACAAAAAGCATCCACCTGGTAACATGGATAGTCTCAGCAGAAACATAATACAAACGTTTGAACTTTCTAATCTCCCAGAAGACGGTGAAACATAAATCCTAGAACGACGTAGAAAATAATTTTCCTCTTTCTTACGTTGCCCTGAGTGTGCCAGTGTAAGGGTAAGGAAAGCTTGAATCCTCTTGTTGTTGTTGGTTGTTATTTTTCCAATAAGCCCGAAGGATAAACAGTTGTTTTACATATCCAAGAGAATGTCTCTAATTTTCTTGTTCTGATTCTAGCAATCCACCTCTGTTTCATCCATTCTAAACTCACTCTTAAGAGTTTTAATTCCTAATTATTCCTATAGGTACCGCTAACGTCTGTGTAACTCGCGTGCTCGACATCCAACGAATATAAGAAACTGCTAAATAACAAATTGGTATTAATTTGTTATTTGTAAGCTGTGGTCATATCGTTCTTTCATTTTTAAAGATTACAGTAAATATAAGGATGTGAAAGAAACAACGTGTGTATAATACAATGTAATCACATAAAGGCCATACTCTGATATAAACTATGCAAAAATTAAAATACACATAAAACAACATTTTTACGACGAATTAGTTACGTATTTCTTAAATATATTGGTGCTATATATATATTGAATTTTAAACGGACTTGCGAAAATACAGAGGGTTAATCATATTTTAAAATGACGAATGTACATGCTAATGCAGTGACGCCCTCCTACAGATGCGACTCGTAGCGCCACGGGCGAGATGTTTAAGAACTAAATATATTTGGTTCATGCTGTATCCCTGACCTAACAACTCTATACAAAAAAAAAAAAAGACACTCGTGCAGAGATTACTAAACAATGCGTAGCCAAGAAGGAAAACTTCAGTACGCTCCACAGAAGCAGGAGCAAGCGTAGCAGAACATTGCTGCCTATAGATCTTCATAACAGACTGAGCTCGATGTGATTTCGCAACTATGGTTAGTAATTGCTCTGTTATGTGAGTTTCTATATTTTTCCATAGAAAATACAAAAATCTCTCTTCCAGACAATTGGGCGTTACCCTGAATTGAATGGGGTGTGATTAGGGATCTTTCAGAAATTACATAATGTGTTTTTCTCTCCTTTACTAACATCCTAAGGCCTGGCATGGCCGAGCGCGTAAGGCGCGCGACTCGTAATCCGAGGGTCGCGGGTTCGCGCCCGCGTCGCGCTAAACATGCTCGCCCTCCCAGCCGTGGGGGCGTTATAAAGTTACGGTCAATCCCACTATTCGTTGGTACAAGAGTAGCCCAAGAGATGGCGGTGGGTGGTGATGACTAGCTGCCTTCCCTCTAGTCTTACACTACTAAATTAGGGACGGCTCGGTGCAGTGGGTTAACAACCTACTCACTTAAATACCTGTTGAAGAATCCGCAAGCGATTGCGGCTCTATGTTCCTTGATGGAATCTAATGGTGATAACTAACTACTAACATCCTACCCCAAGAAACACTGTCTATCACAGGTCGTAACATCCCTAATGTATTACTTCTTTTTAACTCGGGCCCTTCAAGTATAAAGATGTTTTAAATTCAAATCGAAATATACTACATTGTAATTAAGGTGTTTCTGCAGACCCCACATGCTTTTGGTGTAACATAACAATGTTTATAATAACCCCTTACCTCCTGTAACACATAGTAATGCAGATATCTTTCATCTCTCATAGCGTTAAGTAACTTTTTAAATAGCCCTCACAGCAAAGAAGGGAAGCTTTAGAAACAGAAAACTTCGTACAGCAAAGCTTTGATAACCATAATCCAAACCCATTCTGGAAGAACTTTTTCATCCCATAAGTGAAAAGTGTAAGGCTACCGGAGAAAACAAACCTGTGATCCAAAATCCCATCTCGGTGAAACTTTGTATATCTCCTGCTACCGTTACAAGATCATAAACAAAAGTTTGAAATTAACTAAGGCTAATACATTTCCAACCACACTTCGATAGAAGAAGCACCACTTTTTACATTTAACGGATTCTTTCTGTCAACTTCACAGATGCAATTCCAATAATTGTTGTTTTTGGAATTTCGCACAAAGCTACTCGAGGGCTATCTGTGCTAGCCGTCCCTAATTTAGCAGTGTAAGACTAGAGGGAAGGCAGCTAGTCATCACCACCCACCGCCAACTCTTGGGCTACTCTTTTACCAACGAATAGTGGGATTGACCGTCACATTATAACGCCGCCACGGCTAGGAGGGCGAGCATGTTTGGCGAGACTCGGGCGCGAACCCGCGACCCTCAGATTACGAAGCGCACGCCTTAACGCGCTAGGCCATGCCGGGCCCAATTCCAATAGTACCGGAAGCGGTAGGAATTATGGGACTTAGTTTTCTAAAACATCTTTTTACATATTTGTTCTTGTTGTAGTTACATAAAGCCGTTATGCTCCATCAATTACGATCAACTACTTCCACTTTTAGGCTAGTTTCTAAGCCAAACGATGGCGCTTCGGTTTGTCCTTGCTAACTTGTGTATTGAGTGCGCTCAGTGTAGGTTAAATATTATATGCACGGCTATGAACTAAATTAGACCTAAAAATTACGTAAACTGAAATCCATGTATCACACTCATAGCCAAGTACATAACAAAAATCATACCCTTACCTAGATATATTTTCTGTGTTCGGAAATAATCTGCTGCTTGAGGCTTAAAATTTTGTGCCATACAGTTGTCTATTTTTGACGTGTCTATTGCCACTTGTAACAACACAGTTGAAAACACTACACTTACAGAAGTATTACATTTATAGAATAATTTGTAATTTCTATCAGTAAAAACAAATCATTGTATTTAAACTCATAAATAATAATAAAATGAAATACTTTGTGCGATATAAAAAGAATTAAGTTTTTGCCAAATTCCTCCACGTAGAATTTACACACTAATAGCCGCACGTAGAACAGTAATAATAAAAAAAGCCTTTTTACACTCTGGTGACAGTTTATCGTCGTTCCCTGCTGCAGTATTGTAATTTTGCTTTCAGCGTCTGCAGGCCCGGCATGGCCAGGTGTTTTGTTTTGTTGTTTTTGAATTTTGAATTTCGCGCAAAGCTACTCGAGGGCTATCTGCTCTAGTCGTCCCTAACTCAGCAGTGTAAGACTAGAATGAAGGCAGCTAGTCATCACCATACACCACCAACTTTTGAGCTACTCTTTTACCAACGAATAGTGGGATTGACCGTCAAATTACAACGTCCCCACGGCTAAAAGGGTAAGCATGTTTGGCGAGACGAGGATGCGAACCCGCGACCCTCAGATTACGAGTCGCACGCCTTAACCCACCTGGCCATGCCGGGCCCGGCCAGGTGTTTAGTGCGATCGATTTGTAATCTGAGGGTCGCGGGTTCAAATCCTCATCACACCAAACTTGCTCGTCCTTTCAACTGTGGGGCATTATAAGGTAAAGGTAAATCCTACAATTCGTTGGTGAAAGAGTAACCGAAGAGTTGGCGATGGATATTAATAACTAACTGCCTTCCCTCTAGTCGTACATTACTAAATTAGAGCAGATAGCACTCGTGTTACTTTGCACGAAATTCAAAAAACAAACAAACAATTCAGCGCCTGAATCCAATGCACTTCTATGTTTTTGATTTGTTTAATTGTAGTCTTGGAAATCCATGCTTACGTTCAAAGGAGAATTTGTACAAAAATACTTCAAAATGTGTGGTCAAAGATGATCTCCAAGTCCTTGAGGTGTCATGCAATAAGTATTACATAATAACTGAGGCCAGCACTAACACTATGAATCTTAGAAAGTTGTTATATGTAGATATCTATTTTTTAAGGTTTGGTTTGTTTGGAATTTCCCGCAAACCCACACGAAGACTATCTACTCTAGCCGTTTCTAATTTTGCAGTTTAAGACTAGAAGGAAGACAACTAGGCATCACCATCCACCGCCAACTTTGGGCTACTCTTTTACCAACGAATAGTGGGTTTGACCGCATATTATAATACCCCCATGGCTGAAAGGGCGAGCATGTTTGGTGTGACTGGGATTCGAGCCCGCGATCCCCAGATTATGAGTCGAGTGCCTTATGCACCTGGCCATGCCGGGCCCTATCTTTTAAAAGTGAAAATATAAATGCTATAATTTGGGTCATTGAGTGCACGGTAATTAGTTCGATCGTGATCACTAGGGTGTCATTTCGCCCAATTAGACATCTCTGTACTGTATTATTTTAACATGGTTTTGAAGTCGACTGTAGGCGACGATGACTTGTTCGTTCCAGTAATTAATACAAAGCTACACAAGGGGTTAGCTGCACTAGGCGTCCCTAATTTTCAATTAATAATTTTAAGGGAAGGCAGCGAGTCAAAAGACTCACCGTCAACTGTTAATATACTCTAATCGAAGAGTTATATTTTAACATCTCTCTTATAACGCACTCACGACTAGAAAATTATTTTATAATTGCGGGACATGAATTGTGAACCCTCAGATTCGCAGTATGGCACACTAACCACAAAGCCGCGCCCTGTCCAGTAACCATGACTGTCGCTTTAATATTTGAGACGTAACTGATCTCGTCCCTTCCTCTCCAGTTCTCTTAAGAACACACTAAACGATCTAATCATTATTTTCCAGCCTCCAGATTCCCAAATATACGCTGTGTATGGAAATAATGTTACTGTTGGTGTGTTTTTAGTTGTTTATACAATTTCTTCACATTAGATCGTTCAGATAGAAACATGAAATGTAGCACTTTTCTAATGAAAACCTTAAGTTATGACATTTGAAGTTTAAAATAAACACGCTCTCAAAGTTTTTATAAAATATTCTCATGTCCTTTCTTTTAATATAACTTTTCATGCTCTCACACCGCATTTGTTTCGAGGTTGTTGCGCTTCAGTATCTGGGGCACTCGATTAAAAATCTCCGGGTCAGGGGTTTAAATCTTAATTGCTGAACATGCACGTTCTTTCAAACTTCAGTGCGTTAAAATGATGCAGTCAATCCACAAATCGTTTGTAAAACAGCAACCCAAGAGATAGTAAGGGGTGGTGTTGACTAGCTGCCTATCATTGCTAAATTATGGAAGGCTAGTGCTGATAGCCCTTTAAAAGCCTTACGAGAGATTCAAACCAAACATTTTTCTTCAGAAACTAAAATAAATTTTATTCTTAAATTTATTAGGCCCAACTGGAACTTCTCGAGCTGTGACCCACATTCTTTCTACCTCCAAGCTACATGATCTGTCTCTGCCCAATAATCAATGTCTTGGCCATCTTCCAGTTTTGTCTTGACGCCTTTTTATTACCAATTTTGCTTTCATTCTGTTTATTTTGTAACTCGTGTATAAACACTGTTTAATTTGAACATTGATAAACATTGTTGTTTATCAGGCTAAAGCTGTAACAAATGACCTACATAGGGTGTTTATTCACTTTAATATTTATGTACGTTAAACTATTGTACTGAAACACCTTGTTTAACCATAAACTAAAAAAAAAAAAAATGGTTGAAAAGGTCATAATTATACACATTTTGACAGAGTGTGACCTAGTGATTACCTTGCTGGAATGTGAACCCTAGTTTTGCTGTTAAAATTCTATTGCCGCAAAACTTCATTTTGTTCTTTTGGACAATTGTTGCGTTATAAGAGTGATGGCTGAATCCCTCAGCTAGATTAGAAGTGAACTCAAGAGTTGGCAGTGGTTTCAAAGTTAACGCAATTAACAGTTAAAAGTAAACTTGGTTACAAAATCAGCTGAATGCTACAGCGTAAAAGTATTGAATTTACGCCTGACGTTAACATCAACTGGATTTAACGATGTAGAAGTACTCTGTGTTGCATTATATGTATGCATTATTAACATAATTCAATATTTTATATCTTTACAACAAAGCCACTTTACAAGCTTTCGTCCATTAATTGTAAACTAATATATAATTATAAATAAAAATGAAGTGTAGTTAATACAGCATTTATTGGGGTTGTTTTTTTCCAACCTTTTTTTTCATAAAACGTTACAAATCTCGTCGATAGAATCGGTTTTGTCTGATGGGCTCGGATTGTTTATTGGCTTTTCAATTCATAATCACTACCTAAATTCCTGTTCAGTCAAACTTTTCAATGCGACAAGCACTGAACAATTTACGTTTTTTATTTGCAAAGCATTTCACATAAAGAAGGCTTAACCTGCGTATAATTCCCTTAAAAATGAACATTACAATATATACAATTTCTACGGGTTTTCTCGACTTATTCAGGTTTAAAACACACATGCATGGTTTGTTAAAAACCATAAACATGACTTTGTAAGCACGCATTAAATCGTTTCTGCATAGTCAGCTAAGATTGTACTGGCCCATCATGATCAGGTGGGTTAAGGCTTTCGACTCATAATCTGAGAGTCGTGGGTTTGAATCCCCGTTGCACCAAACATGCTCGCTCTTTCAGCCGTGGGGGCGTTGTAATTTGACGGTCAATCCCACTCTTCGTTGATAAAAGAGTAGCCCTAGGCTGGCAGTGGGTGGTGATAACTAGCTGCCTGCCCTCTAGTCTTACACTGCAAAATTAGGGACAGCGAGCGCAGATAGCCCTCAGTAGCTTTGTGCGAAATTCAAAACCAAGATTGTACTCATCACAACTTTACACTTAATTTACTTTGTAACTATTTAGCTTCGGTTCGTTTCACAGACTACTTTAAACACGTTTTAACTACGTTTTTTTTTAATTCGGCTTTCATTCTTTGTTTTCGTAAATTTATTTGTTTCAATTCGTAAAACTGTCATACTCTGAACACTCGTAATTAACTGTTTCATACCCTGTATACTGTTACAAATACCATTACTTTGTTGTTTAATTTACTTGTAGTTTCGTTAAATAAAGTTAAGTATTCGTGAATTTGTTGGTCTAAACGCGTAAATGTTTTTCAAATACATTAGGATTTATTAATCTAACACATAATGCTTGCAAGAAAGCGTAGCTTAAATGGTGCGTGAAAATCATAGAATAAGGAAACTTCAAACGAAGAGCACAAAAATGTTTTGCAGGTCGCAGCTAGTTTATAAATGTAATACTTGAATGCATAGTCCATTTATAGATAATTATTGTACATAAAATTTGTTTTTGATTTATTTATAAGAAAGTCACAGCTGAGTTTATCAGATCTTTCAAAAAATAAGCTGTTTTGTGGAGGCAGATATAGCCAACGCTTGTTTATTTTGCAGTTAAATACCTTAGTTAACCCAGAATGAGTAGGGTTCGTAGTGCCCTCATTGTTGCTAGGGCACGGCCGTGTTCTAGAATTTTCATTTTACCGCCCCCATCAAAAAACTGAAATAGACAAAAAGTTTATGAATACGTGGTAAATAAGAACTCCTCAATAAAGCTTGTGAGTGGCTAAGTATGTCGCACGTGCAGAGTATAACAAACAAACAATTTTTATCCTTGTTGTAAAGAAATTTCACTCGGTGGGATTTCTGTAGAGTGTTCGCCAGAAGGATGAAACCCTGAATTTTAGAATTAAGCCCACTAGCTCATATCTGAGTTTGTTTGTTTGTTTTAGAGCGAAACCACATTGGGCTTTATCCACAGCGGGAAATCGAACCCTGGATTTTAATGTTGTAACTCCATCGACTTACCATTATCCTCCCAGGAAACGTCATCCAAGAACAGACTATTTGAAATATTTTTAACAACGTATTTGATATTTTCAGTCTTAGCACGAAATTTTTCATTGGATAAAAAAATAATCTTAAATTATTTAGTTTACTCATCTGAAAATACGCAAAGTGTTGTTTATTTTTATTTTATTTTTGTAAACATCACATGTGCTGTAATAATATTTTATATGTATTAATAGCAAAGGTACTTGGCAATGCCGGGCCTAAAACGTAATGCTATGTATATAGATGAGACATACGCCGCCATCTTCCACTACTTCAAGCCGTATCACATAAACATTTCGTCAAAATCCAAAGGTTCGAGTGATAGGTGCGGTATCAAACGTCACTTCCGTTTGGCGTCGACTTTACATATTTTCATAATAATGTCCTAGCTTAGTTGACTCTTCACTCTCGGCATTAAGGCGTTAAAATTGAACTGTCAGTTAAAGATGACCCGTTCTAAAGATTGATTACATGTGGTTCACTGGAATGAAATGAAATCAAAATTGGTTCATTTAGTTCCTCGTACCTGTGTCACCAGAAACTAAAACATAGGACATTTGTGCTTTATATGTGTGTATGATATGTCATGTATTTGACATCACCTTCGAAACAGCTGTGCCTCAAAACCCATTTAGCACTATTCTGTGCTAGTTACGTGCATTAGGTATATCACAACTCTTCTGTGCTAGTTATATGCACCAGATGTATCACAACACTTCTTTGCTAGTTATGTGCATTAAATATATCACGGAACGTTACGTTTGTACTATTCATGCACAGATTTTGTACTGTGTCGTGTATTATATTTAAAGTTAATCGGATTTGTACCTCTTATAAAACATTTTTTATAGTCAGGGTAAGCTTACATTAAATTCAACTATGCATGTAACACACTTCAGAAACAGATCGTGCTTCACTTAACAGCACATAAATCAACAAGTAAAGAAAAAAACATTTCTAAACAAGAAGTAAATGTAGTGATGGTTAATATCAGTCCTTCAAAAACAAGGCAAACAAGACGGTAGGGATGGCATTTATATCTTCCATAAACAATAGCACAGCTATACAGTGTAGTAGAATGTTAACAGACAAAAATGGTATAAATTAAACTCAATTATGATTGAACAGTTATACGTATATATATTATTTATTAATACCTTAATCACGTACACAAAACTACTGATTTTATGTTATCTCTCTTTATTATAAAGTAAACTTTCTTATTTATCAAAACGTATAGGTGTTGAAAATCATCGTTTCGGTCATTGTTTTATAAAACTTAAAAGTGGCCAGCAAATCTTCACTTCTGTTCCTAGTTTTGAAAGTTTGTTCCGTTTCGGAATTCAATACGTAACCAGGCGAATTGCTACAGTGTGGTAAGTGTTTATATTTGTTATCTAGTACAAGCTTATATTAGGCCATGTACAATTTTCATTAAATGACCTAGCCGAGTTTATCTACTTTACTTCTTATTGTAGTACCATATGATGGATGGTCACCGTATGATCTTTGGTTTTAAATTAATGACCTAATTACCCCATATGGGGCTCACAAAAAGGAACAAGTTACAATAAATTTTCAGTTCTGTACTTTGTTGCTAAATATGGTTATTACAGTGGAGCGCCATTAAGCCGCGGACCAGTAAACCGCGAAATCGCTTAAGCCTCTGCAGCAAGTCTTGTGAGCGATGTGAGCGAGGATTATCGCGGCTCACCGCTAATTTAAGAACGTGTAAAAACGCGGCTTATGAATTTAATCCTGGCTTTATAACTTCAAGGGGATATTTAAAAAGGATTTGCTTTAATTTGGGAAATAAATAAAATATATTACAATAGAAATCGACCGTTAATCTACCTTATCCGCTCTCTATGTCAGCTTTATGGAGGCCGCCATAGTTACCGAATCACACCTCTCCATACATTAAAGTTAATCCGCGGTAAATCCGTGAAAAAAGTGATCAATAATTAAAGTATTATTTTTAATTCGATAATCCGATATAATGATCACGCAATGCCCCGGATGAGGCTCCTCGGCGGAGCTGTTGGCGACTTCGGCTTTTCAGTCACAAAGGTTTAAGCCGCGGACCACTTAAGCCGCGGTTAGGCAGGTTGACCCCCCAAATACCGCGCCTTAACGGCGCTCCACTGTATTCCACTACTGAACGGCTACGGGAGTTATGAGATAACGTTTAAAATTGTTGTGTGTTTATTGTTTGTTTTAGGATTTTTGCACA
Organism: Tachypleus tridentatus; assembly: GCF_004210375.1. Lineage (NCBI taxonomy): Eukaryota > Metazoa > Arthropoda > Merostomata > Xiphosura > Limulidae > Tachypleus > Tachypleus tridentatus. The sequence goes on along the minus strand of NC_134826.1, from coordinate 45,008,169 downwards.
AAAATACACAAACGATTAACGTGCGCATAAGCGGTCCTAATATTGAACTGGTAGACTATAGGGAAAGAAGCTTTTCAATGACACCTAACGCCAACACTTGGGCTATTCTCGTCGGATCGAATAAAGGGAATTTGACCGTCACTCTTACAACGTATCCCCGTCCTAAAGTGCGGTCCACATTTTACGGATTCATACTCTGGTCCTTTGACTTTCAAAATAAAATAACTAGGTTGTCGACAGAACTTACAAAACTTATCATAGAAAATGCCTGAATGATCGCTACACGGTAATGTCAGAAGATCGATCAATTGTTTGCGTCGCAGAACACGTTCTGCGTTATAAGAATGGGAGTCAATCTCATTATTCGGTTAAAAACAAAAGCCTGATGACTGTCTGTCTTCCCTTTGGGCAGTATTTCAGAATTAATTATTGATATATCTGAGCCTCAGAGGTTTCTAGTGTGCCCATTTAACAAATGTCTGCAAAAGCGTTCTGTTGTTGCATATCCCATTCCAAGCTACGAAAGCCTTACAGTTTTCTTTCGTAGTATCTTCTTTTATCTTTATCGGCATTTTAATTAATTAATTGTAAACTAGGACTGTCACACTTACGTTCACACAAGGGTAGCGTAAAATGAGAAAACACATGAAAGCAAGGAACAGAATATAAACGTATTGGTAACACATTACATTTATTGTTCTCCTATCACTTACACCTTTGTGCAAATTAATTGAAACAAATGGTCATTTTACAATATTTTCAGTATGGCGGCCGGTGTAGGCTCGCTGGACCCGCTGATTTCCTTTAATAGTCATTTTTTTCACACAGACAACGTCATTAGCTGTATTTTGCAGTACGGTCGATCTATTTTTGGGATATATTATGAAATTATGAGGAATATTACGTCATTCGAAATTGCGTTAGAAGGGCAAGGAGACCAGTCAAAAAACAAATTCTTACCAACTCAATGAAGAAAAAACGGTATCAATGGTGTCTGAAATACAAGAAATGGACGCAAGAACAATGGAGGAAGGTGTTACTCCTTGACGAGACTCATTTCTTCGTACAGGGTCAAAGAAGTCTGCCTGTTCGCAGATCTACAGGTGAGAAACTTCGAGAATCTCACATCAATCAGTTTGTAAAACAATCCTTGAAGAAGATGTTTTGGAACTTTTTCAGCTACTATGGCTTCGGAGGCTTAAATATCGTAGAAGGTATGATGCGTGGACCACAGTAATCGAAGTTTTGCAGAGAAGAGCCGTTCCAAAATTGAAAAAGAGATTTCCAGATGCATCTGGCATTTTTCAGCAAGATCTGGCTCCGTGCCACACATCGAAACTTGTGAATAATTTTATGACTACAACTCGAATAAAGGTGCTGGACTGGCCTGGGAACTCTCCGGACTTAAATCCTATTGAAAATCTTTGGGCGATTTGTAAAGAAAGACTTCAGGGAAAAGACTGTACTACGAAAGATAAGCTAATTGAGACCATAGTTGAGGTGTGGTGCCGCGATCCAAAAATTAGTAAAGATTGCAGTCAACTCGTGGACTCGATGCCAAAGCGGATTAATGATCTTCTGAAAAATTGAGGCGGTCGTATCATGTATTAATTTGTGAGTACTTTTTGGATTCTCAGAAATAAAACGCAAAAAATTGAAAAAATCGAAATTTTCCGTCTTGTTTCAATTAATTTGCACAAGGGCGTAGGTGAACTTTATTGGATTTGAAAGTGTTACTCAATTTTTGACAACACTTCTTGTTATCTGGAAAGCACATGCATCTGTTGTAATATTTAGATATTTACATGTTACTCTGTATTTGTTAAGGGAAAAACATTTTACCCGCTTTTGATAACTTGGTTTGCTTTAGACTTCTTAGTATATTATTATCCTCAGCGGGTCAGCCAGAAAATCATGGATCTATAAAGATAAAATCCGGGATTCGATTGCCTTGAGTGTACAGGGCACAGACAGTCCATTTTGTGGCTTTGCGCTTAAAACAAACAAATATTTATTGCCCCCTGGTGTCTCTTTGAAATGTCGACGGACGAAGAACTCTGGAGATGGAGTATTTAATACCCCTAGTGGGAAGATCACAGATTCCCCTTTGTGTAGCTTTAAGTTTGGCTACAAACGAACAAACACACAAACAGAACAAATACATTTGATGCTTTAAAACATACGGTAAGTTTCGAGCCTCCAGCATTATAAGAAGGATTAGGTTTAAAGACACCTTGCAAGGGTAAGCTTCAAGCTGTAAACAAACGAACTTTGATAGTGGAGAGATCCATTTACCCTGAAGGTTCATTGCTTACGTGACACCACCTTTTAAGAATCATGTGATTTTGTGCAGCTGTGCTTGTTAGAAATTCTAATTAATAGAAGATCTAGTTTTATCTGTCCGCCTCAGGGTTAAATGGAAAAGACTAAAAAATATTTCTTATGTAAATGAGCAATGAGTTTTAAATTATTTACGAATAAGTCTGTTAGGCTAAATGTCTTACGAAGTGCTGACAAATAGTTAGGTTAGCTTTTTACGACCACACAACTTCATAACTCTGAACCTATCTTAAGAAAAAGCTGACAAAAATAAGAGCGTTTCCTATCGGATTTTACCTGAAACGACACATAATACAGTTAACTAAGGTTGCTACGATCGAGATGGTGGAGGCGCAAAAACAAATTATATCGCAATTTTTGGTTCACGTCGAAAAGTGGCCACCCCCAATCACTTAGTACACCAGTTTTCCCATTACTATTTTATGTTGAAGAGGCTTAGAAAAAGAAAACTCAGTATGTCACATGAATATAACCTTTTCACATGTACATACAGCTCGAATAGTTGGACGTCAATACTACATTTCATATGGCCGTTTTGTGTTGTTTTTTTATATTATTAAAAAATCTCAAAACCGTTATTTGCTAATAACATGGTTAATGAAGAATTGACAATAACCGTATTGTTTGTGGTTGATATGAAGTAAAGCTTTTAATGATGGTAATCCATGCACGTTTCTCTTAATTTTAAAAACAATATATTCCTTTACACCAAGTACATCATTACCAAAACTTTCAGAAATATTCTGAGTTGAAATGACTTATCATAAAAAGAAAGAATGTTTTTTTTTTTTCTACTTTGAAACCAGGAATGTTGTAACAAGAATGTATGACGTACATTTCTTTGTCATTTTGTTATTTCTGTACTTATTTCAGTATTGTGTTTAATTGTTTGATGTGAAGCACAACTCCACACTACGAATTTCTTGTTCCCTGTGGATACAGATTCATGAGTTTGAGCATTATAAGTATTCGGCTTGCCTCTGAGTCAGAAGAGGAACCATTGTATTTAACTGAAACAAGAGAGAAAGAGAAGAAAAGAAAAGCTTTCGTGTGAGTGCAACATTATACAGCTGACATTCACGTCTTATGACGGATCAGCGATCAACAGTATGCTGATAACGATAGAAACTGGTTCGATTCTTGAGGCGGACAGAGCGAAGATAGACGTTTTCGCTAAAAAAAAGACACTGACGTCGTAACGCTCACATTAGTAAAACAGTATCACCGCTTCACGGATATATACAACCTTAAATATGCCATGTAAACTCATACCTTAACAGTAATGTTTTATTGGTTATTAACAATTACGATGATTAAAAAAATGTGTCACAAGTTTGACACTGCACGTGTAAGCATCCACTGACCCATTTTCCGACCCAAACAAATGCAGGTAAACCAAGTGACGCAACTTATAACGTGTTTATATAGTCAATACTTATAGTAAAGTATACCTACGAATTTTTTTTATCAGATCTGGAAGAGCTCAAAATTAACCGGAACAAAAATGTTGGTGTAATTTATTACTTTGTTTCTATCAGTGTTGTTCATTGTCCTCATTATACGAACACGTGCGACAAGAAACTTTCGACCTGAGACTGAAGAAAATATTCGACAACGTTGCCCGCTGTCTTTTTTTGTTTGTTTGTGTTTTTTTAATTTCGCGCAAGCTACACAAGGGCTATCTGAGCTAGCCGTCCCTAATTTAGCAGTGTAAGACTAGAGGAAAGGCAGAGCTAGTCATCGCTACCCATCCCCAGTTCTTGGGCTACTATTTTACCAACGAATAGTGAGATTGACTGTCACATTACAACGTTTCCACGGATGAAATGTGGGCATGTTTGGTGTGACGGGAATTCGAACCCGCAACCCTCAGATTACGATTCATGCCCCCTAATCATCTGGCTATGCTGGGCCCTCTCTGTCTTTACGAACAGCTTTGCGAATTTCCTTTTCGGTATGCGTTCTTTCCGAGCAAAAAGATTATCTGAGACTTATTGCGCTGCTGTATTTAGAAGATTTAAGACAAGAAGATGTGCAAATTTACCACAAAAGAAACTAAATCTTGCAGAAATTAACAGACTGTGGTTCAATTATTAGCCTAGTTGGCTGTGCATCGGTAAACCCATGGCTCAAGTAGCGACATGTTCATTGAGCACGTTAACCACTTCAGGTGTGAGCACGTAATAAAAGTAACAGTAAGATCCGTTATTTGCGTACGAAAAGCCGCGTGAGCGACGAATATGATTGCTTGTTTGCCCTCTCTTTGGTCAACGGTAATAAACTGTGGATGACTATATCTGAACTGGAGGGTTTTTGACCTGTTCGCTTAGTCCATGTGTTGTAGAATCAACCTGATATTTTGTTTGTTGTCGAGCGCAAAACACTCAGACTTGCACTGAGATGCTGTGGAACATAACCCAGGTTTAAAGCAAGAATTATGTCTTCTTTGTTGTGAGATTAGAGCTTACGACTCTTATCATATGTAGGTTAGCGCCGTTCAGGTTGAAACTATCAGATATCTTACAGAATCAGTTAGAGTGTAAACTTCAATTACCGCAAAACTTTAGACCAACATTCAATGGGCTAATTATTTCGGTCTTATAATAACAATTAGTTTTCAATCTAATTAAATAGCTCTGACTACTAGTATTACAGCAATGTAACTCTTTCTGAACTCAGGATCTGCTGCAAAAGATTTACTTTTTATGTTGTTGACCATTAAAAGTTTTTCCGCACTAACTTAAAATGGAAAAAAAAATGGTGATTTTATTGTTGTTTGTTTTCTATTTGTTGTTGTTTTTTACAAGCTTAAACCTAATCCGAGTGTAGAGCTATTTTTTGCATAAGTAGCACTTGGCTTATCATGACCATTACCTAATATTTTGTTTGCTGTTGAGCGCAAAGCACTCAGACCTGTAATGAGATGCTGTGGAGCATTCCCAGGCTAAAAGCTAAAATTATGTCTTCTTTTGTAGTGAGACTTTTACCACATGTAGAATTATTGGTTTGTTTGTTTTATGGAATTTCGCACAAAGCTACTCGAGGGCTATCTGTGCTAGCCGTCCCTAATTTAGCAGTGTAAGACTAGAGGGAAGGTAGCTAGTCATCACCACCCACCGTCAACTCTTGGGCTACTCTTTTACCAACGAATAGTGGGATTGACCGTAATATTATAACGCCCTCACGGCTGGGAGGGCAAGCATGTTTGGCGCGACGCGGATGCGAATCCGCGACCCTCAGATTACGAGTCGCATGCCTTAACGCGCTTGGCCATGCCGGGTCCAGGATTATTGGTAATATGATACGAAAAAGTGAGATTTTCAGTGGACTGTCTTATTACTTTCCTCCTTATATTTCGTAAAACTGACACACATGCTATATTAAAAGTCTCAGGGTTAAAGTTTATAGAAAGAATTCTTTAGAAGTACCAAGAATAAGCTCTCGCCATTACTAAGAACTTCATTTTAAAAACCTGTGTTTTAATATGTGCTTATACAGATATGGTTCACGTGAAATGGTACGTAGTAATGCTATAACTTAAAGTTTAGTCTGACAGATCTAATTCTTTCATTATAATAAATATTTTTTTGTCTTGCCTTAGGACTTCTTTCCATAGTCGGATTGAGATCAAAGTGGTCCAATAAGCAGTCTTATTTCTTTACACAAAAAACTAGTTTCTCCTTTTAAACCTTACCTGAGAAGGCTATTTATGAAAACATAACCGGTATGGAGTCATAAACAACTCTCCACTGCCTTGGGCTGTACCCTGTGTTACAACGTACGTTTCGTTTGATTCCTTCAAAATAATAACCGCTAAGTCCAGTGTGTGTGTACTTTTATCTATAGTTTGTGCTTAAGACTTCTCCTTTTCAACTGTCGACAGACAATTTGATTTTTGTATCATAAATAATATGTGTTCGTTTAGTTTCGTTTTCAACCTTGTGTGCACTTTGTGAAGCGTATGACTAAACAGCTAGGTTAGACACCCACAGTTAAGACATAGCTGTCCCTAATTTAAAACTACTGACCACAAAGAGGGTGGCCAGTCAGCAACTTTCACATTTGCTCCTCACGTAGTAATGGGTTGACTGTCACAGCAATAATCCCCCCAAAAAAAAAAAAAAAAGCTGAAAGTACAACGCCTCTTCAGCATCATATGGCGTGTCGAACCTCGAACCTTGTACCTGTTGTTGACCACACCCAGTCAATTGAGGAACAAACAAAAACAACACACAGTTTACATATTATGAAATCTAAACGAATCATAAAAACTAGAAAATTAATTTTAAAAGGAAGAAGCTGGCAATAGGTCACTTCCCCTTATTGACAACACCTTCAAATTAAAATTAATAGGTTAAGGTATAGAATAACAAGATCTGTGCAATAATATGTCATTAATCTGCAAAAAAGTACCACGTGATTACTTCTATTCCTGAAAATAGATACTGGTTACTGTTAACTTCACGTCTTCATGTTGACATCTATCAAAAAATAAAAAAGAAGCTATTCTTCCAAAATTGTTGAATACAAAATATTTATAACACCTATTCGTAAGAATAGATGCACCTAATATTGGCCAATTTGACTCAGTATCTTCACGTTAACTTGTATTCCCAACAATAGCTTCTTCTAAAGTTGGTTACTGTTGAACTCTGTGTTTTCATGGTAACACCTACCTATAAAAATAGGTATTCTTAAAATCTTTTGTTGTTGAACTTGATGAATAGGTGTTATTCAAATGATAGGTTCTTCTCAAATTGATGGCTAATGAATATGATGGCTTCTCGTTAACATATACACATAAAAATAGGTGTTTTGTAAACTGGCTGTTTTCGAACCTCACAACATAATGTTGACGCTCATCCAAAAACAAAATAAGTTCTTTTAAAAAAGGTTGCGTCTCCGTCAAACATAATGGCTTTAAGACAACATTTATCCCCTAAAAGTACGTGCTTCTAAAGTTGGTCATTTCTGAAAATGGCGTCATTTTGCTATCAATTATAAAAATATATATATATAAAGCGTTTTTTTCTTCTAAAACTGGTTACTGTTAGACATGGTGACTTTATGTGTAAGTAATTGATAGATTATCGCTTAAAGAAAAATTTAACCACTCATTTACTTTCAAACTTATTTATGATTTGATAACACTTGAGTTGAATTGAATAGGTTATACTAGAGGTATTTCTCGTGCGATGCTGAAAGAAAAAAACAATATTCAGATATATTATACCTTCTCATTTGACCTGGGAATTGTTGACAAAAAAAACAAGTTAAAACATTTTTCTATAAGGGTAAGTACACGTGGTAAGTACTGAAGCTTTAGGGTTTGCATAACTCAGGCAGCTTGCTTTGATAGTCACAGAACATGCAGTTAATGACAAAAAGCTGTCACATTATTTTATGTGCAAACTTCATTGGCTCAATAAATAGCCTTAGGCACAATACGTTATCTTTTAATGACAAACCGCCAGTTCTGGATGAAGCCCACGTAAAGAAACAGGCGTGGAACATGCCTTGCCTCAGGGAGGCAATAATTCCAGGCCCAGTCACGTGGTTTACTCAACTTTAACCCTTTAGCAATAACGATGTTCCACTTTTTTTTTAAATATATACCATTCAAAAGGACGACAGGCATCAAACACCTAAAGATTTCTCTACAGCACCGAAGTTCTTTCATCGGAAAGTCCATAAGTCGGTCTTACCAAGAAAAGTGAGATCAGACGAAAGTGCAAGTCCGTCTACCCACTTTGGGTGGTGATTACCTATGTCGACAAAGTGTCAAGCTGCTAGACGGTATTTCCCCCACCCATTTGACGCTTCGTTTGAGCAAGCAATACACTAAGCAAATTTCGACAATCTCCGAAATATTCGACGAAAGCTAAAAGTCAGCTGATGCCGTTCATAGATAACGTAGTTTCATAGTAACCTCATAAGATAACCTACAATATTCTGCTGGTTTAGTGTAAATAATAGAAACTGTAATTTCGTCTACGTTTTGCTGTTCCTGAACTTTTTTTATCTTATCATTCGTCATCATGATGTTATCGATGTATTTTCGCCAGGTAAGAATCTACACGCTAACTTAATATCAAATTAAACTTACCTTCTTAATTTTTTATCTGTTTAGTACCTTTAGTTAAATTTTTTTTGGGATACTTTTTATATATCTCCTGTCAACAGTTACGGTTTACTTGGAAACTTTTGATTAATTTACTATTTTGTCAGTTACGGTTTACTTAAGAACCAGTTATTAATGCATTGTTGTCAATAGAAGAGATCCTATTGTCCGAATATCGTTGTGGAGCAAAGTTTACTTTGTTTTAGTGCAAAGGGTAGACGTTAGGACATGTGCACTCTGAACCCTGAATTTTATTGTTGTAAGTTTATAAACGTACTACTGAACTACCAGAGGGATAGTTCATTTGGAAATGAATTATTTATTTACTGTCATAAGATTAAAGTATATTTCGAACGTATCTTTACATTAATTTTTAATTAATAACGTTTACAGTTTACGTTCTGTCAAGTTATCTGTGTGTTTTCTCATCATTTGAGGTTTTTTACGAACTTAATTACAACCAGATTATATATATGTCTGTTTTCGTCAATTTAACTTTTCAATCACACCACCAACTTATTTGATTTTTCTCGTCAGTTTAATTTTCATTGTTTTATGAATGTAGCAAATATTCAACTGTTTGTTTGTGTTGAAATGTAAAACTGTACACTTGATTGTTTTGTTCATCGTGGGGAACTGAGCCCCGGATTTCAGTACTGTAAGCTCGAAAACTTACTACTGATCCCCAAGACCCTTCCCCGGTAGATTGGTTTGGTTTGAATTTCCCGTAAAGCTACACAAGGGCTATCTGCGCTAGTTGTCCCTAATTTAGCAGTGTAAGACTAGAGGGAAGACAGCTAGTGATCACCACCCACTACCAATTTTTGGGCTACTCTTTTACCAACGAATAGTGGGATTGATCGTAACATTATAACGCCCCCACGGCTGAAAGGACGAGCATGTTTGGTATGACGGGGATTTGAACCCGTGAACTTCAGATTACAAGTCGAGTGCCTCAACCACTTGGACATGCCGCACACCGGTCGAATACCAGTAATTCTACAAATCAGCAACAATTAACCCGTGTCTTATTTTTCCGTGGTGGACACAGCAGATAACTAAGTGTGACTTTGATCTAGAACAATGCTACCAAGGGATTATATCAAACTTACTTATATGTGTGTTTTAGTCAGTTTAGTTTTCTTATACACCTACACGATATCATATATACCTTACGTGGACCAATCAGATAGCCAAAACAAAACTTTCTTAGTTAAAGCATGGCGATTCTTTGAAACTACTGACCAGAGAGAGAGAAGCCATTCACTAGCACCCACCGCCTACATGACCACTCTTAAACGAAAAACAGAATTGGTTGTCACTTTAGTTTTGTCCCCCGCCAGTACAGCGGTAAGTCTACGGATTTACATCGCTAAAATTAGCGGTTCGATTCCCTTCGGTGGGCTCAGCAGATAGCCCGATGTGGCTTTGCTATATGAAAAACACACACTTTAGTTTTTACTCTATATTTAACAACGATTGTTTAATTCGGGTTTACCCTCACCTTAATTTTAGTACGTGTATGTACTTACAAGGAACGCATTTATTGGTGGCTTGGTCACCATAGTTTCACAGATTTCTTACAAACAACAAACAATTCCTTACTTACATGTATAATATCTTGCGAAACAATTTGTTGTGTGTTTGATTGCAGCTTACTAAACCTTATAAATATTCGTATGTTTAAGCTTTCAGTACCTATTAAACAACAACTTACTTATCTATGCGTATTCGTTAATTAGTGTTTATTCGGCCGTTCTATGTAACTAATTAATTATCTGGTAGTAACTTGTTGTGTAAGGAGAAGTTAATAAATCATGTTTATTTAATCTAAGTTTGGCCCTAGATTAACAAAATATGTTTATTTAATCTATGTTTGGCTTTATATTAACAAAATATCTTTATTTAATCTATGTTTGGCTTTATATTAACAAAATATGTTTATTTAATCTAAGTTTGGTTATAGATTAACAGTTAGTCAGTTAAGAAACTATTCCTGATGACGAGAAACCTACTTGAAGTAAAAATCTGTTCTACAAAATACTGGTATGAGTATTAAAACTTTAATTAAAATAAAGTACAGAACAACATTTCTACTTTCTTAGGTCATCTTCGGGTTAACAAATAGAGTTTGCAACTGACTGTTGCCGGGCGCATGGCTTAGAAACGAAAGTGTAAACAGGTATGAGATTGTAGGGGGCATTGCAGTTCGATGTTAGGTTATTACTTGATATAGGTTGGTTGTTTTCTTGTAGCAAAGCCACTTGGGGTTATCTGCTGAGCCCACCAAGGGGAATTGAACCCCTGATTTTAGCGTTGTAAATCCGTAGACACACCGCTGTACTAGCGGGGGGCTGTTGTGTTTGCAGTTAGGATCAAACCTAGGATTTGAGCGTTGTAACTCCCCCCTAAAACTTATCTACGTCCCATAGGGAGACTCACTTAATGAAACAATACATTTTGATAATTGTAATAAAGAAATTAATCATAAAATAAGTATAATGTAAAAAAATTGTTTGTAGGTGTAAGAATGCGAAACCAGTTTTTTAAACAATCCTTCTCTGTATTTCCAAATAAAAATAAAAGGCTTCAGAAAACAACTTATTTCTATTCATTAAACTTCTAAGCTGTCCTGTATAGGAGATGTTTTGTCTTTTTATCACATACACCAGACATTCAACTGTGCGACTCAAACCCACGTTGTAGACCACGCGTTCTTTTTACCGTCTTGTTTAAAAAAGTGACGAAACTGTTGTTACTGTTTTTTTTTTTACACAACACACGTGCTAGAAGACCTTGAACTGTCTCTGAAAATTAATGACAAAAGACATGAGCAATTAGATTACTCTTCCAGTAATTACAGTCATCCAAGTTGTTGCTCTCGCATGAGTTACAAAGAAAATAGGGAAAAAATTGTTACGTCATTTGCTTTACAAGTGTTATCTGGTGGGCATTCATAGAACTATTTGGAGAGTATTAAGATATCTGTTTTTTCCATTTGATCTGTTTAATTTTATTTACATTACATGTTATTAGCAAACTTTGAAAGTACCGCGTGTTACGTTTTCATTTGAATATCCCCTGTTTGTTATCGCATAAAATAAATATACACTGATAAACCATTTAGATTGCACACGAAATATTGTGAATAGATGTTAAAATATTTTAGCAATACGTGAAAAAATTTACACCTAGATGGTTAGAAAAAGTCAGTTGCTATGTTGACTTTGGGACCAGCATGGCCAGAAAGCTCGACTCGCAATCTGAGTGGCACGGGTTCGAATTCCCGTCACACCAGAAATGCTAGCCCTTTCGGCCGTGAAGTGGTTATAATGGACAGTCAATCCACTATTTGTTGGTAAAAGAGTAGCCCCAAAGGTATCAGTGGTTTGTGATGACTAGCTGCCTTGCCTCTTGTCTTACACTGCTAAATTAGGGTCTTTGTTTCGCGCGAAATTAAAAAAAAAACTTACAATGCTGACTTTACTATGTGTCGAATACGTACATAGAAGATAATAATTCGTTCCTAGTTCTCGAAATCTTTATAAGAACCATGATAATATTTTACAGAAATGTTTTGTTTCGTCAAATAAATTTGTTATTTGCTTTTACTTTCAAAAGAATAATTGAAGAAGTGAACGTGACTTGCAGTGATGTTGAAAACAAACCAAAGAATGTAGTAACGGTTGTCATTAAGTCTGAAGGCTTACAACTCTAAGCTCCGGGTTTCGATACCTCATGGTGGGCACAGCACAGATAGTCCACCGTCATTTTTGAGTTTAATATAATTTACACCAACAGATGTAGTCAACTTATTTAAAATATCTTTAAAATGATTTCAAAAGATCTCTCAGAACATGATAATAAATATTAATAAAACTTACTTAAACCCGATAATTATGTTTCTATATAACAGAGAGCCGGACCGGTAATGGTTATAAGATTCATGTGTCCTTTTGGATTTCAAAGGGGTCAGAGTTCTAGACTCGATATTGCTGGGACACGGTCCGAAATTTTAGCTATGGGTGCATTAAGAAAATCATAATTAATTCCAATATTCGGACAAAGCTGACTGTCATCCATCTGATCAGTAGCTCGCCATTAAGGGTCAGGAAGAAAACATTGTTTTTTCGTTTCCTCTTAGAAATAGATTGTTCCTCAGGTTCTTTCACTCTGTATACCGGGTCATCGCCACGTCTTGTTTCTTAGTTTGTGATGTCGAGAAAACCCACTTGTAGAGAAAAATATATATGTAAAAACGGCTCGTTTGGGTTGAGAAAATGTTTTACGTAGAGGAGCGAACAACGTTTCGACCTTCTTCGGTCATCGTCAGGTTCACAAAGGAATCTTCCGGTCAGTTACCTCTTTCTTTCTTTATATTGTTTCTTAGGTGTTCGTATTGACACTCCAGACGAAAACGTGTGTGCAAAAATAGTGGATTTTTTAAATACAAAGTGCATTACTTGTTTTTTGAATTTTGCACGAAGCTACTGGAAGGCTATCTGCGCTACCCGTCCCTAATTTAGCAGTGTGAGACTAGAGGGAAGGCAGCTAATCATCACCATTACTTGTTTTTTGAATTTTGCACGAAGCTACTGGAAGGCTATCTGCGCTACCCGTTCCTAATTTAGCAGTGTAAGACTAGTGCGAAGGCAGCTAATCATCACCACCTACTCCTGGGTTACTCTTTTACCAACAAATAGTGGGATTGACCGTCACATTATAACACCCCCACGGCTGAAAAAGCGAGCATGTTTGGCGCGACGGGGATGCGAACTCGCGACCCTCAGATTACGAGTCGCACGTCTTAACACTCTTGGCCATGTCGGGCCCATGCGTTACTTAGTAATAAACTGAGAATTGTTTTTCAGTAAGATGCCATTTGTCGGTATATTTTACAACAATCAATTTTTGTAATTTTCATTTGCGAAAAATTGTGCAATTTTTTAAGTCAAAAGAACATCATTTGAAACACAGTAGAAACGTCAGTGTAAGTGTTGCCCTATGTTGCTACACTGAGAAGTATGTTGTTGTTGAAACAAACATTTAAATCTGCATAAAACTGGGTAAAAAGTGTTTTGCGATCTTCCAGTTTTCCTACGTGCAAAAAATTGAATAAGGCACTCGACTCGCAATCCGAAAATGGCAGGTTCGAATCCCCGTGACATCAAACATACTCGCCTTTTCAGCCGTAAGGGCGTTATAATGTTACGGTCAATCCTACTATTCGTTGGTAAAAGAGTAGCCCAAGAGCTGGCGGTGGGTAGTGATGACTAAATGCCTTCCCTTTTGTTTTACACTGGTAAATTAGGGATGGCTAGCGCAGATAGCCCTCGTGTAGCTTTGCGCGAAATTTAAAAACAAACAAACAAAATTCTGCCTTTAAAAACAACAACACAAAGTATCTGTCATAACGAGAGTCGAACGTAATGTCGATTAGAAGTAGCTAGCCTTAAAGTTGGCGATGGGTGCTTTTAAGTAGCTGGCGAGCCTCTATTCCAGTTGTGCGCAAAATTTTTTGCACCCTACCTACTACATTCGAGGTTTCTGCACAAATCCCCACACTCTCTATAACCTACATGTGTATATACTGTACATATCATTTTCCCATGTTAATTATTGTCACTATATTACTTAATTTTTATTTTTTTAAATAAGTCTAGAACGTAGATAGCCTGTTTTATTCTAGCACTATTTTATTATTATTATTTTAAATTTGATTTTACCTTAAAGATCTGATGTACAAATTTAACGGGGAGAGGTGTTTAGGTCTTTTTTCATCATATATGCAATATCTGTCTAGTTCGCATAACAACTCATTTTTTCGCCAATTTTTATCAGAATATTTTATTGTACTATGTATAAGTCTATCTGGTATTTATTGCGTATTTGAGTAATTATGCATGAACTTTGAGGAAGTGGTTTTAGGTACTCTGTATGCTGATGTAATTAGTGTATTCTGTAATGTTTGGAGTTTGGTTTGCATTTGTTTTTCACTTACATTGATCCATGCAGGAGCTGCATAGTCTATTACTGGTCTAATATATGTCTTGTATATTTTAATGATGTTTTCTGGTGTTGTTCCGTAGTTTTTACCAATTAGACTCCTAGCATAGTTTATTCTTCGCCAAATTTTAGTTTTTATATTATTTACATGTTTTATCCAGGTAAGTTTAGAATCATATGTTAACCCTAAGAATTTTGCAGATTTAGCAGTTTGGAGAAGCTCTCCGTTCATGTAGATCTGGGGTTGAACATTTTTATGTTTCGTTGATTTTGAAAATATTACTAATTGTGTCTTCACTGTGTTTATTTTAATTCTATATTTTTGGCAGTATTCACATAATATGTTTAGTTGTGGTTGTAAGTTAGTGGCTGCTATTTCTGGTGTAGGGGCACTTTTCCAAATTACTACATCATCAGCGAACTGTGATGCGTACCCATGGTTTGGGTTTTTGAGTGGCATATCATTTACATACATGATGAAGAGAATAGGACTAACCACCCCTCCTTGAGGGACGTCAGCTTCTGGAGTGAAGAGCTGCGAGAAAGTTCCCTCTATGTTTATTCTACATTTTCTGTTTTCCAAAAAGCTAGATAACCAGCAAATAACTTCTCGCGGTAGTCCCATTTCATACATACAGAACCGAAGACCATTGTGCCATACAGTGTCGAATGTTTTCTCGATATCGAGGAAGCAGGCGACAGTGCATTCTTGTATATTAAAGCTGTTTATTATTGTTTTAGTTTATCTAATTAAATTATCTGTTGTTTGTCTATATTTTCTAAATCCGATTTGATCTTCTGGTAATTTTAAATTAATCTCCAAAAATGTGGAAAGTCTATTGCTTATTATTCTTTCAAGAATTTTACCTACACAACCAGAGTATAGAGATAAATTAAATATGGCTAGTATGTGGTCAAATAATTTTGGAGTGCCTTTTTTGAGAAGAATTGTTTGTATTCCATCATTTCCCGGTGCTTTGTTTTATGAATTTTTGATTGCTTGTTCAATTTCATTTAGTTGAGCTTCTTGGCTCAAGTTCATCAGTTCAAAATTTGAAACTACTTTGTGTAGATAGTCATTTGTGTAGCTTTGCACGAAAATTTCGGAAAAAACCCACCTAAACAGTAAACAAATTTAGAAATTATACAACATTTCTTGTTGCGCATTATGTTCGAACCACTGGCTTGATCTGCTCAAAGTGTATTTATTATTTCAGTCTATTTCTCATTAAGACCTACTTAATACATTAAATACGTCAATTTATGAAAAAAAAAAGTTCTGAAATTTGTAATAAGCCGTTTCATTCTCACACAATCATATTTTGTTTGTTTGCTTCTTTTAATAATAGAAGAATTTGTAATGATAGATTAGGTTTGTTTTTGAACTTCGTGCAAAGCTACACAAGAGCTATCTGCACTAGCTGTCCCTAATTTAACAGTGTAAGTCTAGAGGGGAAGCAGCTAGTCGTCGCCACCCACCACCAACTGTTGGGATACTCTTTTACCAATGAATAGTGGGATTGGACGTCACGTTATAACACCCCTCACAGCTGAGAGGGCGAGCATGTTTGGTGTGACGTAATTCGAATTCGCGACTTTCGGATTATGAGTCGAGCGTCTTAACCACCGGGCTATGCCAGACCTTTTTTTTGCTCTATTGTTGGAGTGTCACTGTCTATATTAACCCCGAGGAAACGGCACAAAATATATATATATATATTTGGAGTGTAAAGGTCGTTTCTTCCCAACTTTTCATCAAAATATGTAAACCCCCATCCAGTATGAACTACAAAATTTGCAAGAGAATAAAAATTAAGTGCTATCTAGTAACTGATAATAGAAACACAATTCATAGTCATGGAAGGAATATCTGTTCTTGCTCTCTCTTTCTCTTACTCTTTTTATGTTGGCTTACTACATACTTAACAAAAACATTTTTACGTACAATGTTTCGTTTCATACTTTCATAAGTTCGATTTTTGATAATTTTCTTCTATCGTGTTTAAAAATAGCGTAAAGGAAAATAATGACAAGTATAATCGACAGAGGGAAAAACCGGTATAGAAGTACTTACAAATATGTATATATTAAAATATTCATCTCACCTCACTTCAAAGAGAAAGTATTAAATCGATGGCTGGAATCACCTGGAGCACTAATACTGTTCTAAATGAGCAAGCATGAAAATAATAGAAAATATTTAAGTTCGAGTAATTTCATATGAGAGTAGTTGTAAAAGATATATATTTACAAAAAAGACAAATGGGGTAAAATGTTACCTTTTATTTCACAAAGCAGTACAGTGCCTGTTTTCGCTTTTCAACATAAATAAGGTTAACAAAGACAATAATATAAAGTAGTCTATGAATATGTACTTTTGTACATTTACATTTATTTTTACTTTTACTTTTGTATTAGGCCTGGCATGGCCTAGCGCGTTAAGGCGTGCGCTTCGTACTTTGAGGGTCGCGCGTTCGCGCCCGAGTCGCGCCAAACATGTTCGCCCTCCCAGCCGTGGGGGCGTTATAACGTGACGGTCAATCCCACTTTTCGTTGGTAAAAGAGTAGCCCAAGAGTTGGCGGTGGGTGGTGATGACTAGCTGCCTTCCCTCTAGTCTTACACTGTTAAATTAGGGACGGCTAGCACAGATAGCCCTCGAGTAGCTTTGTGCGAAATTCCAAAACAAACAAACAAACTTTTGTATTTGTCAAAACATTTGTACACAATTTATATATCTGCCCATTGAAAAATAACCAACACACAAAAAACACTTAGTACTTAAAAGAGAAATTATAATGGATTTGTTCAGGTTTGTTTTTGAATTTCACGCAAAGCTACACAAGGGCTATCTGCAGCAGTCGTCTCTAATTTAGCATTGTAAGACTAGAGGGAAGGAAAGCAGCTAGTCATCACCACCCACCGCCAAATCTTGGTCTACTCCTTTACCAACGAATAGTGGGATTAACCGTATCATTATAACGTCGCCACGGCTGAAAAGGTGAGCATGTTTGGTGTGACGGGGATTCGAACCTTCGAGCCTTAACTTTTAATGGAGAACACCGAAAGGAAATATTATTATGATCTAATTTCGTAAATTATTTATGAATGCATTTGACAGAAGTTAGCAACGTATGCTAATAGTTTAAAAAAACAACACTAATCGATATATAAATATTAACCAAAAATAAAATTGCATATATTTTCAATTTCTTAATTCTATTTTTTTGCCTGTTAATTCAAGTGAAAAATCAAAACTTATCTCACTCGAAATACATATATATAATATTAACAGCACCATAAGATTAGGGCTAGCTTGCATAAAGAAGGAAGTTTTTCGTGGTTAGAAGAATACTTACGTCAAAGGAAGTCTTTCTTATAACGCTATATTAATTTTATGTTTAAAATTTGACAGGCAAGTACAATTTATGTTAATAAAGCATCTCATTCTTTTTATGCTTTTTACAGTTTTATACTAAACTCCACAATGCATTTCTTTGCTTAAAAGATAACGCTGAGCACTAAGCCTAAATAGTGAGTCTGTCATTTGAAATCTTGTGTTGGTGGTGTTCTTGTGTGTATGTGTTTTAGAGCAAGGTTACCGACAAGGTTATCTGGCCTTATGTTCAACATGAGTATCAAGCCCCAGTTTTTAGCGTATAAACTTTTTATTTTGTCTTGAACCAATTACAACAAAGAAAATAAATATAACATCAGAAACATCAGAATCTTTGGATGTTTCTCTAATCAAATATTTGTTTTAAACAAAAATTAATAAAATTACCGATGGATGACATGCATCTTTACACCTGACAGTTACCCTTCCTCTGTTGTGAAATACGCATTAATCTCTATTTTTTCATTTCACGTACTCATAGATCGGATGTTTATTAACACTGTGATGGTAAGGCTTAACACAACGCACTTTGGTGCCTTGAAAGCTAAACACCAATGTAGGTGTAAAGGCTTCTTTGAAATGCTAACAGTATTTGTATAAACATAAATAGATATATTAATTTCAGCTCTTTATACTGTGAAAATTATGCAATGTAAACATTTTCCAATACATAGTCCCCCGGTAATATTAGTGACTTACAACGCTAAAATCTACGGCTCGATTCCCCACAGTGACCAGAGCTAAAATAGTTTACTGGATGAACTTTTCACTGAAACAAATAAATACATAAACTGAGCTAGAAGTTATTATATTATTCTTACATATGTTTGTGGTTTAAGATGATACTAAATTACAATGAAAAAATCATGCAAAAAAAATAACCTAGTTTTTGCTTTGATAATTCTGTGCCAATACTAAACACAACTAAACTGAAAGGCTGAAGCTGGCAAGTGGCACGAGAGTTCATTGTCTGTTGTGAAGTAACAACAGGACAGTGTGTTGCTATCCCTTTTGTAATAAAACTGTTTTCATTATTATGTAATCACATCGTCTTCGTGGA
Source organism: Tachypleus tridentatus (assembly GCF_004210375.1). Lineage (NCBI taxonomy): Eukaryota > Metazoa > Arthropoda > Merostomata > Xiphosura > Limulidae > Tachypleus > Tachypleus tridentatus. Next base: position 44,989,247 of record NC_134826.1, on the reverse strand, counting down.
GTGAAAAGTAGCAAGTTTATGACCTATATATTTATTAACTATGTAAAGTTAAGAAGTAGGACCATTTTAAGAGATTCATTGACTTCTGAATTGTTCATGATATTTATAATTTTCTTATGATATTTTATTTTTATTAAATATTTAATATAATATTTTTGCTGTTTTTAATCACATAAATGCAATATTGACAGTGCTTTCAAATGAGTGATAAAGTAACTTGTAGTTATGATATATGTAGCTTTGTCGTACACTGGCCATGAACTGTTTTACTAAATAAAATGAGCGTTTTAAATTATATATTGTTCCCATTTAAATGGTACAGCGAGCAAAGATGTGTGTTAGAATATCTTCCAATGGTGTTTGATTTAAATCGAATGTATCTTGTTTCCCCAAATATTATGTAATATGATATTGTATTGCATTTATGGAAATAATGTAAATTGAATTCTGATTAAATTCCTGTGGAAAAAAAATATATTTGTGTCCATATCATTTGAACTGTATTTTAGCACGTGACTTCAGACTCTTGTAGTTTTTAGATACACAAACTTTGAAACTGATATTTGGAGAGATAAAGATAAGACAAAAAGAATTGTACTAATCGGAGATTAGGCACACGACGCCTAATCCGAAGATCACGGATTCGAATTCCCGTCACACCAAACATTTTTGCCCTTTCAGCCGTGGGAGCGTTACAATGTTACGGTCAATCCCACTATTCGGTGGTAAAAGAGTAGCCCAAGAGTTGGCGGTGGGTGGTGATGACTAGCTGCATTCCCTCTAGTCTTACATTGTTAAATTAGGGACGGCTATAGGAGATAGCCCTCGTGTAGCTTTGCGTGAAATTCAAAACAAACCAAACCAAACCTAATCGGAGATACTTCTAGAGACGGCTTCTTTTGCAGGACACTGGTCTAAAATCGTATGACGACCTCAAAAAATGTGTCATAGGTCAAGTTACACCAAAGTCATAATGACAAGAGGAAAATGTATCGTAAATCAATAATTTTATAAAATTTATTTCAATTCTTTTCCAGAAGTCATCAAAATAAGTAGATTAGTTGTTTTTGTGATTTTTTGTATAACTTAATTTCTTTTAACGTTGTAATTTATGGAATTATCTTTGACTTATTCAAATAAGTATATCATTATATATAATACATATTTTTATTTATTATTTAGTATCACGAAAGTTTCAGTCCTTTGTACGAGGAACCCCATTTAGAAACCGAAGCCTGGTCAAATATGTCTTCTGGAGCGAACATTGAACCATTTAAAATGGTGCGTCAGATTGATTCTCAGTTCTTGAAGTGCGGAATTTGCCTTAACAAGTACACAAATCCGAAGGTATTAATTCTAAGGCTATCATCCTATTCTGTTGTGTATTTTTTATGTGAACTGAACTTTTTATACAGGTATGTTATGTAGACAAGTATTTTAATTCAGGTTTCTATAGGCACTGAACAAACATACACATCCAAAGTTATTCCACATAAATTAATCATATTATTCCAGTTTCTATATTTTTAAAGTTTTAAGGTAAGATGCATGAATTAAAGAAAAGCTACCTTAAAATTAGTTTAATAACAGTTATAGTTTGCAAAGAGATTTTACCACATGGCATGGCCGAGTAGTTAGGGCACTCGACTCAAAATCTAAGAGGCGCGGATTCGAATCCATGTCCCACCAAACATACTCGCCCTTTCAGCTTTGGAGGTATTATAATTTAACAGTCAATCGCACTAGTCGTTGATAAAAGAGTAGTCCAAGAGTTAGCGGTGGGTGTTGATGACTAGCTGCCATCCCTCTAGTCTTATATTACTAAATTATGGACGGCTAGCGCTGAGAGTCCTCGTGTAGCTTTGCGCGAAATTCAAAACAAGGAAACAAATATTTCGTCACCATGTTCAATACTGTTCCTTTTTCTTTGACTAACGTTTCGCAGAGAACTCTTTTTACAGGATTCATGACAATTCAGATTCATTGGAAAACGTTTGAAAGAACAAAAATGTACTCTATTCTTTATCAGCTTTAAGAACCAGTTAAACTTTTAGTGAAACTAATTTTTCCATCGTCAGTAATGCTTTTTAGAGTAAGTTAATTAAACCAGTTCTCACTGTAGAAGATTGTATTATCTCTCAGTCCTCACTGTAGAAGACTGTATTATTTCTCAGTCCTCAGTGTAGAAGATTGTGTTATCTCTCGTGTCCCAGTGAATTCCCATGTTATACTTGCTTGTTGTGAAACGTTATGGCAAAGAATAAAACTGAATCTATGTTTAGTCTCTCAGAACTGGGTGGTCTTTCGAAGACTTTGTTTGGTATTTGTTAGACGATTTTATATGCCTAATGCTGAATAGTTGTGAGTTCGTAAGTGTTTAATTACAAGAGAATCGTATAATTTTCTCACACGAATCTTTTCAAACATAGATGTAGATAGGACTTAAAAGGTAATACTGTTTTTCAAAATACTACTGTTTCATAGACAGCGCTCTTTTTGTATGAATATTTGTCGAACATTCTAGTCCGATAAAAGTGGTGATTAAAATTCGAATTAAATTTTCCTAGCCACTTGAGCCTTTGATCAGTTTTTATCTACTATTAGTTAAGAAATGTTATCACACATCCAAACTGATGCTCCAACAACTACGTTCGTTCATAATGGGCATTCATTGGTGACGCCATGTAGCCCCTAATGGCACACAGGTTTGTCTCCAGACTCACACTTCCAGAAACCGGGTTTCGATACTCATGGCGGGCAGAACACAGATAACTAATTGTTTAACTTTGTGCTTGGTTCCAAATAAACAAACAAACCCTCTGATAAAAATACTACAGAAAAATATGTTCTTCGTTTGAAGTACCTCGTGAAATTTCCCTCTTGTTGTCTTAGATGTCACATGTGAGCTCCAACTAAAATTACACAAACTGCTGAGACATGCTTTAAGGGCTCATGATAATAAGATGTTGTCTACACAACACCAACGCAATCTTCGCTTCTCGTTCTTATAGATATATGACTGTGAAACTGTCTCAAGTTTTGACATACCAGTTATCTTGAAATATACCATAAGACTCAAAGACGGACAGTGCCAAAGTAAAAGCAATATTGGGCATGACTGGTGGTCACATTAAATAGTGTTAGCACACTGGCTATACGAATGTTGTAATCATTGCCCTCTAGTGGTAGTAAAATTTGATATTGGAATTGCTTTCTTATAGTTCCATTAATTACGCTACCAAATAACATGGCTCTCTGTTTCGATAGTTATCGAACTATAGAGTTAGAAAAGGCCAATTAACGCGTAATAACAAAAACTAAACGATTGAAAAGAAAAACATCCGCGTAGATGCCATTAATTTCATTGAAATATTTAGTGTCGTTGTTATTGGTTTGAATTAAGCACAAAGCTACATAAAGGGCTATCTGTGCTCCGCCCACCACGGGTATCGAAATTTGGATTTTAGCGTTGTAAGTTCACAGATATACCGCTGAGCCACTGGGGGGCTATTTAGTGTCTATCCACATATTTTGCTTTTAATATCCTTATTTTTAAAGACCTGATCTTATCCATATAGTTTTATTGTCGTGAACGAATGTTATTGTTTCCTCTGTGGTTTATAGTCTGTCAGCATTATTCTAAGATAGTAGCTCTTCTGTATGAAACGAATATGAAGATGTTTCAATTGAAAAAAAAATCAGAAACTAATCACTAACCCAATAACATTCGTAAATATATATTGTAATTGTCAAATATTTAGTAACGTATTTATAAATGGTAAAAAACAGAGACCGAATAAATGTAATTGTCCAAGTTTTTTACAAAACACATTAGCTTAGAAAAATCCTTAACTGTTCTAATTTACTTTCTGTGTTTTTAAGGCAAATATACTTCACGTATGTTTGAAATTTTATTTAAAGGAGGTTTTTTTGTTCAAATAATTATAACTTTTTGTGTTCCATAAATGGCGGTTTTTAAGGTTTCGTTTGTCAAATGATCAAATTATTATCTCCGTATTTTAATAAATGGTAATATTACTTTTAGGTTCTCCCTTGCCTACATACCTTTTGCGAGGCCTGTCTTTTAAATTATATTCCAGCAGAGAGCTTAACACTAACTTGTCCTGTCTGTCGACAACAGTCCATACTTCCAGAACAAGGAATACGTGGACTCCAGAATAACTTTTTCATCTTGAAAATGATGGAAATCTTAGACAAGCCCACAGCTTGTCACGGCTGTAAATGCAGAGTTCCGGGAACGTTTAAGTGCATTATTTGTAACCAGTTTCTGTGTGATTCATGCACCAGGTTGCATCAGAAAGAAATGTCTACCAGTGGACATCAAGTTCTTTCCCTGAGCGAAACAGCCCTGTTTAAGGAAGATGGAAAATCAAAGAATAACTTTTCAATAACGTGTCCGAAACATCAGAGCCAAACTCTGAAATTTTATTGCAACGAATGCGAAACACCTATTTGCGTGACGTGTACAGACATTGAACATGATGGACATTCTACTTCACGTATGCAAGAGGTAGTGGAAGACCAGAAAGGAACCTTAAAAAACCTTGTGGAAAAAGCTTACTCTCAGATTCCAGATTTCAGAGAAGCTTTGGACTCCATCACTGCCTCGTCGTATGACCTTTCTAACAAACACTCTAAGATATCTAAAGACATTTGTTTTACCTTAGACTCTGTCATGGAACTTGTCCGGTTGAAAAAGGCCTTCTTGTTGAAAGAGCTTGATGAGTGCCACAAACGAAAACAACAAGTTCTGCAGGAACAGAAGGACTACTTGGAATTGTGCTTAAAAGACCTTACAAACAGCTGTGATTTTATTGAAAATACTTTAAATTATGGTAGTGACACCGAGATTTTTCTTGTTAACAAACAGATGGCCGAGAAGATTTCTGAATTCTCGGAGATGTCTGTCCAGAACATGCCGGAAGAGAATGATTACATAGCCTTTAACGGTGCTGACCTGGCAGTCATTAAGAAAACATTGAACACTCTGGGAAATATACAGACCAACAATGCTGTGGCTTATGAAACTACAGCTTCAGGAGAAGGATTAAAACAATGTATTGTTGGCAAACAAACTCTTGTCAATGTTGTACCTAAAGACAGGTTTGGAGAGATTGTAAAAGACGGGAATATGGTGTTTGAGACAGATATTAGCTCTTCAGAACTTTCTGTAACCTTAATTCCGGACATATTTGATCAGGAGAATGGTAGTTATGACATTATATACATTATTTCTAAGGAGGGAGCATACAAATTTACAATTAAACTGTTTGGAAAACACATTAAAGGTAGTCCTTTTGAGGTGAAAGCATTTGTCGAAGAAGAAGGATCATCTAGTGACCGGCCTACGAGTTCCAAGATACCTAGAACCACTGGTGTCAGACAGCGCAGCTCCAAACGTTCATCCACTAATGTATCCAGCGAATCCTATTGCAAAAATAATCTTTTTGACGATGATTTGGTAATGAGAGTGGGTAATAGAGGGCGTGGCAAAGGAGAATTCACAAACCCTCAGGGCGTTTGTTGTACACCAGACAACCTAATTGTGATTGCAGATAGTAACAACCAGTGCGTTCAAATTTTCACCACGGCAGGTGACTGTAAGATGCGTTTCGGGATCAGAGGTCGGAGTCCCGGCCAGATTCAAAGACCAACAGGTGTCGCAGTCACAACTAACGGCAATTACATCATAGCAGATTATGAAAATAAATGTCTAAGTATTTTTGATCCTAACGGGAAGTATGTAAGCCGTATGGGTGTCGGTAAACTTTTAGGCCCAAAAGGAGTAGCTATTGATAAAAATGGCCACATCATTGCTGTAGACAACAGAGCAAGTTGTTTATTGATATTTCAGGAAAACGGAAAACTTTTAAATAAATTTGGCACTAGGGGGAGTGGTACAAATAAGTTTGCTGGACCACATTATGCAGCTATAAACAGTAAAAACCACATCATTGTATCAGATTTTCACAATCACTGTATCAAAATATTTGACTCTGATGGTGAATTTGTCTGTATGTTTGGATCTAATGGAGAAGGAAACGGACAGTTTAATGCCCCAACAGGTATTGCTGTCGACAGACAAGACAACATCTTGGTAGCTGATTGGGGAAATAATCGAATTCAGGTATGTTAGATATTGATGACTTAATTTAAAAAGTTAGAGTCGTTTTGTCATTTGTTTATTCACAAACATTTCACTGTATTATATCTTTATACCACACTGGGGATGAGAGTGTTAAAGCACATTAAACAGGTCCTGAATAAACAAAGTCTGGCTTTCATGGTTTATAAATATTTTTGCTTGCAGTCTTATCTGACATAAAAATATTGTAATACAATGATAAAACAAAGAAAGGACTATAATAACAGGAAGCTTTTAACGTGTTGTTCTTAACCTGAGGGTCGTGACCCCATGGGGGATCGTTCGAAGTTTCTCGGAGGTTCACGGAAAGTTTGGGAATTATTGGGGAAATCACGGAGCAGTTTGCAGTTTTGTGGCAAGTGCCTGTAGCTGCTCACCAATGAGAAACACGCTGAAGTTCGGCAGTTGAACCACGTCGAGATGCTTGTTGTGCAACCACCTGTCTAATTTTGAGTAAAAATTTTCATATATTACAACGTTTTGAATTACCTAAATTTTTTAACTATATAATATTAATACATCAAACTTAAAACTTAAATATCAAAGTTTCCATCGTATTTAGTATATTTTCTCATTATATATATATATATATTATATCAACCCTCACACTGAGTGAATATGTAGGTTTTGTATGATGTTCAGTAATTCCATGGATTTTACATTTGTTTAGCACTTGTAGCATTTCTCAAGGTCATTTATTTTCAATAAATTAGGATGTTTATATAGTTTTGTTTTATTCTACCTTTACGCAAAGTTCACCATTACAAAAATTATTATAGGGGTCACGGTAATACCCTGGAGAGTCTCAGGGGGTAAGACGATGAAAAGGTTAAGAAACACTGCTCTAGAGGTAGAAAACAAACACTATTTGTAATATGTGACACAAAATATTCAAGAATCGCACTTAGAAAACACCTGAAAGGTTTTTCATATTTTAAACAATTTTAGATTTGGTAAAAACTATTTGTGAAAAATAATGACAGCCAAGTTGTTTCGCCAGTTTACTGACAAGATGACCTTGACCCACGAATACAAGGGTGCCTGCGATTTATGAAAACTATTAATAATTAAGAGGTTCTACCAGCTTATGATTTAAATAATTATGACTTGAGGTGATAAATATGTGTTTTATTAAATAAATTACGCTTTTATCTGAAAATGAAATGGAAAGTTACAAATAACAGAAGCAATATGTCACACCAAATTATTAACTTTACATTTTTTCACAGATTTTTGACAGTTGTGGGTCGTTTTTGTCTTTCGTCAATACTTATGGAGATCCTTTGTACGGCCCACAAGGGTTAGCTGTAACGTCAGACGGTTGCGTAGTGGTGTCAGATTCGGGAAATCATTCCTTCAAGATCTACAAGTACTTACAGTAAATCAAGTTTAGCCTAAAGGTAAGCCTTCCCCATGCAATGATAAATAATAAATAATCCATGAAACTATCTAAGCGATTATCTGATTCTGAACTGAAAGAACCTGGTTAAACAGCACCTACTAGTAACTCTAATCGAATAGTGTGATTTTCTCATCAGTTATAATGAACCCACTGTCCCAACGACATGCAAACCGCGTATCCTCTGATTTACACTCCGACAATTTACCGACCGTTTTATGCGTCTAGCTCTTATCATTTTAATAGAAGTTGGTGTCAGTTGAGGTAGACTAGAGATAATTATATTTATAATTAACTTGGTAACTTTGTTTCTATGTTCCATCCGAATTCCACAGCTAAACAGTTTAATTAATGTTCAAAGGTCAAAATATGTTACTAAAAGCGTGAGACTGTATATTTTTCCCATTACATCGGTTCAGAGAACAAATGATAGTTGGAGTTAGAACAAACCAATTCTCCCAAGAAGATTTGTTTGCTTGTAATCAAGCACAAAGCTAAATAGCTATCTGTGATCTTCCCAACAAGGGTATCGAAACTCGGTTTCTAGCGTTATAAATCCACAGACATACCGCTGTGCAACTTACAGGCTCCCAAGAAAAAAAAAACACATGCAAGAACTAATCAAAAGCAGAGAAATAAGTTAAAGTGAAGAATGGCTCCAAAAAGTATAAGGGTAAAGTGAAACGATAAAAATGGCTCATTTGTTATTCACAGATACCCCTGTAATTGCAAAATGTGTTACACTGATGTTGAACGATTTATGGAAAAGAGTCGACCCTTTTATTGTCCTCAGTGTGTGTATGTATACATTAAGAGCGCATTAATATCTGAATATAAATGACTATTGATGTTAATTCATCATTTGCATAATACAGAGTTTCATCTGAATTTTTCTAAATATAGTTTAGGTGGCTCTCAGTGCACGTGCACTTTCTTCGAGAATAATGCATTTCCACTGGTGGTGTATTGTATGGAACTTAATTTTACCCAACAAAAATGATAATATTAGCTTCCGAAGTTTTATCTTGAATCGACATCAGGGAAGTATACTTACTAAATGATTATAAGTTTGTTGACTTTGTTTCATTTTTGAGTTGAATCAATTCTATAAAAATGTCGAGCATCCTATCCACTTTAACTCGAATCGTGGTGAATGAAAATTTGATCTTTGTGTTCAATGGAAAACTACCATAGAAGTGCACGTATGTTTTAGCTTGTGTAGAGTAATGAAGAGGCTGCTCCTGCTCATGATTCCGAGAGATATAAGTTGAAATTTGATACCAAAAACCATCCTATAACCAGATGAAAACTAATTTCAAACAGTGAAGTGTTCACCAAGTTATTGAAACCTCAAGTGTTAAAAACTTTAAACTATCTTTCTAAATGCAAAAATCTTTCAAATCTTAAGTTATATAAAGATTCACTTGGTAACAGGTTGTTTTAACTTGATAATATCTGATTTATTCCAAACTGTCAGTTCTCAAGTGATCATGGTGTAAATTTTGCTACCCAATGTATATCACAATTTAACCCACGAAGGCTCGAAGAAACCTTGAGTGTTAAATGTGCTGAGAAACTCGAATTCTCTTTCGAAATTAAGAAAATATGTAAAAGTGTGTATACGTCTGAGAACCCTTTATAAAATATTGCGTGTGCAGTTTCATAAAAAAGTGGTATTTCGGCGTTAATAGCTCTTTTATAACCAGTGCAATGTAATCATTTTAACGAGGATAGTATCAGAAATTCTAATTAAACAAACATTAAGAGTTGAAAGTTAAAATGTCTTTAGAATATGAGTAATATTATGACTAATGTTTCTGTTTTTTTAGTTTACTGTGTTGATACAACTTTAAACTTTCTTCGTAGGTTTTTCATCCAGAGCTGTCCATCTGTACTGGGATGTTTCCACTTTCTTGACGAATAAACTGTCATTCTCAGAACAAAAATACTTTCTTTTGTAATTTAAGACTTCACACAGCTTAATTATTTAGTGAAATAACTTTTTTCCTAACTTATAGTAATTTTGAAATTTTTTTGCATGTTGTTCTATTTGAATTTGTGCTCAGTTCTTTTCTTCGAGTATAACGAATAACAAGCGTCATCTTATGGTGAAAAAGCTAAGTTGTGTATACAAGTTTAAATGAATCGTTTAAACTGACAAATAGTGAATTTGCGATTAACAACTTATTGACGTTCAACGAATTTTCCATAAACGATGTATAAATCTGTTAGAGTTAGGGATAGTTGATGATTTCAGGATTGCTGAATTATTATGAAGCATTTAACTTTATGCCATTAGCAAACACAAATTTCAACTGATTGGATAAGTAGTGTGTTTAGCACACCTAAACTAAAATTTAATAAACAGCTGAATATTAATACTGTAATATACTTTAAGTAGATTACTTTTAGTATTAAGCTCTACTTTTTTTTTTTACCTAAAACGCTTGTAAGTTATCCGAATAAATGTATAATTGTTTATAGTTAGTATTACATGGCTTCAAGTCTTACTAAAGGAATAGTGCCTTTCGTCTTGGCTTTCAGAGCACGTTAAAATACGACTTCCTAACATCATAATGCATATTTTATGTTTCTGGTATTTAAACATAACCATTTCAAATTAAACGTATTAATATGATACGTACTAAAGTTTTTTTCTTCTTCTGATTTAAATCTGGAAGTTTAAGAACAGAGATTAGTCTGGGACTGTCATTGCGTAATCAATGTAACAGAAAGGAGTTTTAATTTCTCCAGAAGTAGAAATAAAAATATTCGTACAGAATGTTTGAATTTCGCACAAAGATACATGAGGGCTATTTACACTATCAGTCCCTAATTTAACAGTGTAAAGTAGACACTTATCACCACCGCCTTTTTACCAGCAAATAGTGAGATTGAACATAACATTAAAACGCCCCCACGGCTGAAAAGGCGAGCATATTGGTAGGACGGGAATTGGAACCCGCGCACCTAAGAGTGGGAATGCAGTGCCTTAACCAACTGCCTGTAACAGATCGTAGTAAACGTGAAAAAAAAAAAAAAGCTTTATTTTTCACTCAATGTTCTGTATTTAATCTATACACATGAAATATACCAGAAAAAAACAACAACAAATAATTCCAAACATTAAAAAATAAGCAAGCAATCTTTCAAAAAGACAACTAATAAACTTTCGTTTATTAAAATTTTAAATTAGTAGCTTGTTTTGTTTTTTAAATTTCGCGCAAAACTACTCGACCCTAATTTAGCAGCGTAAGACCAGAGGGAAGGTAGCTAGTCATCATCACCCACCGCCAAAATCTTGGGGTACTCTTTTACCAACGAATAGTGGGATTGACCGTAACATTATAACGCTCCCACGGCTGAAAGAGCGAGCATGTTTGGTGCGACCGGGATTCGAACCCGCGACCCTCGGTTTACGAATCGAACCCTTATCGCGCTTGGTCATGCCTGGCCAAATCAGTAGCATAACACATATTACATTGGAGGAAAGTATTTCCGTGTTTTTTGTATATAAAAAAGTTAGATTCATTGCCATATACATGTATTTATAAACCTGATAGAGAACTTATTTTATATTGGTTTCAATTTTACAATGAGTTCATGAAGAGTTGTGTACTTTTTTTCGGTAGTTAAACATGCACGAAGAAAACGGAAAATTTACGCGTTACTACAAAACCTCTCGTCCGTTATCAGCCAGTAAGCGTTTTATTAATGTATTAAGAAAATTAAAGGAAAAAATACAACTTATTTTCCAATATATATCTTTTAGTTTTGGTCTCGGCAAAAAATAAAAGAAAAAGACATCACGAAGTGTGAAAAGACATCACCTATGTGTAATAATACAAAATAGTAGGAGCATTTTAGGAGTTCAATATAATTTCTAATATTCTTATGTGAGATTAGCGAATTGGTGGTTAACATTGATGGACGGTCCTATACCTGAAGTCATCTATAAAACCTTAGATACATATTATAATCCCACATTGTACTCTGCAGCGTATTTTGTTTAATTTTAATGCGTTTTGTTTTGGCTTTAAAATTTATGGTTATAATATATATATATATACATAAACCTACGATTTTCCGTCCTACCTACTACAAACACTCTTGAATTCAATCTAGAACACAAATCGATTTGATTAGCTTCTGTATTTCGTCTTTGATTAAGAACTTGTGTTAAGATGCATAGAAATAAATGCGATAGACTTTTTTAATGCTACATTTTCATTTTTTCAATAAAATTGTTGAGTGGTTTCATCTTCTAAAATAAACTTTTGTTACGAAAACTAAAAGTAACCAATTATTTAATTCTTAGAAGAAAGCTACACAATGAAGTATCTACACTCTGCCCACCGCGGGGAACCGAATCCTGGATTTTTGCATTGTAACTCAATAAATTTACCTGTCACCTATCGGAGGATCATGCTGAAAAAAAAATCTTTGACACTAACGTAAAATGGAAGAATCTTCCAAATTCCTTCTCGTCACATCCTTCTTATAAGTTACGCGTGTTAAGCAGGCCATGTTGGATAATAATTTGTTGATTTTCCATTATTATAGTAATTTAGTATTAATTTCTGAGGGTTGAGTCTTGAATGAGTGAAACTACAGTCTACAGCAGAGTGTATGACCAACAGTCAAGAAATTAATAGATCTCAGATTCTTTTGAATTTTATATTTGTTGAAAAAAAAGATAATCTTACGTATATAATTATCATTTATTTCACGTAGTGAACGTAATGTTTTTGTAAACTCGTTTTAATTAAAAAATACCATTGCTTATAGGTGGCGCATACAATATGTTGAAAAAATGAAAGCCAGTTTATTGTTCTGTATTGATATTTAATTAAAATATTTAACACATGTACACTTATCACCTCTTTCTTAGTTTCCAAACTGCGATGTTCATAAAAAAATCAACTTTGAGAAGTTTAGAATTTCTCTGTCTTTTGTACTCCACTTTTTTAAAGGTATTGACTCCGAGACATATTATTCCATTCTTTTCTGGCTTTTTACCATAACAGATCTTATGGTCTTACAGACCGTGAGAGTCAGGTACAAATGACCCCCCATCTCCGGTAGAATTTAAATACTACATGACGATTAGAATATTCTGACTCCTTTCAAGGCATCACTCGACGTTGCAAGGTCCTACACAAAGCGAACTGTTCCATATATATTTATCACATTACATTTGTTCTAAATCTATCGAGAGCATCGAAATGGATTAATCATAGCATTATAAAGCAGGTATATACAGTAAATAGTATCTCTCAGTTAAATTTGAGGAAAGACATTTTAACGACGTCCAAACAACATGCAACGCTAACAGGGTTCAGATAAAAATAAACATCCCCACAAAAACCATTTTAAATATTATTTGATTTTATATGCAATTGCTTATTCATCTTATGTACTTCCAAGTTATGTATAGTTTTAAAATTAAGAGCTATTGACAATTAAGTACAGGTGTATATCTTTTCCTACTCCAAACAGTAAGAATATTAGATGAATCTTGAAAGACCCAAATGAATTCAAATCGTGTCACTAAATTTAAACTACTTACAAAATCATTTTGCCACGAGGTTAGTTTGAAAATGATAGTTGCAATCAACTGTAAATGTTGCCACCATATACTAACAATTTACAAACCATTTTAATCGCATGGATTTTTGTTTTGTAGATGACAACTTAAGACAAACAGAAACATTATTATCTTGAAAAATACAATAAAAAGCAAAAGATATTTTGTCCTAATCTTTCATCGGATCCACAGAAGCCAATTGAAACTTGCTATTTTTCTTCAAATAAATTGCTGCTGACACATCCATTAGAAGTTCTATATCGACTCCAAATAGCATATACAGAGATTAGTTGAAACAATTTTACAGAATTGTTATTACTGGAAAGCTGCCATTATAAGGGCTGTTAACAATTGATTACAAGTCCTATTACAATATCATTTTACTTATCCTCTATTATAACACAGTGAGTAGAAACTTTAAAAAATACAGAGCTGCAAAGTTATTTATTTCTTACATGAAGTACTTACATACTGCATTGTGAATAGGCACATCACAAGTCCATAAATGGTATGAAATTAAAACTTTTAAATGAGGTAGCATCACAGGAAATTTATGTTTTATCATGACAAAGCATTTTATTATAATTCAGATGTAGCTTCAGTAAACTGCCACAGAAAATAAAAAAAATTACAACAAAAATGGTATCGTATTTTTAACATAATAATGAAGTTATAATCAATACATACTATAACAATTCCTATAATATTACGTACAAATACATTTTACAGAAAAATCCAAATGCCCAAAAATATAGTAAAAGAAATGAGTTCATCACAGGTATACAAATGTTAAATCTTTATTTGAATCCAACCATATAAAAAGAATTATTTTACATCAAAACAAGGTGTGCACAAAGTCTAAACTAATGACAAGGCATATATTTTGCATCAAATTGTTTAATGGTTTGGGGCTGAAGAGAAGATATAATATAAACATATAAACAACCTGTTTCTCTTCCATTTTCTCTCTCTCTCTCTCTCTTTCTGTCTTATTAACAGTCCAATATAAGCCATAAAAAAGAAGCAACATGGATTTTCAAAGGCCTTTTCTAATATCTACAGTCCAGAGTGTAGTAAACTAGAAAGATTTGATTGTCAATGTATGAAATAAACATCATCTCTGGTGTTATATATCACACTTTTCTACCAGATGTAACACACAGTTTGTCACTAAACACGTAAAGGAAAAAGACTGGGACATATTAAAGCATCCAGTATATAATAATACCTAAAATGAAAATTGATAGCAAGGAAACTTTTGGCTGACTAAAATGTCTCTGGATGACATGAATGTTAAACTTTTTACATTTAAAAGATTTTTTCATTAAATAGCAAACTAGACAGAAGTTTTTACGAGGCTTTGGATTTTTTCTTTATCAGTTCAGTTAAAAAGGACTTCTTTCGCCTCCCTTTTCTTTCATTTTCTTCCGTAGTTGAATTAGAATCTGTGGAGTTTTCTTCATCCAATATGGTAGCACTTGTTACTTTTTTGATCAAGGCTCCAGACTTTTTTCGTCTGCTGAGAGAACCTTGGTTGTCTCCATCATTAACATGATGTGGCATGAAGTTTGCAGGAAGCGTATTATGTTGACGTCCATTTATACCAGTTTCAGAAAGAGCAAATCTGTTTAAGACACAGGGAGCCTCTTGTGAAGAAACTAAGTGTGTGTCCTGACTGAAACTTTTAACCATCTTTCTTGGCATTTTAATCTCTGGAGTTAAAGGAAATAGTTGGATGTCTCGTTGGCTAAAATTGAAAAAGTGAAATTACACTTCAAAGAAAGATATTAATACGACATTTAACTTTTCATTCCAAGTATTATACAAAACAGTAGTTCAATACATTTTAGCAATCTAATTTCATTCCAAGTATTATACACAGGCATGCCAATGACATTTATGAAAAAAAGAGGAAAAGGTATATAGCCTGGCGCCAGAGGCACCACAGCACGGCGCAGCCGTGCCTGACTAGGGGTCGGGGCATGCCTTCCCCGGGAAATTTTAAAAAAATGGATGCTATTTGGTGTGATTTGATGCAATCTGGGACTTAATTTCTTTATGTTTTTTGACATTGCAATGTTGGAAAAGTACACAATATATATCATATAATATAACAAAAGAAAATTAAAAGACTAAATCAAACTAATAAAAGCTACAACTTTCATTTACAGTTTTTAGCAGATTGATTTATTCTTTTAATTTGCATTCATTTTTTAGAAGATATATCAAAATATCTAAAATTAACAAATAAAATAAAAAGTAAATAAATGAAATTTAAGATTGTTTATTTGTTATTTATTCAGTTTAATTTTTTTCTAAATCAAAATATATTAGTAATATGAGTTAATAAAGCCAAAATAACTCAGTAAATATTTCAAATACAAATCATTTCATTATTATCCTTTTTGTCATCAATAACATCATCATCATCAACTACTGGTATGCTGCCAATTAAATGTTTTACAGTCATTGCCAATAACTACTTCTCTGCTGCATATATTCCATACAATTTTCAAACCACATAAAATTACTCTTTTGACTAATCATGACTACCTACAGTTCAAATTGTTCAATTATGCAATCTTGTCATTATACTACTGGTACCTTAATGTCAGTGAATTTTCCATTCTTTCACAAATTGACAATACAAACTAAAACAGCATATGAAGGAAAGCTATGACATTGCTTAAAAATTCAACTACTGATATGGTTCAATATTAAACTACTGATATCAGTGATATGCCTCAGAAATAAAATTTTGTACAGTCACTGACATCAACAACTACTGCTCTGCTGCATGTATTCCATTAAAATTTCAAATTACTTAAAATTACTCTACATGACTACCTACAGTAAAACTTGTTCATCTATACAATCTTGTCAGTAAATTACTGGTACCTCAATATCAGTATATTTTTCATTCTTTCACAATACAAACTGAAACAGCAAATCAAGGAAAGCTTTGACATTGCTTCAAAATAAAATTAATGATATGCTTTAAAATAAACTACTGGCAATGTATGCTGCAGATAATAATAAAATGTTTCTCAGTCACTGATATCAACTTCTGCTCTGCTGCATAAATTACAGTCAAATTTCAAATCACTTAATTTCCTTTAATCAATCTTGGCTATTTTCCTCTTTTTCGAGACAAGGGTTTCCAGTGCTCTCTTCCAAGCTTTTTTTCTCTCCTTCTCTTAATGGGCAGCTCTCTGTGCCTCTGCAGCTTTCTGGACTTTTTCTTTAGCCAAGGTGGCTGGGCCAGATTTCACAGAACCATAGGCCTCAAGCCTTTTTGCCCTTTTCTTCTGATTCTCCCTCAGCTTTGAGGTATACTTTGAAGCTGCTGATCTAATGTCCTTACACATTCTCTTGTCTACAGGATCAAAATGAACATCTTTCCTTTTAAACATTTCAATCGCTGTTGTTTCTTTGGAGCGTAGAGAACATTTTATCGTCTGGTATGCACACGATACCAGACCACGAGGCCTGCAACGAGACGAAACGAGACTGCCTCCAAGATGGCAGTCAGATTTTTTTCTGCAATAAACATTGAAAAAATACGATTTCTCCTCAAAAACCACCTACCCAGCCCCCAAATCGCTCATATTTTCTCTTCGAATTTACACGAATCTCGTGGGTGATCGTTGGCCATTTGAAAACCCCGGAAATCCGCGTTTCAGCGGAAGAATAGCACGCATGTATACAAAACATTAGTTCAATACATTTTAGCAATTTCTTAAATTCATGGCAATGAAATACACCTTAGATGCTTTAAAGTAACAATAAATTGAAATCTAATAAACTTGGACATAGGTGCAGTTGTTTACCTTAAAACTTTAATAAAATATTGCAACCACAATTATAATGTTCTTTTAAAATCAGTTTCTCATAGTTTATTTTTATCTACAGTTTCTCTAACTGCTCATTAAATGATGGTTTTTCTAATATAATGTGTTCTGTAGCATGCATTTTGGGTTTTATTTCCTATAAGCATGAAAATACCAAACCTTCAACAGTGATTTTGTACAATATTATCTAGGTGTAATTAATTCATTTTAAAATTTAGTTCAACAGAAATAAAATTCAAAGGAATTCAATATCTTACTTCTCCATTTGCATTCAATTTCTTTGTGACCTCTTGACAGGTCAATGCATTAAATTGATGTTTATATTAACAAATTGATATTTAATATAATACTGATTTTATTCTGTGTATCTTCACAAACCTTGGACACATTTTAGTAAATGTGAAAAGTCTGAAACACAAGAAAAGTAGAATTTAATAAAATTAATTTTACTTAACATTTATCTGTGAATTTTATGAATTACTGATTCTGGATGGTCTGAGTGCAAGGTGATTTTCATGTTAAAATGTGTAATTGAAAATGTAGATATGTCATGTGATAGATAAGTGAAAAATTAAAACTAATCAAAATATTCTATTTTGAAATTAAAGCACAGATAATATGAAACTTTGAATTATATATTTAATTATTATCTCAAGTTTATTGAGATACATTCATAACAAGGTTCCTTAACAAAATGTTTGAGGTAGCTCTAAAATATAAAGTTGTGACATGCATACTTTTAATCTATTCTATTAATGTGATAAATTAAATAAACATCAGATTCCATAATCTATGAAGGTCTTGAATGAAAACTGCCAAATGGTGTTACTTTACAGAATGATAAAACATACTCCAAGCATCACATTACCTTTCCTCTACCATAAATTGTGAATTTCCACCCTCAATAGACATTGAACATGGAGCCAACGACAAAGCTATACTGCCATCTAATGATTCAACATCTTCCTCGTAGCCCTTCTCATCTTCCTCGTGTTCCGATGAGGAATCTTGCTGGTGGAATGAAGTATTAGGAAAATTGGTAGCTGACGTACTTTCAGTTTTTAAAGACAGAGAACTAGGTCCAGATCTACTGAGCTCGGAGGCTGCTGCTGTGATGGCTAGTAAAGAAGGCACAGTAACTATGCTCTCCTTTCGTCCATCAGGCCCTAACAGAAGTCGTGGAAAAGCTGTAATTGGGCATGCAGAAATAGACCCTAAGTAGGATAAAAACAAACTTCGTAAAATAATGTATAGTTTGTACTACAATTTCTTTTCTAGTGCTTTGAAAATGATACCACTTGTCGTCAAAACACCTTCATTCCAGACATTTGAAATTCAAATCAATAAAATTTTACTAATTTCAAGATAAACAAGGAATACTGACAAATAAATTGTCAAAGTATTTCACTGTAGGTAACATGAGGAAAATATATCATTAAATACATTTTACCTTTTGAATGCATCTCAAAATTATGATTTTATCAATGCTGTGGACACAAGTGCATCAATCTCCGAGAGTATAGTAAGTCTGCTCGACAGTCAAAGCAAACAAATAGAAATACATGGTTAATTATTAAATACAAAATGAAAGGTATCAACTAGACAATTTCTTTCCTTTTACATTTGTTCCCTCTGATATGTTTCTACAGCTTATTGTTCATTTGAATACATTTTTACTCGAATTTTTCATGAATATTTGTAAAAGTTCTCACCCTTTCTATGCATTACAGTTGGTTGAAGTTTTGTTGCCTGACTAGCAAGGCAAGGGCTGCTATGTTGAGTGTTAAGAGCACCAGTAGAATGATCAAGCATACCATGCTCGCCCTCGCCACATACAGCAAATCGGGGTACAGGGACAAGAAAAGTGGAGACAGAGCTGTGCACTAGATAATGAACTACATGAAGCCGGAAAAACAGTTGAGATCTCCAAACAGTTAGTATATCAACAGAATGAGAAATCAAAAGAAAATTAGTTAAAAGAAATTAATTAAGCTTGTAGCATGTTAAAAAATATGTGTTAAAAAGTGGAATAGCATTATCATTATGAGGAATTTGTAAGAGTTAACGTGTTAAAAAAAAGCTGATAAAAAGTTAGAAAAGTGTTATATAGAGTTACCTCATCTTAGGGAATGATAAATATAAAAATAACATAAAGGCTAAATGTCAACACCAAAAGTGTAGAAGGTTTTAAACATGATTCCCTAAACAAATTTTGATCAAAGCTTGGACATTATTTAACTTTGAGGGAAGAAACACTTGCTAAGTATACATAAAAATAATACTAACCTGCTCCACCAAGACCACCACTACCATAAACAGAGGGACTACTATCTTCTAACAAAGTTGCTTCACTCCCACTACGGGGTAAACTTCCTTCTACAGATAAAAACACCAATCTAAGTATTACTGTCTTGTCTCTCACAAGATAAATATAAAAAATGATTACTATTGGT
This sequence comes from Tachypleus tridentatus, assembly GCF_004210375.1. Taxonomy (NCBI): domain Eukaryota; kingdom Metazoa; phylum Arthropoda; class Merostomata; order Xiphosura; family Limulidae; genus Tachypleus; species Tachypleus tridentatus. The sequence continues at coordinate 44,969,791 of NC_134826.1, read as the reverse complement.
AAGAAAGAACATAGTTTTGAGTACGTGATGTTTACTCTTTGCCATCCTTACCCGAGGGGTGTCGTGCAAAGAAAATTTATATTCTGATAACAATGAGCAATGTTTTTAAAAAATGTAGTTTTTACTGTAATATTTATAGATAAGTGGTGTCTTGTAAACGTGATTTTATCTTTAATATCTATGACTTTTTTCTGAAATAGTGTTAAGAGAATGGTGTACTGTGAATATTATTTTTACTTGAACATCTTTACATGACTGACTGACATCTTGTAAGCAATTTTTACTTTAACATTAAGATAGGCAAGATAGGCAGTTTCATCAGTAATTCTTGTTAAACTACCACAGGCAGAAAAGCAACTCTCTCTCTGCAATCCTGTTTGTAATAATGTCAGCAGAAAAAGCACAGACATGTATATGAAGTCTGTTCAAAAATACGCGGACTGTTTGAATTGCGAGGCTCCAGTTGGTTCCAGGGGAATCCGCTTGGTGTTGCTAGGTTCACACAGATCAACTGATTACGACGCCATTTCCCGATTGCAGATATCTTAATTTGTGTATTAGCTACATGGTTTTAAGTGAAGTGCGATTTTTTCATTTGGCTGATTTCAGAATGAATGACCTGAAGGAGCAACGACTTGCTGTGAAATTTTGTGTTAAACTTGGAAAATCTGCAACTGAAATTTTTGCTATGCTTAACACGGCTTACGGTGATGTTGCTATGAAGCGTACGGCATGCTTCAAGTGGCATGAACGTTTTAAGAATGGTCGACAGTCCATTGAAGATGATGAGCGTCCTGGACGTCCTTCCACGTCAACTGACGACCCACACGTCGACAAAATCAACACCCTGGTGCGAGCAAATCGACGTCTGACTGTCAGGGAGCTTGCTGAAGAGTTTGGGATATCAGTTGGATCTTGTTACGAGATTTTGACCAAAAAATTGAAGATGCACCACGTTGCTGCGAAATTTGTGCCTCAGAACTCGTGAGTTTTTGACCAAACATTTGATCACTGTTCTTCCCCACCCCCCTACTCACCTGACCTTGCTCCTTGCGATTTTTTCTTGTTCCCCAAACTCAAAAGACCATTGAAAGGAAGAAGATTTGAGACGATTCCCGAGATTAAGGCAAATGCGACAAAGGAGCTGGAGGACATTACAAAAGAAGCGTACCAGGACTGTTTCAACAAGTGGAAACACTGTTGGGATAAGTGTGTGCGTTGGGGAGGTGAGTACTTTGAAGGGGTCCCAGACCTGTAACTTCTAAATAAAGTACATTTTGTTTTATGACGTCAGTCCGCATATTTTTTGAACAGCCCTCGTATTACTAGACCACAGCCAGATTTTCCTTTGAGAATTTTGTGAATGCTTATCCAAATCTTTAATGGATTAATTAAAGAAGTATAGTTAAACTGAAAACAACATTTCAAATCATATAACATGTTCTACCTGTAGAATACGCTTGCCCCAAGCTGCTACTAGATGTACCTTGTAGCAACAACTGTAAGTGTCTTAATCCAGGATTATATACAATAGGAAAGTTACATAGTAGTTCAATCTGTCTCCAACGATGTAACCGTTCTTGAAGGTCTTGTGTTACTTCAGAGAGAGCCGATCTTTAACAGAACAAAGGAGGTTAGAATAAGTAAAACACCAACATTCATGTATAATAAAATCCAATTTTCAAATGCAATGTTGCTCATGAATCAAGGCCATGTGAAATAATGGTTTTGTGATTTTCTTTTCACACTTGAAAAATATTTCTACAGATTGTCTGGAATAAGTTACAGAGTATCATTTAGAAAAGTATATACTATTATGGCATTAGAAAAAATATTATGCAGAATTAGATTACATTAATAGACAATATAATGATGTATCAGATATTAATAAAAAATAATAAGCTACAATTTTTACAATTCTGTTGAAGCATTATTGCTAAAATAAAAAAAATGTATTAATGTTACAAACTACTTGGTAAAGCAATATAATGCTTTGGTGTTTTCACTTGAATCTCTGTAGGTCAATAGAATAACAATGTTCTGTAAAGACCCTCAACCAATTAACCCTTTCTCTACAACTGCACAGCTCCAAAAATTTCCTTTTTACTAAAGAAAAATGATGCTGAATAACTTAGATAAGTTTACTAAATGGATAAAAATGGTTGCCCCTTTGAAACTGTTATACTTCTTTCAGTTCTAACAAACAAAAGCAAAGGGCAGTAATAAATACAGTACCTGATTTTAGTTCATAACATTGTTAAGGCCAATGCTAACTTCTCACACAGTTTTGCCCAAATTTCCATTTTAAACTTATAATGTGCATAAATTTCTGTTTTCAAATAACTATTAATAAACAATATTGTTAGAAATTCTATACATCAATGTTGCTGTAACAACAGAGAATGGATTGTTGTATTTCTAAAAATAAATTGTTCAGTTATGTTGTCTACAATCTTTCTTAACACTTTGTTTGTTGTACCAGTTACCCAAATTTGACTTCAAAAAAGAAGATGAAAAGTTGCCCAACACATTAAAGAATGTTGACTTGGTATTAGTTTTTCTCATTAGCAAATCTTTATTTTTTTTTTCTTTTTATATAAATTATTCATAACTTTTAGTTTGTCCACTGGGCACCCACACATTTCAACTCTATATAAATGCTCTATTTGTATGACAGTTGGTGTGGGCAGCTTACATGGATATCCCAATAACTACCAAACCCAAAGATGTATGGATTATTATTATTTCTTTTACCAGTATACTTTCATGCCCTGATTCCAAGATTAAAAACTGGTTTACCTCTTTCATTTTTAAGTAAGAAACTGGCCCCAAATTTAGGATCTTTCACTATTAACTATACATGGAAAAGTCATACTCTCCTTGCAAATAAGCCAGTTTGACCCATCAAGGGAAGCCTTTGTGTTTGTTGTGCAAGATAAAAGTTTGAATTATCACTCCACTGCATTACTTTTATGTATAATTTGAAAAGTATGTCATTGTCACTAAGTTTCATCACAAAACATCGATAAAAAAGTAAGTCAAATTTAAACCTTTAACTTATACATCAAAACACATACTACTGACTTACTTGCAAGGATAGATGGGTATTTTCACATTCATGCTTATTGATGAATGTTTCCAGCATTAGGAGCCAATTTGGAGGAATGGTTTTTTTGGATTCAAATTTAGGGCATAAAATGCATCACTGAAATAATAATCCAGGTATTTTGTATTGTGGCAGTTGTTGAGGTGTTAGTTTAACACTGTTACAGCAAGACTGTAATATAACTGTTTTGTGTTTTACTGGATGAAGATCTAAATATCCAATTCTTTGTTTTTTTTGTAACACTGAAATCCAAAACATCACCAGTTTGTTTCCTCATCTTAAGTCTACATATATTTCTTATACATATCAAACTCAACAAAACTATGAGGTTTCATAAGCAATGAAAATTCTTTGGATTTCTGAAGATCAGAAAGGAGCCATAACCATTTGAGTTTGAGAGAAACAAATTACAGATTTTATGATGATTCATGCAATTGCAACGAACTATCACTACCACCATTTCACCAAACAGTTTAAAATTTCTCGATTTAAATAGTATGTTTTTTAATTTTGTGCAAAGCTACATGAGGGCTATTTGTGCTGGCTGTCTCTAATTTAGCAATGCAAGATAAGATGGAAGACAGCTAGTCATCACCACCCACTACAAATTTGGGGCTACTCATTTACCAATAAATAGTGGAATTGACCATCGCATTATAAGGCCCCCACAGCTGAAAGGATGAGCATGTTTGGTATGACAGGAATTTGAACCCGCAACCCTCATATTACGAGTCGAGTGCCCTAACCACCTGACCATGCTGAGGCTCTCATTTAACACTCCTACGAAAAGACGTTTCTAGTCCTGATTTCTCCAAGCCCGTTCCACTGGCTGTGGTTTCGCTAGATAGTAGATAGGGACAGTGGGAATCTTGTTAATCCATTCATTAATGGATTTAAATGGCAATTTCATTTAAATACAAAATTATTAGCCTAATATTAATAACCTTTCAAGTTGCTCTGGGGCCTATTAGGCCCCACTTTTCGTAGGAGTGTTAAACGACCCCAATCTGACAATATTCCATTTGCCGATTACAACTTCTAAACAGTCATAATGTGTATCCTAAAGCTTTTTCTATTATAAGTAACTTAGCTTTAACCACTAAGCTTGAAAAGCAATAACTAAACATGTATTTGAAGATAAATCTTTATGGAATGCTGGTATCTTTTGTGATTTTGACTACAAATAATTATAAAAATATATCATTCTTTACACTGAGAACACGAGTAACAATAATCTATCTACAAAAATATTTCAGTTTAATTCAGTAGCTTTTTCAGTGATTTAATAGAAGAAGCATCAGATTGTTCACGTTGAATATTAAATCATTACGATACGACTTACGATAGACATTATCCATTTTGTATATATTTTAGACATTTAAATGTATACACTTTTATTTTATCAGTTCTTTTCAGTAAAGAGCAACAAAGAATAAAGATTTTGATGATATAACATGATTTTTCCCAAATCACGTTTTCACCTCCAGCCACTTACTGTTCACTGAGAGTGATTTGCTGATTTACAACAGACTAATGGTAGAAATGTACATATACCAATTTATAATTACATCTATCATACAGAACAGAGTGTTACACACATACTCTTACTGCTTCACAGAAAAAATATTGGCAAAATCATGTAATTTTGAAAATTCTAACAAACTTAGAGGTTGCTCTAATAAGTATCCTTAACAAAGCAATATCAATATATTCTTAAACAATGATTTAGTAAACATTATTTACAGAAGAATATCAGAGAGAACTTCATGATTGATTGCATGCTAGACACTAATGATGGAACACAAACTTAACCAATTACACATTGACTTCTACTAATAACAATAGAGTGCATCTCAGTTCTTTACTGATTGTTACTGACGTAAAGAACACCAGAGTAAACCATTGTATTTTGTTCATTGTTACCGACCCCACACTGTTAATATACACAATCTAGTCTTAACTGAAACAAAGTGTTAGTTTTTGTGTATTCTGTAAATTGTATTGTAACCTTTCTTTAATGTTATTGTCTAGAATATCCACTAGACATTACATTACTTATCACAGTATAGGGATTTAGGATTACGCTACACCTTCTAAGCTGACCAAACCTTGCGAGATATTATTGGGATTACAGCCAAAAATAATTAAAGGCAAGGGTATTCAACTGGTAAAATAATACATTGTAAGTTATAATGTATACTGAATTACCTTTACTTATTAATGGGTTAATGTTCAGTCATCTATGCAGTTAGCTTGCTTTGAACAAATGAATAAAAGTTAGTTATAAAATTCAAAACACCAGACTGTTAATGTGAACTTACTTTTAACACCCAGTCTTCAAGTCAATAAGGTCAAATTTGGAGGACTGGATGGGCTACAGAGGGGTGTCATGGTTTCTGATATTCAAGTTAGAACCCATATATTGTAGTCCAATAAAGGGACACGATCTGTTAAACTAAAAAAAAACTCACTTTACTGCCAAACGAACTTGCCTCTTAATAATGTTCAGCCACAAAGATGCAGAGTTTAAGGGGTTGGCTGGACTTCTTGAACAAGATAGTACAAGTTTTCACAATTAAGGCAGGTATCACCCTTAATCACCTTACAGCAAAAAGTACACTTTGTTGACCCTCCCTCAGCCCTGCAAAGTGCTTATAATACAGTTTTATAAAGCTGTAAAACCAGATATTGTGTTGTCTAACATGTCAAACTCCTACCAAGGGAAGGAAGGGGATATTGGTTTTACTTTCTCACGGCCCAGAAACATGCTAATTTGGCCACATTGCTGGGCAGTTCAGATCCTAGATGTTACAATCTGAATTTTTGAAAGTTACATGAAACAAGAGCACCAGAAAGTTTTGGTGAGGGATGAACACAAACATGTCTCCCCAACTCACACAGTGGGTGCTGAACATACTTTGAATGATTTTGTTTATCTACATCAACAATGGAACAGTTATTAAACTATCCAGAATCTTTAACCACAAAATACCAAACACTGTTAATGTAAACTTACTTTGCTTGAAGAATCTTGTTATCTACATCATCAATGGAACTTCCATGAGCAATCCTGAATGTTCCCATAAAATTTGATCTTTTCTTTCTCAGTTTTCACACTGGTCAATGTACAAGAAAATACAAAACTGAAACCTACAGTTACAGTGCAACTTACGTATTCTTTTAAAAAGAATAAATACCTTAAAACAGGTAAACTTTAGTAAATACAAAAATATTTTGACTAAATGAGTTATTTCACATATCTAATATTTAACTTATTTTTCAACTTGAAATTTTGTCCTAGTTTTAAATGAAGTAAAATATAATTTCAACTTCAAAGATGTTTGACTATTTTCTTTTGTTGACTGACAAAAGTATGCTCATTGTGGATGATGGTTACAAATCCATTTAAAGTATTGTATAAATGAGGAAAATAAAATACCTCCAATTCTTAAAACAAAAATGAAGGCTATTACTTTAATTTTTAATATAGTTAATGTTTCAACATATTTTCTAATTTTTCTGATTAAAAAGTGTAAAAAATTTATGTTCAGATATACAAAAAGAACATTTAATTCACATTATATTTACATTTGATAAAACCTGTTTAGATTGTTTATTTATTTTGAATTTCATGCAAAGCTACATGAGAGCTATCTGTGCTAGCTGTCCCTAATTTAGCAATGTAAGACTAGATGGAGGGCAGCTAGTCATCATCACCCACCGCTAACTTTTGGGCTACTCTTTTACCAACGAAGAGTGGGATTGACCGTAACATTATAACGCTCCCACGGCTGAAAGAACGAGCATGTTTGGTGCGACCAGGATTTGAACCCGCGACTCTCGGTTTACGAATCGAACGCCTTATCAAGCTTGGTAATGCCGGGCCAAATCAGTAGCATAACACATATTACATTGGAGGAAAGTATTTCCGTGTTTTTTGTATATAAAAAAGTTAGATTCATTGCCATATACATGTATTTATAAACCTGATAGAGAACTTATTTTATATTGGTTTCAATTTTACGATGAGTTCATGAAAAGTTGTGTACTTTTTTTCAGTAGTTAAACATGCACGAAGAAAACGGAAAATTTATGCGTTACTACAAAACCTCTCGTCCGTTATCAGCCAGTAAGCATTTTATTAATGTATTAAGAAAATTAAAGGAAAAAATACAACTTATTTTCCAATATATATCTTTTAGTTTTGGTCTCGGCAAAAAATAAAAGAAAAAGACATCACGAAGTGTGAAAAGACATCATCTATGTGTAATAATACAAAATAGTAGGAGCATTTTAGGAGTTCAATATAATTTCTAATATTCTTATGTGAGATTAGCGAATTGGTGGTTAACATTGATGGATGGTCCTATATCTGAAGTCATCTATAAAACCTCGGATTCATTTTATAATCCCATATTGTACTCTAAGATTTCTTTTTAATGCAGCGTATTTTGTTTAACTTTAATGCGTTTTGTTTTGGCTTAAAATTTATGGTTATAATATATATATATATATATATACATAAACCTACAATTTTCCGTCCTACCTACTACAAACACTCTTGAATTCAATCTAGGAACACAAATCGATTTGATTAGCTTCTGTATTTCGTCTTTGATTAAGAACTTGTGTTAAAATGCATAGAAATAAATGCGATAGACTTTTTTTAATGCTACATTTTCATTTTTTCAATAAAATTGTTGAGTGGTAACTACGTTTCATCTTCTAAAATAAACTTTTGTTACAGAAACTAAAAGTAACCAATTATTTAATTCTTAGAAGAATTCTTAGACACTCGGATTACAAGCTGAGTGTCTTGACCACCTGGCTGTACTGGGCCTAACTTGTTTAGAAGAAAAATACAGTTAATACTATTAAACAGTAATTTTTACAGCAACTTTTAGTTAACAATTTCTTTTAGATTAAGACAAGATATCACACACAATATAAAAAAAATATTTTCTAATTTTTCATGCTCTGAAAATGTTGTAAAAGTTCAGAAAATAATATGGGTAGTGAAAAGTAACTTGCTTACAACACAATCACTAAAAACAATTATGCCTTTTTTTTTTTTGTAAATAATTGGATAGAACAATTAAAGGACTTTGATTTGGTAGGCTTAAACAAAGAATATCCAACCAAACCCTTAAGAATTTATAACCTTCATGGACACAGTTCAGTAAGATATTCAAGATAAATGAAATACCAAAACAATTATTTTCCACTTTTTAAGACATATTTTTTCATACTGTTTCTCGTATTCCACTCATAAAAACACACTTTTTTCCCAGGTTAATTTTTACTAAATGTATTCAACTGATATAAAAGCCTATTGTTTTGATTAAAACAAATGCTAATTTTAATATCACTAAATAATAAACATAACAAAAATGAAACAATTATACTGTTACAAGTAATAAAGTTTCTACAAATCTGGAATAACACACTCTTCTACTTTCAAGCAGAAGTGTTCTAATCCAAGTTTCCATGCTGAAATATACAAGTATGAATGCCAAGCTGATACAGATTTTATAATGATTGTGGCAAATAAAGATTCAGATACTTGTTTGTTCACCCTCTAAAATCAGCTTTAATGAAGTGTACAAAATGTACCAAAACAGACAGAGCTGAGCACTAAACCAACAGAAATCTAACTAAAAATATTAACAAAGGAATGCTAAAAGTTAATGCACAAGAAGAATTGTATTATTCGTGACACATTTATTATTTATGTAGCAATGCAAAGTTTTCCATTTGTCTATATAATGGCAACTCTTCCCACTCCAACACACACATACAACCTGAAAAAAACCTAGTAGAAAATAATGTAGGATTGATTGCTGAATGTCTACTAATCTGTTTTAGTTGCTTATAAAATTCCAGGATCTGTTGAATTCTGAAAATAAAACTAACCCCTTCTTTGGCAGCAGCTAACTGTTGTTCAGCCGCAATTTTCTTGGCACTATAATGCCTTAGTTCAAGTTCATGAGTTAGTTGTAGCCAGTGTTGGAGAGCTGGGGGAGGAACCCAAGCTCTCGTTTCCATGGCCTTCTCTGCCCTCCTGAGCTCTTCCCGTACATGTTCCAGCTCTTCTTCCAACTGCTGCATTCTGCTTATATCTTCATTATCACCATCATACCCTTGTTTCTACAAATAAATTAATATTTTAAAAATAAAACAACAGTTGCTTTTATTTCTGATAACCAAATAAATGTATAATCCAATTTTGCAAATACAAACTATACACTCTTATACTTATTTAATTACGACATATACAGTTAGACTATATTTAATTCTGTGACAATGGTGACAACTTGAAGTCTAAAGAACTTTACCATAGTCATAAACAATTCTATGAAAAACAACTTAAATCAAATAACAATAGAGATTAGATAATATTAAATCAAAAATATTTCTAAGGCTAATTAGCCCCAACTCATTACCAAGTATTTGTTTATGTATTAATTATTACTTTAAGGACTTTTCTTCACGTGTCTATGAAGGTTTTAATTGCTAACAATATTGAAAAAAAACAACAAAAAAGAATGAAACTGTGCAGGTTTTAATTTACTTCTTTAAAATGATGTAAAACTGGAAAATAAATATTTGAAAAATAAATAAACAAAGACTTTTATGTCCTTCCCATGCATGTTGATCTTCACAGTTCATTCATGTTAATGTTTATTTGCCCTACCTCAAATAATTAAGTTTTTAAGTGAAGACTCTATGGCCTCTGACTTGCAAGGCCAGTGCTCTATCAATGAGCTATCCAAGCTACACCCATCAATGTTCACTTATAAAGCTTCCTGTTTATGGTCACCACACTACAATCTGATATGTTTCAAAGGTTAAATGACAGAAGTCTGTCAGAGACTTACTTTTATTTTTATCTTAAAATTACTAGGAGTGTCCACATGGTTCAAGCACATTTTTCAAAATGGTTATTAACCCCATTAATTACCGTAGTCCCAATTTATTTTAAATAGAAAAAAGTGATTTCACCCATCTGTTTTGTCAGTTCTTTATTATTAGATTGAGTACTGCAATACCAATGATGTACAATTAGCCAATTTGATGCAAGTTATAGATTCCACTGATAAAAGAAGATAACAAAAGAAAAGCATAATTTGAAAGTTATAGCTCACCCTATGAAGTAAGTTTATAACTACAGAATCACATTATGACACTGTAGATAAAACATAAAACTAATTTATACGTCAGTTACAAAAAGCACTTTGCACATAATATACTTTTCTATTATTTGATCTATATAATACTGTATTTTTACTTAAAAAATAAATAAAACACAACCTATTACTCAAAAACTCACTTTTTTTCCAATATTTTCATTAAAATTATGGAAACTGGATTTGTCATCTGTAAAATTAGAGTAAGGGTTTTTATGGAAGTGAACCAAAATGAAATAAATATAAATATTTTTGTTTTAAGGTACGTATGTGATCATTGACTCATATAATACCTCCATTTACTGCAACAGTCTTAAGGAAAATAACAACACAGGAAAGCACGAAAAGAACAGGAATGAAAGTATTCTTCTGAAACACGTGTCACAACACAGAAATATCCCTTTTTAAAGGAGTTACCTGATTTGAGGGTAAGTGCAGGTGTTTGTAAATATGGTGAAAAATAGGCATAAAATAATGTTCGTTATTGGACAAGATTTGACCAATGGGTAGGAAATGGACAACTTGGCATGCAAATAAGAACTAAATTAACTGATGTTTCAAATCCCTTTTTGTAAAACCTACCCTAGAAATGTTAATTTCATCTCGCAGTCTTTTCTCAAGATTTTCCTTTTCTATAGCAACATTCTCTTGTTCTTCACGTGCTTTATCTAGCCTGAAATAGAATGGTAAACATGTGGGACAAACAAAGCATGCACTCTAAAAGGAAATCATAACATATATTCTCAAAAATAAACAATCTAAAGGTAAAGCACTATTCAAAAACCTGTATTAAAAACTGAGAACGAACTTGTTGTTAAAGACTAAACAGGTATCTAAACAGGATTTCTAACACAAACCAAATAATCATGACCAATTTAGATACTCTTTCCTTATTCATTAACAACCCACATGATTATTAAACAGTTATTTCTAACCAATGAGGTCCAGCAGTCAAACATTAACTGAGAACAATCAGAACAGCTTCTTAAATAGGCCCTCAAGGACAATTATATTCTTTATAATGGTTAGGGGTAGCAACTGAATAACCCATAGGTCAGACTTCTGTAGATATTATTCTCTGTTATTATGGATATCAGTGGCTGAAAAAAATGTATTTTCTATTACAAGTGAGTATTATATAGAAGATAAACTGATGTTGATAAAACTTTTCTATTTTTTCATAACACCAGTTGTGCTAAGTTTCAGACTATCTGAACTTGCAACATCTCTGCATAAACTTGTTTGTTTGTTGGCTGATCTTTATTGTAGTTAAAATGTTGTGAATTAACCCCAAGATTTAAAGACTTAGATTGGAATTTAAAACAAATTCAAAATGTCCATAATTAGATGTTTTTGATAATAGTATGTTTTTAATATTTAATATTTCTTAACTTACTCCTCTTGTAGCCTCTGGAGAGCTTCTTCAGCTTTCTGTAAGTTCTCCATGTCATTCATCATCTTCCGAAGATGAATCTTGGAGTATTTATGCTGAACAAAAGCAAACCAACAGCCACCAACAGCTACTACTAATGAAAGAACTAGGAGAGTGTCTTTTACATAGTTATGGTCTGTAAGAAAAAATTCAAACATTCAATAAAGAGCTATAAACTGAATTTGAACAATTACTGCTTAGGTTATCAACACCCAATAAACAATCACATTACTTTGCAAATGTTTAGCTCTGACCAATAGAAGTTCTTTTCTACAGTATGATAATACTGTAATAACATTATAAGTTAGATGGACATTTTTTTACTGAATGACACCCTGACATAACACAATTTTTTAAAACTTTTCAAATATAGTACACGAGAACAAAACTTTCAGACAAGTGACATTTTTATATAAACAGCTTGGTTCATAACATCACAATTGGTGACACCTAAAAGATCAAATTGCATGAACACAAAAATACCACCTTTTTCATATTTCTTCCTCATTTGTTTTATTATGATATTCTCTTGAATATTACCAAAAATATTCAGTTTTCTACAAAAGTTACATTTTTTCTCAGTATAACTTAAATTAAAACATGCAGTAACATCATACCTTACATTTGTTGATTTAGTATTTCATATGTACTAGATGTAATAGTTTGTAAAGTAGTAAACAAGCTAAAAGGGAGAGAGAAGTTTCATTAAGTATTAAAACCCATTAGCTTATGACTTCTCAAAGTTCAGATATTGGTAATTACATCAAGCACTGGTTACATTCAGTGATTTTCTTTGGCCAATTGAGCAGTAACTGAGACTGAGAGAGCCCAATGTAAACAAGGTCTAACACAGTGTTCTTGTCAATTAAATAAAACTTGATACAATTAATTAAAAAATGATTCACCTAATTTGATTTCTAGAACATTTTCTTATGACACACAAAGGCATGAATGACACTGGAAATTTTAATGGGAAGATTTGCTTAAAAGACATAAAAGAGGCTTAGGGTTAAAGGTGTGGCCCTTTCAGAGATAGATATATATAAATTATACATACATATACATCTAGGTAGGGGACAGAAAGTAAACTACTTACGTTTCGGAGGCCCAAACAGTACTACATCCATTGCCTTTAAAGCCAATTTCTGCCTGTGAATGATATCTTTTATACCCAAAACAGATGATAAATAGTTTGCATCATTCACTGCCATTCTATATTAAGGGAAAATATCATAACTGTTTTAAACACTTAAAATACAAATGTCTTATTTATAAATGTGTGTGTGTAACTAGCATAAAAATTTCACTTCAGAATTTCACAGCAAAATTACTAGTTAAAAAAAACCCTTAAGTGAGGTGGAAGTAACAGTTTACACAACACTTGTCTTCTTACTGTTATTACAGATTTAGCCTGTTTCACAACCTTGGGGAGCAAAGGACATAGTATTTTTCAGCTTTCAGAGAGAAAAATTAGAAATACTTGTACATCACAATATTTTTTAAATAAGACATGCACTATTTTCTTCTTATTAAAGAAATTAAGAATCAGAGTGCTGGATTTACAAGGGTGAAAAGCAGTTAAAACACAAAGCCCAATGATAGCGTTCAGTTAGCATGTTTGTGTTTTCTTATAGCAAAGCCACATCAGGCTATCTGCTAAGCCTACCAAGGGGAATCAAACCCTGATTTTAGCATTGTAAATACATAGACATACTGCTCTACTAGCAGGGGGCATTCAGTTAGCATTCAGGTACAAGTCTTTGACAGATTTAAAGCTATGGCTATTTGCAATGAATACACATACACACACACATACATTATATATAGATACATACATACATAGTGGAAGAATCTTTATTCAGAATCTTGTAAAGGTTACTTATAATGAGCAACATAAAAAGAGTAGGACTAGAATTTGCTTACAAGGTGCTACAATACAGGATGTTATAAAGCATATTAACATTTTAATTGCTAGAGTATTCTCTTTCTTATGGCATAAAAATGTGCAGTCCCAAAAGCTGCTTCAAAAGTAGGAACCTTCAGAGACCTAGAGATGTGGCCCTTTCATATACAGATACAGAAAACATTTAGAACTGAAGACTTAAATTAAAAAAATATCAAGAATACACTTGGAGCAACAAGTCGGTAGCTTTGACCTATGAGATACTATCTACTGTAAGAGATTATAAATTCTGTTGCCATAGATGAGGTCTACTTAACTTTTTTTTTTTTTATCATGGTGCATCAGTTTGCCACCTCCAATATGTACTTCGTTTTATTGCATTGTGGTTAAAAACAAACAAATTACTGTATATAATAGTTTGACATTTTGGGAGACTTTTTTACATATTACACACCTTGTGAAAATATGAAACCTGATGTTTATATGTTGCATCTGTATGGCTTCGAAACATCAAAACGACTTCACTGTGACGGTTTGAGAAAAAATTAAAGGTGTTTACTTTTTTTAGCTTTAATCACTGACTAATATTTTCTTTCATTCTTGGGAAACTTCCCACAAAGTTTTTCTTTTATAAAACTGAAAACTGAATTTTTGTTTTATTTAAAAAAAACACTACACAATTGTATGACACATATGATTACTGGGGTACAATAAAAAAAAAACTTTACCATAAAAAAATTATAAACAACCTGATTTTTTTAAAAACTGCAAATCAGAATGTTTCATTCAATATATGTAATGTTTTAAACCTGTTTCATATTCATATATATATTTTCTTTGGTCAATCATGCAGTAACTAAAGTTGAGAAGGCCTACTGTAAACAAGGTCTAACACAGTGATCTTGTCAATGAAACAAAACTTAATATAGTCACATGAAAATTTATTTACCTAAGCCTACCTCATCTCATTCCATGACAAACATCTATTTCCATATTATAATGGAACATCATAATTCAAATAATTAAGTAAACTTTTGTCAACCTTTAAGACAAAAAAAGAGGATCATCACTGAAGTAGAAGTTGTATAAAACTTTTAGCAGCATATCATCATCAAGCTAAGAGTTATTATTTTGTTCCTATTTCTAAATACATCTTTGCTGAACTGGAAGTCACATTGGTCTATATACTTGAAAAAAATAGAGAGAGAGACGTTTCATTAAGTGTTGAAATCACTAGCTTATAACTTCTCAAAACTCAGATATTGGCAATTATATTAAACCACTGCAACTTATTGGTTTTATAAAAGGACTAATTGGATGAACCAGAAGGATAGATTACTCTCTTAAGAGATCTTATTGAAGCTTATAAGAATATCTGAAGGATCTATAGAATAAAGGCCTCTGATTTCTTTGTACTATACCCTGAAAATAATAGTAAGAAAGAGGTAAGTTTAAGATTTGAAAAAGACAAGCTAGTCCCCTGTTAACACAATGGCTTCCAAGCCTATTTTGCTTATACTTTCCAGGGTCCAGAAAAGAAATGTTGTTCTGAAGTCCCACTCTCATCTGTATATGTAGCCATTGTGTCCCAGCCAATAAGTGGCCCTTTAAACAGAAAATAGAGCAAACTCACCAGTGAGTCGTGTGGAAGTCAACGTGTTAAGATGAGCTTATTATGGAACAAGTTGCCTTCTGAAGCACTAAAGGTCAGTTGTTAACACGAGTTTAAGTCAATTGCATGAAATATTAAAGGCAAGTCTGAATTTTTACTTTTCTCATAGGTGGGTGTGCAAGGATGTGATGTATTCATTATGTTGACATGTATTTCAAATGGAAAAATTTGACAACTTTATCATTCCTCACAATCCAGTACTGAGAAATATTGTACTCACACGTACCTTGGTAAAGCAGTACCATCGACTCCATTTTCATTGAAATTCTGAACGTACTGAGGTAGATCGACGTATGTCACTAGCCATTGTACTGTTTCCTCTACTGTCCAGTTGTGAACTGAAAAAAAAAATATTACAACCTAATGATGTGTATCTGATTTGAAATAAGCAATATTATAAACCAGTAGTTCATAGATTAGATGAACAGAACACAATTAAATTTTACCTTCCTTCTTGCTAAAGAGGTACAAAAGTTGCTACTTTCATTTTGTTATAACAGTGATTTGTTCACAGATCTGCAATCTTGGCTTCTTCTGTTTTGTAATTTTGTTAATATTTAACAAAAAGTTGCAAAATCCATTGTTAGTGTTATATAAATATGTAATAATGTTATATGTTTTTTTCAGGTACTACAGGTGAATGTCAGTTTGGTCTAAATTTTATTTGATTGACATGTCTTCATCAGAATTTAAATTTATAACACAAACTGTTTCATTAACACATATTTAATACAGTAACATTTTATTTAAAAAAAAACGTTATTCAAATTTTTCTATTTATCATAATCTGTGCCTTCATTTGATGAAAGAAATTTTTATTTCTTGTTGATAAAACTTCATTTCACACAAATGTTATAAAAAAATCTACACATGTAATCAACAGTAAACACAACATTACCTTCAGATGCTTTCCAAGATTTCCATAACTCATCGACACTAATATGTTTATCATTTCCATGAAAACCCTTCTGTCTTTCATAGCCATTCTCATAGTGCAGCTCATCTCGTAAAAACTGGAGAAAAAAAGTAAACAAAATGGAAACAGATAAAATTGGCAGTTTAGGCCATCCATATTATCTATGACATCATAGTCCTATAACTTAGCAACAGTTAAAAATAACCATCTTTAACAAGCAGAGTTAACTGGCATATCTGTAGAATAGTTAAAGGTTTAAAGTTACTGCTCAATACAATTTTTTCTGGTCCAATTTCACTTGTAAACTAAAATAAAGTTTCATCTTAAGCCTCTTGAAAAACAAAAACATTCATAAGATATACTTCAGATACTATTTATTCTAAGAAGTTCTTTAATGTTAATGTTTCATCACTTTTCCATTGTTATTATCACAATCACAGTTATTGTTTGAAATTTCATACAGATTTATAATTCTTTTATCATACCATACAGCACAGTATTTATTATCCTTATTTATTTTTTTACATTTATCTTGAATACAAAAATAATTTCATGTACTGTACTAAATACTTGTAATA
The DNA here is from genome assembly GCF_004210375.1 of Tachypleus tridentatus. Classification (NCBI taxonomy): domain Eukaryota; kingdom Metazoa; phylum Arthropoda; class Merostomata; order Xiphosura; family Limulidae; genus Tachypleus; species Tachypleus tridentatus. The sequence continues at coordinate 44,952,997 of NC_134826.1, read as the reverse complement.
AGATAATCAGAGACACTTGGTTAGACACAAAAGAAATCAGAACACCACTAAAAAGCTAATGCCCAATATCAGATAATAGTTTTTTACTTTATCATTTTCATAATTATGTACATTTTTGTGTTAAAAAAGACAAAAGTATATTAGCTTTAAGGTACTACTTTTCAAGTTACTATAATATTTCAGTCTAAACTTGCAATTTTGATAACTGCATAGACTGTCATGATAACCTGTTTTTAAACTGAAAGATGAGCAGATTAACATTTTAGACTTGCAGCGTCCAACACGATGATTATTAATCACGTATTGCAAAATGCTACTGACCTGTAGTGAATTGGTATCTCAGTAAAAACCTCCTATTTTTTTAAATTTAATATCCATATTTTTGACATGTCATTTTTATATTTTTATTTATTTTTATTTTTAGGTATTTTTATACCTCTCTAATGAAACACGGTTAATTTTTTCCTTTGTCATGTGCCAAAAATGTAAAGACATTCTCTACAATTTTGATAATGATGAAAAATCTGTTTGAACATCACTGTTTTCAAATATTCTAGAAGGGATCATTTGATTTTTTTACATATCCATTGCTGGTTTTAATTTCAACAGTTTCAAACTTTGAGTTACAAAATTAATTCAATTTTACCTTAAAATAAAATACCTAAAACTTGTGTTGATTTGATTTTAAAATTTAATTTCAAGTGTTTTGTTACTAAAGTTTTAAGACACTATTACACTGCAATTATTATAACAAGATAAAAATTGTTAAAAAATAACATGAACTTCTTCTAGTTCAAAATAAGCGGAAGTGCAATGTAGTAACATGAAACAATAAGACAGAATAATATTGAAAAAAATACTATAACCCAGGTTTATGTTACATTAGATAGGGAATTAGTGACAAATGAAAAAAATACATAAATAATAAGAGTAGTTTAGAGAGAGAAAAAGATGAATAGAAAGATAATCACACCTCAAGAATATATAAACTGTCACTGACAGAAAAATAAGGTGGTATTAGAGCAGTTTCTTTACCTAACCCAATAGAAATTAATATCAGAGTGATACAAACACAACTTTCCATGGAACTAGAGAGTTACTTCAAGACACAACCATGCATTACTTTGGAAGTTCAAAAAACATTATACAAAACATATCTACCAGGTATTAGTTATCTATTTTCTACACGAAAATATCAAGAACTTGTACGTGTACCATAAAATTTTTCTCAGAATAACTCATTAAAAAAGGTAAAAGCCATTACCCAGTTTATAAATAAACTATATCTTTAACAGTGCATCTTCTATCTAATCTTTGTCAAAATAAGTTTTTTAATTAAATACCAACAACACCATTTCAAATGCCAGTCATTTAAAAAAACAAACTACTTTAGTTAACAGAATACTTACATATTTAAGGCATTTCTGAATTATGTTATTCAGTACCTGTACATAATGGAATTTACCACAGTTAACCTGTGGTGTTGACAATCAGAAAGCCAGCCCTAACGACTGACTATGTAAACACTAATCCATATTCTTTTCTGTTGTTTTTTAATGAAAATAACAGTACTTTAATATAAACATGATATTTAAGGCTACTCCAAACTTTTTTTTTAATCAAAAGTGGGTCAATCTAAAAGGCTTATAATTTGTTCATCATACTTCCTTTCCCATTAAAATTTATTTGAAAGTAAATGTTTTAATATGCAATTTATCCTGAATGTGCAAACTGAGTAGAATTATTGGGTTGGCTGAGAGGAGTGCCAAGTTAGGCCAAAGGAAACTTTCAGAAATAACTTTATTAGCCTCTTTGAAAACATTAAAAAAATGTTTTTTTGAAGACACACATTAGATCTAGGTAATCAGTTTATTGTCATAAAAATATTTTTTTAATTTCTGAAAGCTTTAGCTTCAAAGGCATTTTCTTTCCTCCCTCCTGAAAAAAAGGCATACACTTGAATGACTCAAGTCTACCAAATGAAGAATAAAACAATTTTTAGCTTCAATCAAATGGTGGCATCAAATAACAGTATTGACTCAACTTAAAACTTATGTCAGGTCTTACATAACTTGTAGGTTAAAGAGCTTAATGTATGGCCAGGTGGGTTAAGGCATTCAACTTGTAATCTGAGGGTTGCAGGTTCAAATCCCAGTAGCACCAAACATGCTTGCCCTTTCAGCCTTTCTATCAGTGCTTCTTCTAAAAGGTGACCAGTAGAGCTTTCACAATATTTTTTTTTTTTCTGGTGTCAATTTCCCTCTAGTGAAAGCATCATCAGCCAGTTATATCTATCTGCCCTTTCATTTCCTTGGATCCCATCATGATCAAGAGAGAATAACCTTACTAGGCTCTTCACACGTGAATTTTCCCAGGTTCAAATCCCTGTCGTACCAAAAATGCTTGCTCTTTCAGCCATGAGGGTTGTAATGATGTTACAGTCAATCCCACTATTCATTGGTAAAAGAGTAGCCCAAGAGTTGGCAGTGGGTGGTGATGACTAGCTGCCTTCCCTCTAGTCTTACACTGCTAAATTAGGGACATCTAGCGCAGATAGCCCTCGTTTAGCTTTGCACAAAATTCAAAACAAAACATATAAAGAGCCTAACCATTAGTTGAGTCATTCAAATACACTAACTATTAGTACTCAGTTAACACTGATTGTCAAGAAACCCCTCTATCAGAAAGTGAAGGATTGTGTAAAATTAAAAGAATGTTAAGGTTCTAGTAGACACTGTGGACATACTGCAGAATGTTAAGGTTCTAGTAGACACTGTGGACATATTGCAGAATGTTAAGGTTCTAGTAGACACTGTGGACATATTGCAGAATGTTAAGGTTCGAGTAGACACTGTGGACATATTGCAGAATGTTAAGGTTCGAGTAGACACTGTGGACATATTGCAGAATGTTAAGGTTCGAGTAGACACTGTGGACATATTGCAGAATGTTAAGGTTCTAGTAGACACTGTGGACATATTGCAGAATGTTAAGGTTCTAGTAGACACTGTGGACATATTGCAGAATGTTAAGGTTCAAGTAGACACTGTGGACATATTGCATAATTATCGATATTGTAACCATTCTCCAAAATGTAATGGGCACAAATTGGATATGGTATTATTTGCACCTTACAACGTTTACTGTCTAAAACATTATTTGAAACTTTAATTTGCTGACAAATAAGATTGTCTGGCAAAGGTCTTACCTGGAAAGTACACTTTGAAAATGTCTCTATTATTGAATGTCCAGAGAAAAGTTTGTTCTTAAGCATAAAGCTACACAATGTGTTATCTGTGCTGTGCTCAATACGAACATTAAAACCTGATTTCTAGTATTGTAGGCCTCAATACTTACCACTGAGACAAAAGGAAGAGACATATAAAAAAAGAACTCCCGATATTCTAGTAATAACGTGTTTTTTTCTTTCAGTTGAACTTGGAATAATGTTGTTGCTTTCGCCTCTTATGAGAATCTAGTAATTGCTTAAATCTGCCCAAGGAAGAAATGCAATAACTTCTTGCGTTGGTTTGTTAGAATGATTTACCACGACTAAGTTTTAGATACTATATAGGCGTACACAGACATTTTCTTAGTCATTAACAGTTGTTGTTATGTTTGATTTTTTCTCCTGAGAATCAATGCCGTTCTCCACCGTATTTAATTTATATTGCAGGGATGAATCTGCTATACGTTTTTTTCTGGTTCATCACCCCACTAGTTTCACAAACATTCCAAACAATCTGCACTTGAACACACCAGACACGATAATCTGTGAATAGTTTTCCTAGCCTCCTACTGGTGGGTTGGAAAACGTATCAATGCTGATCGGAATTCTTTCAATCACCTGTGTTATCGAAGCAACATAACTCGGCAACAACAATAAAAATGAGTGTGTGTGTTTCTTATAGCAAAGCCACATCGGGATATCTACTGAGCCCATCGAGGGGAACCTAACCCCTAAATTTGGCGTCGTAACTCCGCAGACTTACCACTGTACTAACGAGGTGCCAAAATGGAGTGAATAAAGAGTCATAGTGAAACAGGAAATACGAATAGCAACAAGAACAACACATTAACATTAAAGGTTATCAAGCTAAGATCAGGTCATGATACACAGGATAGCTAATTTCTGTCTAAAACGGATCTTTCTTTCTCATAAAGGCTAAAAACACAGAGAAACATACACAAAAAAATAAAAACAATAACAACATTTAAGAAACTTTACGTTTTATACGTCAACGTGAAATATGACGGTAAACACACACACACGCTCTGCACAAAGAAAATAGCTAAGGCAATCGTCTAAAAAGGACTAAATATACGGACTGTGATAAAATCATGCCCAAAGAGAATCTAAGTTTTCTGACAAGACAAAAATAAAATGCTGCCTAGTAAACAACATGTATAAACATATAGAAATACTGTACTGAATTAACTTCAATCTTTATACGGAACGTGTGTTCTATGACCTCTGGAAACTTCCCCAAACAAATTGGAAAGTTAATCACACACGAAAATTCAGATACGTGAATCAAAACGTGATGACTACAAAAAGATAAGACCTAGATTAAACTGAGCATAGGTGGCCATTGCCCATATGATACAATGATATCTCCTAGAGTCTTGACTACTATGTTTGCTTATTACAAGCTCACATATAATTGTGTTGTTTAAGATCATTCTGCAACTTTGGCACCAATATTTGAAGAGGTGAAAGATCTATTGAGCAAACATGGAGAAAGAAGCACGTGTCAATGCTTCTAAACATTAAGATAAGCAAGCACTTTGGCCTTTCATGGATATAAACTTCTCTTAGTGATTAGCACTGTATACAAACAAAACATTCAGAAACGGAAAGGTATTATTGCAAAATAATTGTTTGTAAAATGAAATTAGTTGCTGTGGGTCTATTGTATTACCGAGGCCATTAAGATCATGTCCTTCAAAAATTTTACTTGTCTAAGTTACACACTACAAATGTCAATTGCAAATGTGTAGACAACAATTTAGACTAATTTGAACCAATAGTATAAAGAATGCCAATATGGTGGCTTCACTGACAATAACGGTTGTTCTTCATCTGTCCACACGTCATTTTTGTGAAAATTAGTCTGTAGTTCGTAGCCGCTGACACACATTTCCTAAATTTGATGTGGAGGACGACGTTCATCTGAGAAGCATTCCTGCATACGATCTAGCAGCAACCGGCCATTTTGATCAGACTGTTCTTTTATCTTAAACCTAGTTTTGTGTAACAGCCTTTGTTATATTATCATTTCGAGCTTTTGTGGCAGTGCCATATGCATAGAAGGTGCGCGTTTAAGCCTATAACCGTTGTTCTTGGAGAGCGCCTCTTGTTGACTTTGGTTTAAAATTTTCCACTTGTTATCGTATGCACACTTGTATGGGCATTTTGAGTACTTATACGTATTAATGAATGTTCAGATGTCACGGCCTTAAATGACCTGAACGATAGTGTCACAAGGTAGACCAACACCTCATTTCATAGCATGATAACTATTATACCTCTTCATTTCTAAATTATTTGTCTATCAATAAACTTCTGAGTCACCGAGAAATCGAAACAATGACATCTTCAGCAGAATCATAGCCTAATATTTCTATTTCACAAAAGTGAATAACACACCCTTGTTTCTGTTATCTTGATAGGAAATGTATTCAACGATTCCCTAGTTAGTTTTATACTACTTTGATGGCGACAAAACTGATAATTGCACTTAGCTACAAAAGGAGCTTTAATCACCAGACGCCCCTAATTTTTAACATATCTTGAACCACTACTAAAGTTTGTCGTGTCCAAGCCGACCTGGTATTATACAATGGGCCTCATCAGCACTGTGTAACAGCAGATATGGTGTGGTCGAAATCCTATTATACATTCTTCTATAGTCAAAGAATGGAGTGCGATTTTGTGTCATCGTGACGCGAACAATGTACCCTTGGATTCACAGTTTGGCATACTGCTCATTAGGGCCACGGCCGATACACAGAATCAAGATGATCAGATAGTTTGGAAATATTTTTTGTTTAAATCATATTTTTGAAGGACGTTATAGTTAAATGAATAAAATGTTGGTCATAATGCAGTATTTAGCTTACCACAACTAACTGAACAGCCATAGAACACAGTAAATGAACCTCAGAATTGGATTAAACTTTTAACTGGATCACTCTAATCTGGTTTGTTTGTTTAGAGCAAAACCACACTATATGAAGTAATGCAGGGAATCGAGCCCCAGATTTTAGCTTTGTATTGGGTATTAACACTTTTACTGATAAGGAGAGAACAGCGTTTCGACCTTCCTAAGTCATATTCAGGTTAAGAGAGTGTTTAAAAGTGACTGTTGACGGGCACGTCTTAGGGACGACAGTATAAAGATACATTTTTATTTTAAGTGGGTTTCTCGTCATCAAGAGTTTTAGCTTTGTTAGTCTGTAGATTTACTACTGACCAATCGAGGGGCTTCAGATCTGGATTGAAATGCGTTAAGCTTGTAAGTCACTTACTTAGGCTACAAAAACAATGTCACACCTATATGTATTTCATACAATTTTCACACCGAAATATCGAATATATTCGTGATATTTAAAAGTAAGCAAAATAAAAAAGGAATCCAATAACTCGAGCGCTTTCAGAAAATGACTTTCTTCCACGAGGATTTTGTTTGTTTTGAATTTCGCGCAAAGCTACACGAGGGCTATCTGCGCTAGCAGTCACTAATTTAATAATGAAAGACTAGAGGGAAGAACTAGTCAACACCACCCACCGCCAACTCTTAAGCTACTGTTTTAACAACGAATAACCACCGCGTTATAACGTCCGCACAGTTGAAAGGGTGAGTACATATGGTGATATAAGGATCCGAATCTGCAACTCGCAAATTGCGAGTCGATATCCTACCCACCTGACCATGCCAAATCTATTAAAACAGTATAGTCTGGTTTGTTTTGAATTTCGTGCAAAGCCACACGAGAACTATATGCTCCAGCAGTCCCTAATCTAGCAGTGTAAGACTAAAGAGAAGGCAGCTAGTCACCACCACCCACCACCAACTCTTCAGCTACCAACGAATAGTGGAATTGACCGCCACATTATAACGTACCCATTGTTGAAAGGGCGAGCATGTTTGGTGTAAAGGGGATTCGAACACGCGACCCTCGGATTATGAGTCAAGTGCTTTAACCACCTGGCCATGCAGAGCCAACATACTATAGTCAGCTCTTCAATAACAATTTAACACACAAGTTATATTAATAAAGTTGAATTTACGCAAATTTTAATATCAACTAACAGCCGTCTTTATTAAGTATCGATACCAATAACTGTTACATATCATGCAGATTTTAACACAAACTTATGACGTTTCTTTTTCGGTATATTACACAGACGGGAAAGAAAGAAAGAGCGTCACCATTCAGGCTAATACCTGCTAATAGGTTAAGGGTTTGCGTACACCAAATCTCCACATTGTTCCGTATTTATTTCAAGTCCACTTCAAGTCTACAAGTGCCACATTTGTTTAAAGGCGTACTCCCCGATCCCTATAAAACTATCAGTTCAGGTCTATCACGCATTTTTTAACCTTTTCAAATAACTTTCACGTTTTCTGCCTAAGTCATGAAAAACAAAGTGTGATACGTTATAAAGCCCCAGTTTTTAACATTTGTTTCTTAACAGAGCATTAAAGTTACGAATGTTCTATTAATTGTCACCTGTTTCTCTACCATAAAGCGCATCTCTACTCCATTATGTTTCACTTTCGGAACAGATTTAAAGGTTTCGAAATAATTTAAACGTCGGTTCTGAATTCAAGTCGTCAGTTCTGACAATTGTTTGTTTGTTTTGAATTTCGCGCAAAGCTACACAAGGGCTATTTGCGTTAGCCATCCATAATTTAGCAGTGTAAGACTAGAAGGAAGGCAGCTATTCATCACCATCCACCACCAGCTCTTGGGTTACTCTTTTACCAACGAATATTGGGATTGACCGTCACATTACAACGCCACCACGGCTGAAAGGGCGAACATGTTTGGTGCGACGGGGATTCGAAGCAGCGATTCTCAGATTACGAGTCGAACGCCTTAACCCACCTGGCCATGCCGGGCCCAGTTCTGAGAATAGCATAACTCATTCAAGAGTCTAATTTTTAAATGGAATTCGAAACGTCTATATCAGGGGTGGGCAAATCCATGGCCACTGGCCATATGGGGCCAGCTCGAGTTTAGAAATAAACTTTTTCCATAATTTATTTTTTATCGCAGATTTGGAAATTAGCAACTGCACTACCTCACGTCATCGCTAACGTCGCGCGCTTCACCACTGCCATAGACTCCGCCCATTTTGTAACGTCAGTCTGGTTTAAATGTTTGTTATCAAGTGTGCGTTGTTTTGTATGCGTTTGCAAACATTTTTATTGTCCAGCTTTCACGAGTTTAAATATAGTTTGTTTTTAATCCCATAATATTCGAAAACGAAAGAAACCAGATGATGGTAAACACTTAGAAAATAAAGACAATTTAATTGATTCTGGTATTACTACTGAAAAGAGAATGACACGTGACTGGAAAAACGTGAAACGAGAATTTAATGAAAGTTGGAAGTTGAAATTTATAGTGATTGAAGTAAATAATAAACCAATGTGTGTTTTGTGTAACAAAGTTTTTAGCAATAATAAAGTATACAACCTAAACCAACACTTTTAACAATTTTCACAACGAATTTGATTTAAAATATCCAGTTGATAGCAAAAATCGTATGAATAAAATTGGCCATCTGAAAGCATAACTTCATGAACAAAAGAGATCCCTAAAAAGATTTTATCATCGATGGAACTAGTCACATTAGCTAGCTATAAAGTAGCTTGGATTCTAGCTCAAGAAAAGAAATCGTTTTCTGATGCTTAACTAGAAAAAGAAATATTGATTGTGGTCAATGAAACTTTGTTGGATAATTGTGATTCAAAAATAACATATATATTATTCAAAAGGTAAATAATTTGCAATTAAGTCGAGAACAATTGTCCACAGAATGCTAGAGTTATCAAAAGACATAGAAAATCTGTTGCTTGAACAACTGAAAGATTGTTTGTATTTTTCTTTAGCACGAGATGAGTCAACAGATGTTAGTGACACTGCACAGATGATATTTTGAGTTTGACATGTAACTTCAGATCTTCAAATGAGGGAAGAAATGCTTGGTCTTTGTGGATTACGAGATCGAACATGTGGCAAAAAAAATCTTTGAAAAATTTCTTGAAATGTCAAAAATATTCAATCTGGATTTTAAAAAACTGGTTTCTGTTACAACAGACTGTGCTCCCGCCATGACTGGGGCGAAATTATGACTTGTTTCTTTTTTGAAGCAGCATTTAATTGAAAATAATGTGAAGTCCACGCTGTCATTTTTCTACTGCATTTTGTATCAGGAAAATTTGTGCTCAATTGTCTAAGTGATTAATTGAAAAATACGGTGGGCATTGTTGTAAAAATTGTGAATTATATTAGAAGTGGAAGCTCTCTCATCCATCGACAGTTTGTTGAGTCTTTGAAGAAAAGCAGTGACTTTACTTTTGATGATCTTACTGATTTTGAAAATGTAAGATGTTTAAGTAGAGGAAAAGTCTTGGAACGATTTACTTCCTTATTTCCTCAATTAAAATAGTATCTTGTTGGAAAAGGTAAGATTGAAAATTTCCCTGAAACTGAAACTTTGTCATGGAATTGTGATTTATATTTTCTGTGTGACATGATGACTCACTTGAATAATCTGAATACGAAGCTTCAGGAAAGAGGTAAAATAATAAGCGAGCAATCACACTCATGAATTTCAATTGAAGCTAAACCTCCTTGCAGAACAATTACAAAATAATGATTTGACACACTTTACAAAATTGAATAGTTATCTAAAAAATAATAAGGGCTATGATTTTTCTGATGCTAAAGATGAACTCTATGTAAACTGGATCCAAAATCTATCTCAAAAGTTGAATCATGTTGCCACGAATTTAAAAATTTGAAATTGATATTTGAATTTTTGCATGATCCATTTCAATTTGACTTCAGAAGTTTCAGTAAGGAAATTACATAAAAGGTAAACAAAAATGTTCTATCCGAGAGATGTGGCTCACTGTTCTGATAAATGAGACTTTCAGATTTAAAGATAGCAATTTCAAAATTATTTTCCATGTTTGGATCCACAATATTTTCTACGCTAGATTTTCTAAACTCTAAATACAGATCTCGGCTTACTGACAAATTTGAGGCAGAGCTTAGATGCTCATTGAGCATAGATATTAACAGGGATGCCAATGACATTTATGAAAAAAAAGAGGAAAAGGTATATAGCCTGGCCAGAGCAGCACATGCCTTACATAGCCGCGCCTGACTAGGGGGAAATTTTAAAAAAATGGATGCTATTTGGTGTGATTTGGTGCAATCTGGGACATAATTTCTTTATGTTTTTTGACATTGCAATGTTGGAAAAGTACACAATATATATCATATAAAATAACAAAAGGAAATTAAAAGACTAAATCAAACTAATAAAAACTATAACTTTCATTTACAGTTGATTCATTCTTTTAATTTGCATTCATTTTTTAGAAGATATATCAAAATATCTAAAATTAACAAATAAAATAAAAAGTAAATAAATGAAATTTAAGATTGTTCATTTGCTATTTATTCAGTTTAATTTTTTTCTAAATCAAAATATATTAGTAATATGAGTTAATAAAGCCAAAATAACTCAGTAAATACTTCAAATACAAATCATTTCATTATTATCCTTTTTGTCATCAATAACATCATCATCATCAACTACTGGTATGCTGCCAATTAAATGTTTTACAGTCATTGCCAATAACTACTTCTCTGCTGCATATATTCCATACAATTTTCAAATCACATAAAATTACTCTTTTGACTAATCATGACTACCTACAGTTCAAATTGTTCAATTATGCAATCTTGTCATTATACTACTGGTACCTTAATGTCAGTGAATTTTCCATTCTTTCACAAATTGACAATACAAACTAAAACAGCATATGAAGGAAAGCTATGACATTGCTTAAAAATTCAACTACTGATATGGTTCAATATTAAACTACTGATATCAGTGATATGCCTCAGAAATAAAATTTTGTACAGTCACTGACATCAACAACTACTGCTCTGCTGCATGTATTCCATTAAAATTTCAAATTACTTAAAATTACTCTACATGACTACCTACAGTAAAACTTGTTCATCTATACAATCTTGTCAGTAAATTACTCACAATTGGCTGGGCCAGATTTCACAGAACCATAGGCCTGAAGCCTTTCTGCCCTTTTCTTCTGATTCTCCCTCAGCTTTGAGGTATACTTTGAAGCTGCTGATCTAATGTCCTTACACATTCTCTTGTCTACAGGATCAAAATGAACATCTTTCCTTTTAAACATTTCAATCGCTGTTGTTTCTTTGGAGCCGGCCCGGCATGGCCTAGCGCGTAAGGCGTGCGACTCGTAATCCGAGTGTCGCGGGTTCGCGCCCGCGTCGCGCTAAACATGCTCGCCCTCCCAGCCGTGGGGGTGTATAATGTTACGGTCAATCCCACTATTCGTTGGTAAAGAGTAGCCCAAGAGTTGGCGGTGGGTGGTGATGACTAGCTGCCTTTCCTCTAGTTTTACACTGCTAAATTAGGGACGGCTAGCACAGATAGCCCTCGAGTAGCTTTGTGCGAAATTTCCAAACAAACAAACAAATTCTTTGGAGCGTAGAGAATATTTTATCGTCTGGTATGCACACGATACCAGACCACGAGACCTGCAACGAGACGAAACGAGACTACCTCCAAGATGGCGGTAAGATTTTTTTTTCTGCAATAAACATTGAAAAAATACGATTTCTCCTCAAAAACCACCTACCCGGCCTCCAAATCGCTCATATTTTCTCCTCGAATTTACACGAATCTCGTGGGTGATCGTTGGCCGTTTGAAAACCGCGGAAATCCGCGTTTCAGCGGAAAAATGGCACGCATGTATTAAGCCAAATTTCACGAAACTTGTTTATGAAAACTCGCACTGAAGGTTAGTTGAAATGTAATTACTTTGATTAAACTAACACCTTCAATTTTTTTATTTTTTGAATAGTGTGGTCAATGTTGTTTTCATTAACTACAGTTGTGGCCACTATGAAAAATAAGTTGCCCACCCCTAGTCTACATGATACTGCTGAGTTTCATTGGTATCATTCTTGTACGTTCCTAAAAATGCTGAACAATAACCGTAAAAAATAATTAAAAACAAATGGTTTTCTAGTGTACGTAATGTACCAACTTACGAACACTACGTGAAACGTATGTCAAAAAGCTTTTTAAAATTTCAGCTGAATATTCACAAATATTAATTACCCTACTTCCAGTTAAGAATAATCATGAAAAATGCTGACATCTAAACACATTTTTGTAACACAAGCTGTATTTACTTCTACTTATAAATTTTATCACGCTTAAAAGAACGGGGGTGAACAGTGTGCGAAGATTTTAATCAATGGATTCATGGTTCGCGACTCGCAGCCTCAACAATTCGCTTCGCATTTTGGAGTGGGGGAGGAGCGTGGATGCGTGTTGAGAATGACAGTCAAAACCTTCTATTCAGTCACGTGATAGCAGCCCATGAGTCGGTGGTGGTAAACGAGTGTTCACTAGTTGTTATACACAAACCTCGAGAAGTTTGTGCGAACGTGTGAATAAAAACTACACATTTACAATTATCTGAGAAATGTTTTAATACTATTACGGTAAGATAGAGTAGCTACACGTTCTTATTCGAGTAGTCAATAATATAGTTTAAAGTAAATATTTGTTATCTTAAAACAAAGTTAAAACACAGAAATGGCATCTGTTTAACCTCTGTAAATCACTAACAGTCCATTAAAGTGAAACTAGAAAATCAATAACTGATTTAGAAGTGTACAGTTGATCAGCATTTAACTCAACCACTTGCATACTAAGAAAGAATTAAACGCATTTCATAATAATGTTAAGGACATGGTAATTTTACGGCTTGTCATACCTGATACGAGCTGTTTAAAACACCCCTACATATCTGATTCACAAATAATTCCACACCATTCGATGAATACTGGCATGGAAGCTTGTGGCTTGAGAACTTAAGCTGGATTTGGTTAACGTTAGTCACAAAACTGCAAATGTTCTGTGTTCTGCCAAATATGGGCATAGGCGTTCGATTTTTAGCGTTAAGCCTACGGATTTATAGCTGAGCCACTGGGGAAGAAGGGGAAAAAAAAGTCTGTTAAATAATATTCAATCACCGAGAATTTTAAAAATATATATACAACCAGAAGACACGGAACCAAAACCCGAAAAGTTTGCCCCATTATTCAGTCACAGAATTGGCTATCTGTGCCCACAAAAGGTGTCAGGGGAAGGGCAGGTTCTCGAATACTTTAGTGGGAACTAAAAAATTGGAAAGAAAAGAGTTACAGGAGTGTATGTGACAAGAAAAAAAAGGACCTGAAACCAAATCCAACATTAAACGGGAGTAGCCGTGCCCATCAATACAGTAAAGGTTATCGGTCATGAGAAAGACCCCTTCCATTTTAGTCCAAAAAGCCAAAGCGACGGTGTTGTGTGTACGTCCTGGTCTCGTTAGCATAATTAAACAAGGAATTAAAGCCCAACAGTTCATAAGACCAAAGTTTATAGGTTAATTTCTCGCTACATCTGGATTTCATTAACTGTTTTCGTGAGAAAGATGGCTGAAGAAACTAGAATAACTGCAATTCCATTCAACCATCTATCTGCTGTATCTCTCCGAGGCAGCTCCAAGAAACTTTATTGCTTTTGGTCTCCTTAACCGTAGTTTTAGAAGCTAATGTCTACTTTCGCTAAAAGTATGTTATAAATTTGCAAATATGATGGTCTGTGATTAAATTCGCTTTCCTTCGCAGAAACTTGTTAGCATACTGAGTATGGTTCGAAGATCATTGTGTAATGATGGCCATAACGAGGGTGTGATTCCAAGAGAAGTACAGAATATAGAATGTTGTTCTTATACATTACCAACTGTACGAAAAAAAATGGAAGTTAATAAGGTCTTAAAATATCACACGCACTTGTAGAATGTTTACTTTAGAAGCCCGTGTATTTATTGTAAATATTGACACTGATAAATAAGGGATAAAATGTGGGTAAAAATGGATCATAATCTAGCCTAATTGGGCTTATCATTGATACGTTTTAAAAGCTGATATGATTATTATGATGTTTGAGCACAAGTACATGCATGTTAAACTATTCAAACAGTTAAATCCTCAAACCGATGTGAAGTTTGATAGGGTTGCGTTGTTGCTGAACAAATGCGGGAAATATGGTGCCACATCAAACATGGGGCCAAAGAGCGAAGCTGCTTCAGACAAGCAGTAATTGTTACTGATTTACAAAGCTTGTTGCGTAAAACAGGGGCTGGATGCTCTCTCGCTCTCATAGTTATTTGTGTAGCCGTCCCTAATTTAGCAGTGTAAGACTAGAGGGAAGGCAGCTAGTCATCACCAACTCTTGGACTATTCTTTTACCAATGAATAGTGGGATTGACCGTAATATTATTACGCCCCCACGGCTGAAAGGGAAAGCATGTTTGATGTGACGCGGATTCAAACCCGCGATGCTCGGATTACGAGTCGGGTGCCTTAAGCGCCTGGACATGCTGGATGTAATCTTAATAAAATGTTACTACGGTACAGCATTCTTCACTTCTGATTAGATCATTGAAACAAGGAAAACAAAAACCGCTTAGTATTTAAAAAATTGCTCAAAAAGAAGAAAATGCTTCTGTAAAATTCGTACAAAAATAGCTCATTGTGTCTGGAAGCCAATCAAAAACCACAATATTACAATAAAAACAAAAGACAAGCCTGATGAGAGGGGAGAAAACAGCGGTGTTAGATTCGGAAGGCTTTAAACATTATACGAGTAACTTTTTAACCACACGACATCTATACTGACAGTATAGATTTTATTGTTTCTAACCTCATTCAGCAATCTTCTTGCACACGAGGTGACGTAACAAACACGGTTAAATGAATGAAATGAAAACCTCAGGGGTGTAAGCGGCATCACACAGATTTGGGAGGGTCTTCTTCTTCTTCAAAAAAATTTTTTTATGTAAAAAAATCCTCAAGTGATTTATATGAAAGTATATTAAAAAATTCAAAACAACGTTTTTAAGACTTATTTCAGATTATTTGGATGGTCCTTGGACTCACCTCTACCTGGTTATGCTTCTGAAACACCTGTTTTAGGAGCTTTGTGATACTATGTAATGTTTAAAATAGGCTAACTCATTAAATAGAACATCAGATATCAGTAATACCTGTTTCAAATAGAATTAAAGCTATGTTTAATGTCTCACTTAAAAGATTTGATCCCCTTTTACCATAATGTCAGCTATATGTTGCAATGAAATATATTATCAGTACAGCAATGGGGAAAAAAAAAGATACAAACACACTTAATAAAGCCCATTTGCCATTTCACTACAGAAAAATACAAAGTTTCCGTGGCTTCAATATTTGTACATGCTGACTGACTATTTTGTTTGGATCTCCATACAAAAACGTTTCTAGAACACTCGCTTTATATGCACAGGCAAAATAGTAATTATTGTGACATGTTAGATTACTGTCTGAACTCTTTGAATGCTCAGTAGACTTAAGTATTTATTTGTTTGCTTTTTAATTTTACACAAAGCTACAATAGGGCTATCTCTGCTAGCCGTCCTTGGGTTAGCAGTGTAAGACTAGAGGGAAGGCAGCTAGTCACTACCACCCATCACCAACTCTTGGGCTACTCTTTTACCAATGAATAGTGGGATTGATCACAACATTATAATGCCCCTCACGGCTGAAAGGGCAAGCATCTTTGGTTTGAAGGGAATTTGAACCTGTGGCCCTCAGATTATGAGTCGAACGCCTTAACCACCTGGCCATGAAGCATTTATTTGGTTAAAGCAATATCCTCTATAACCCCAAATGGACTGTCATTTAATGCAAGTTTGTAATTTATCTTTCAGATAAACCAAGGAAAACCACTATTGTAAAGCAATATCAATAATCCTACTAGTTCAATTATATGTCAGGTATGATCTGAAATTTAAATGATTGGTCATTTGGACTAAAATAGTAAAGAATATTGTGATACAAAAGGCTATATGCTTTTACATTTCACTTAAATATGAAAGTGAGGCCACCAAAAACAGCAGAAAAAAAAAACCTAGCCTGATGGCACATGCTTAATATCAGAATGTTTACAAGGTTCTGAGGTATTCCAGGTAATTTCTCTGAATAAGCTGTTGTCAAAGCCTTTTTAGTGATTGGAGACACTTCACTGGATGCAATGGATCTTCCAAGTACATCCTAAACATGTCCAAAGATACCAAAACTCAGTAAGCAAGCAAGCAATCAACCCAACTTGTTCAATTGTATAGATAATTACTTCAGTCAACTAGTTTACCATGAGAGACAAGCAATATGACCCATTAGACTAAATTAAAGGCTAGATGTAACAAAATTAATAAAACTAAAATTTTCATATAAGTTTTCCACCTTATAGGATGGGGAGTTTAGTACTTCCCAAGAAACTTCCTTTTCATACTATATTTCTACTATCATTATACGCATCTTACTCTTATAACAAAATGTAGTTTGATTTGATATGAGAGGTCAATAAACTAAAGTTCTGATAAACATATAAAAGTGCTCAAATATTATTTAGACCTTACTATTTTCTGTACCATGTTGCAGAATATAAGATTTATTTTCTGCAGTGGGCTACTTGTAACAAACTATTGTAATTTGTTTTATAATTCTGTTTCAATAGGAACAGCTACCTTTAAACATCTAAACTACAGAAGGTCAGTGACAGTTAAGGTCAGGGATGGAGTATATTGTAACAACTAGATTCTCTTAATTCCACAGACACACACACACAAAAGACTGGCTAATGATTATATGCTAGATGATGCATCCCTTGTACTATGTGGTTCCTAGATCTATAGATACCTTTCTTACTAACACATACTTTATTATTCTTTCAGTATAGCACATACCCTAGTTTTATTTGCCTGGTTTCATTTGTGTAGTGTTTTATGTTCATAAATACATATACATCGATATGTAAGTATATTAATATTCCATATAACTAATGATTCAGTAATATATAACAAAGATCAATAAAAACATTACTAATGTTTTACTTAAACCATCCAAAACTAACTTAGATGTACACACTGCTTGCACTTGATTTTACAGGTACAAATTTCTCTTAGAAAAATTTGGAATACTTATATTTTTAACACTATACAAAAAAATTTGCATAAAAATAATATATCTAAGTGAGTGCCTCTTTTATATGTAACTTACATGTTTATGTTATTTAATGTAAATAAAAAAAAACTTTTAGAACAGAATATTAAGATTCGAAACTAGTTTCAACACTTCCACGTGTCTGTCCTCTTCAGTCCTAGTTATATTCGTAACTATGTAATAGGAAATATTTTAATGAGAACAAAATTCCAATCCATAGATAATCTAAAGTTTCTTATTAACTAACCAGGTCAGTGGTTTATTTGCTTATCGATAGATATTTTTTTCATATTTACTAAATCTTTTTCTGATAAAAATTGGCACTGTTTATTCCTTTAGACTAATTATGTGTTTGTAATTAAAACATTTATTAAACAGTGATTTATTTTGTCTTCATCATAATTAATGTACAGCGAGATATATATTAATTTAACAATCCTATGATGTCGCCATGTAAACACACACACACCGCACTTGCCACGTATATGTACTTACGTCATCACTTTCAGCAACATCAACATTACCATTCGCGTCGTCATCAAGTTGTCGGTGAAGATAACGAATAGCTTCTAATCCTAACTTATCTTCACAGGCATCCAGTTCCTCACATAAGGAATCTGAAATAGGAAGAGCATGTTTTCTTAGTACATGTGTAATCAGTTACATACAAAAAATAATTAATGGTCGAGTTTGAACGATTAATTAACGCATCCCGTCTGTGAATCCAAAAATTTACGGTTCATGCCCTGTTGTCACAAACATACGAAACACTTGGGGGCTCTATGTGTAATATATAAATGACGCTCGAACACTCAGTATTAGTGTGTGTGTTTATAGAAAAGCCGCATCAAGCTATCTGTTGTGTTCACCAAGAGGAATCGAACCCTTGATTTTAGCGTTGCAAATCTGAAGACTTACCGCTGTTCCAGCGGGGAACCTCAATACTAGAACAAGTAAGAAAAATCCACGAGTTGGAGATGGGTTCTGTTGATTAGCTGTTGAGACATCTATATGCAGATAGCCCTCTGTTTAGATTAACCAGAAAAATCTGGAACGTAAATATATAAATATTTAACCAGACGAGATGATACGTTTAGTAAGTATGCACACTACTTTAAATAGCACATTTTATATAGAGTCAGCTGTGCCATCCGATTCAACTTGGTATTAGTTTTAATTTTTCGTGAAGGTGGTATAAAGTACGGGGAATATGTTTTTCTTTCTTGCGGTATCACATGGATTCGAACCCGGATCTTCAGCTCCGAAATTTATAGGTCAACCACAAGTCCCAATTGAGACTGTTGATGTTAACAGTCCATACCGTATGGGTCAGAGTTACGTAATTTTAGCTCTCAGACCTGAGAGTCAACAGACAGACTCAGTAATTCGGACTGGAGTGCCAAATATTAATCATGATGTGTCCTTAATCTCGGACCATCACAGATAACACTCAGATTAACTGCTTAACTCGCGACGATCAATGTTATCAAGCATATCGTTCAGAAGATAACTTCGTTGTTTATGGCTTGAGAAGCTATGCTGTTTTGTTATTACTTTTTTTCTGTTGAATAATGAACTACAGGGAAGACAAAGTGACACAAAGGGCTATCTGCGAATAGCTATTCAACAGTCTTATGCTATTTTCGTCTGATCAAACAGTGGAATTTAACGGTTTAGTCTTATAAAGCCTGAATGGTGCCACAAGTTTATAACATGCGTTTTTTTCGGCAACTGGACGTAAATTACGTAAAATTTAAGTTTGAGCAATTTTTATACAACATTAGTTCCTTTACAAACACAGAAAAATGAAATAAAAAGTTCTAGTGGGCACTAATTGAGGCGCCACATTGCTAGCATCATATTATCCTGTTTACATTCAGTGATTCAAGTTCACTTGTATCATAAAAATTAGAAGAAACGAGCTAGCTGACGTGTTCTTTAACCTGGGTTTGTGAACGATATTTCAAAGTTGCACTGGTCAAATTTGAGGAAAAAGTCAGAAGAATAAATTGAACAAGAAGGTCAAATGAAAGACTCGAATAAAGTGTTAGACAAAGAAATAAACGTTCTATTAACGTACGTGTTGGCTTTATTCTTATTGACACTCACAATACTAAACAATCAAGTTTTTTAATAATACTCTAAGTTCTTTGACAGCTGAGTAAAAAGAAAACAAAGGTTTCACGTTTAGTAAGAATTCTATTGTGCAGTATTCCAGTAAACCCAGTCACCTATGTAAACTATCCTTCTCATAAATATATACTCAAATATATACTGATTATTTGGAATTGAGCACGAAGCTACATAAAGGGCTATCAAAACCCACTTTCCAGCATTGAGAGTTCGTAGACAAACCGCTGTACCAATGAGTGACATAGTCAAGGGAAGGGAGGTTATCCGTGATGGGAGGTTATATCCTTATTCCTAATAACGTGTAGAAGTCTCTGCACCATCTCTTCAGCGTCTGTGATCCAGCAGAGAAGCGGATATAAAACTTGACAGGGAACTATAGAGTTCTTGAATGACAACTTTAGTATGTAATTATGTCTGAGGCGACTATTGTACCAATTTCACAACAATACATATTCTGTATAACAGAGAGTTATCAGAATGAAAACGTAACTAGTTAATCAAATCCAGAAGTCACTAAACTTTAAAAAAGGCTATAATGTTACCATACGTTAAGGTAAAGATCAGTTTGACTAATAATCATCCAGAGAAGAGACTGAACTAACAGTAAAACCGATATTTCAACAACAACAAAACGGGGGGGACAAGAAAGTTGAATGTAATAAATAGGTTATTTTGTAAAACAGAATGAAATATATGTCACACCTGTTACAGTAATATCAGTTCTTCTCTATACAACATTTAAGTACGTTTCTTGCTTAATCCAAATCGATTTATCTTTGTTACTTGTAATGAAAGTGACAGAAAGGTTTGGTTTGAATTTCGCGCAAAACTATACAAGGGCTATCTGCGCTAGTCGTCCATAATTTAGCAGTGTAAGACTAGAGGGAAGGCAGCTAGTCATTATCATCCACCACCAACTCGTGGGCTACCCTTTTACCAACGAATAGTGGGATTGATCGTAGAATTATAACGACCCCACGGCCGAAAGGGCGAGAATATTTGGTACGACGGGGATTCGAACCCGCGACCCTCGCATTACGAGTCGAGTGCCATAACCATCTGGCCTAGGCCCGGCATGGCCAAGCGTGTTAAGGCGTTCGACTCGTAATCCGAAGGTCGCGGGTTCAAATCCCGGTCGCACCAAACATACTCGCCCTTTCAGCCGTGGGGGCACTATAATGTGACGGTCAATCCCACTATTCGTTTGTAAACGAGTAGCCCAAGAGTTGGCGGTGGGTAGTGATGACTAGCTGCCTTCTCTCTAGTATTACACTGCTAAATTAGGGACGGCTAGCGCAGATAGTCCCCGAGAAGCTTTGCGCGAAATTAAAACAAACAAACAAACTTCCTGGCCATGCTTGGGTAGGCGAAGCTCAAGTTTAAAAAAATAATTTTATAATTTCAAAACAGCCACAGCATCATCAAACACATGAATTAAAATAACAATAATAATTTCCTATTAATGTAATATTATTCAAAGAAGTGTATCCTTAAGATTTAATCAGCAATAATTTCATAGGAAACCAAAAGTTATTAAGTTTGATTTATGAGATGTCTAACCAAAATTTAACTTTTTTTTCAGGTTCCCAATGAAAAACATTCTGAAAATTATTAAAAACTTCTTAAAATTAGGCTCCAAGAGGTCTTGTGGAGTCCTCTAGACTGGTGAGATTTGTGAATTACAACTTTATTACTCATTTTAATTTCATTCACCCCAATCAGATTAATTAAACAGCTTTAAATAAATAAAACATACGTATACACCAAAACGAACATTTGATTTAACGCTGGTGTTTAAGTTATAAGAAAGAGAAAACTTGTCTTCTGTTCAAGAAATAAGGTATATGTTGGAAAAATAAAGAGTTTTTGTTATTTTGAACAAAGCGAATGTGTATTGCTTCCAACTTGAGTACCGTAGTTGGTGACTTATCAAAGACGCTTATTTACAGAAGTGGTTTTATCCTGTTTCCGTTACTGATGGCGTTCTGTGAAACATTTACATTGAGTTTTGTTTATTAAAGTGGTATTAACTACTTTTCAGGCAAATTTCATTTATAATCTTCCATTTTTATTTTAATGTAGTCTTGAACTCTTACAAGAGCAAAGGTTAAGTAACAAATAAATCCCACGTCTCAGAAATGGACTTCTCTTTAGTAACCAATAAACCGAGTCTCAAAACTGAATTTTTATTTAGTAACCAATATGCTCCGGGTATCAAAATTAAACTTTTCTTCTGTTACCAATGAGCCCCGGGTCTCAAAAGTAAACTTTTCTTTAGTAGCAATAAACCCCGGGTCTCAAAAGTAAACTTTTCTTTAGTAGCAATAAACCCCGGGTCTCAAAAGTAAACTTTTCTTTAGTAGCAATAAACTCCGGGTCTCAGAAGTAAACTTTTCTATAGCAACAAATTATCTCTGGCTTACGAAAATAGACCTTTCTTTTATTCCAGATTTTTTTTTAAAAAAAGCTTGTATGCTATTAAGCACAAAGCTACGCAAAGATCCATTCGTGTTCTACTCACAGCAGGTATCGAAACCCGCTTTATAATGTTACAAGCCCTCAAACTTACCTCTGATCCACCATGGGGTAAATTAAATTATTATTTCATATTTTTTTAAGTATGATTTCTTTATTTGTTTGTTATTAAACACACGATGGACTATCTCTGATGTGTTCACCATGGCTAGAGAAAGCTAATTTTTAGCAACGTGACCCTCATAGCCACTAGGACGCTAAGTATATGAAACAAGGTTCTAATTACAGTTAAGTATTTGATAGTTTAAAACGTTACTTTAGACGGTATTTTGTACTAGCGAGACTACAATTCCTAAGTATGATAGACAAACTGGTGAACTTAAAATATTCATTTCTTCAAATTAGCCTGTGATTAAAAGAAGAATTATTCCAGTAAGATTCGCTCTTTTATCTCATTAAGACGTTGACTGTCACATAACAGGTTAAACAAAGATAAAATTAAACATTCAAAAGGTGCAAAGAGTAGTCAGTGTCCAAAACTCACACGCCACAAAAGAAATTTGGCCTTGAAATATAATTTTCTATAACCCTCCGGTAGGTCACAACTGAGGTTTAGTTACGAACTGCGTGACACACCGGTGGGTCATACACAATTTGAGACAATATCAATGCTACTGGCGCCTTTTGAATGTAGGTCACATGGCAGCCAACGTGTTAACATTAAGGTAGTCCAACAAGGTATCATTAGCTTACACAACTGCCATGTTTGCCTAACAGGCAAGCTGATATACGTATAACAATGTTGCTGTTTGAACAACTGGCCTGGTATGGTAACATGTTAGTTTTTAACTTTGTAACTATATCTTTGCTTAGAAGAATAAAAAGTCTTCAAAGATACTCGTGTTCGACCTTCATGAAATGTGTTATTACTCCACTACCCGCCTTTACTGAGCAAAATTCGGCAACGATAGAAAAATAAGTTAGAGAGTTACATAAACAAGAAAGTTTCTTGCAATAACATTCTTTAAAGAAACAACCAGGGTTAAAGACAAGTTACACAGTTTTGTTACAATTAAGGACGTCCCTTTGAACTAATCTGCCCGGTAAAGTCCGATGAATAATAACCCAATTCTTTCTCTTAACAATAATTTGAAAAAATCCATGTAATGTTATATAGCTCTGATCATTTTCGTTCTGTTTACTGTAACTTACACAAACCAGTAAAGCCGGCCAATAGGCTCAACTTTCTACTTTCACAGTAAAGTAAATAAATTCGTTTCATCCACACCAACAACTCGTTCATATCTCCAGTAAGCTCATTCCTATGGAGTCTTCTAATTAGCTAGTTTTCTCTTTAATGACGAGAGGTAATTTCTCGTGCAGTAGTTTCTCAAAACTTCTTGCCAACCCCCTTAGTGCCACATTGCAAACCAAATACAATCTCGTAGATCCCACACTCGAATAGGTCTATTTAGAAATCTAATCCTACATTGTATAAAGTAATACTGACAAAAACAAGAAAGTTTTCATATAATCACACATTTTATAATTTATATTCTGTTGTTGGTTTTTTGTTTTGTTTTTGCGCTGGTTCAGTTACAAGTCTTAGGGTTTATAGCATTGCAAGACTGGTTTCTATACCTGCGGTGACCAAAGCACAGACAAGCCTATTGTATAATTTTGTGCTTAATAACGTAGAATCTTTTTTTTTTTTTTCAACTATAATAATGCTAAATCGATCTTTCCCCGCTGTGACCAGGCGGATCACTGGCTGAGCTGAAAACAAGAAACAATTTAAAATATTTTATGTATGAGTGTAAAAACTTGTGGTTTCCCGACAAGTACATCAGATAGGCAGATTTGCAGCTAACGACAGATTCTGATCAAATAACCGAATCTTTCTTGTGTGTATGTGTAGAACAATGACGCTAGAAGTTAGTAAAAATATGGACGGTCACACAATAAGAAATATAGATCCTTCTTCTGCGCTGCGCTTCCTCCAAAAGGATGCACTTATGAAACGCGAATTCGGTGAAACTAGTCTTCTGTAGAGAAACAACGAAAACATTCGGCTTCTATGTAATCTTACCACACACACACACACACTGAAATTCATGTTTTAATGAGGAAAGTAAAATAATAATTAAGTGAAAACTGTTCATGTTATGCTGAAACACATTACAGTTTTGAACTTAAAAAAACAGAAGTATGACTTGTTCCTGTATAAACATAGTGCCATCCATTCGATTCACATTACGTAAACTTGAAACTGTCTCTAGACGTGTAGCCTTACTTTCTACTATAAGATGTAAATACTGACACGTATAATACTATTATGTATGCAGTATTTTCTACAGAAACAAAAATCTCCATACTGTCTAGTCCATCTATGTGTTTCTGGCATTCAGCTCAGTATCCTTTGTGCACTTCCATAAATAGAACCTGTCAACCTTTCGCTTGCCATGCATACAAGGTCGTCACAGAAACAATGTTACTACAAAAAAACACGTGATTGTTAGCGAGCGTCACTTGAACCACTACATCGACACACTTTACACGTAAATTCCCAGTGTTAAAAGTGACGATTTTCATGCAGAACATTTCCAGTGGAAAAACTGACAAGAAAAAATCACACACGTGTTGAAACAATAAGGTGTCGAATTCATTTATGATATTGTATGAAACCGAGCTTTGGTTAATAAACTTAAAACATCTTTCGTAACAACTTCCCTACAGTATTTTAAGAACCCATGCTTTAGAGCAAAGGAAAATATGTTACACATCGAATACATTTGTCACATTCGGTAAGACGAGGTCTTTCATACAATACCAGGGATCACAAGGCCGGCTGGGATACGATAGCAATGTGATGGTCTTGGCACTACACACGTCATCAAGTTTCAATAACAGTAATTTATGGTGTGAACCAGATTAGCAAATGCTTTTATTATCAGTTTTTATTTAACTCATTTACAATCAGACTTTTAGAGTAAACATTAAGAACACAATATTATTTAATTTAATCGTAGTTTGTATAATTCACTACGTATTAATTACTGTTAATGTTTATAATTTTAATTAACTTCACTATCAACCAATAAATGACATACAAGATAAGTTACTCTTCTTGTTGCTTTGAATTAAGCACACACATAATGGGTATCGAAACCTGGTTTTTGGCGTTATAAGTTCGCAGAGATACCGTTGTACCACTGGGGTGGGGGTAAACCAGTGTCAACAAAAGGAAACTACATCGGTAATTCTACGAACACATGAATAAAGGCAAAGAAGAATATGCTATAACTAGCGTATAGCATGTCAAAAATGACCGGGCAAGTACTACCACCCCCACTCCACACTATATCTTAACCTTACACTTTATAGTTAACTGATATAAATAAATTTTTGCGAAATCAATCTTAACCAACAAAGAGACAGAAAAGTGCAGTTGAGGCAGTTAAACGTCGGTAAATTGTTTTGCAAGTCAATCAAACTGAAGATCATTCACGAAATGAACTTGCGGCGTATTTGCAGAATAATTTCTGGTAACAATGAGTTACATTAACAACTTCTAATATATAAAGAAAATCCAGCGCTTTTTGGTAACACTCATGTTTCAACAATGGCTTTTATGTTATGTTGTTTAATAACAAAAGTATAACCTAATATTGTTGTTGTAGGCTATAAAACGAAGTTATAGACAACAAAACTGGATAAACATCGTTGATTTCTTAATTTAGAGTCTTGTTTGATTAAATGAGTTTGTTTTTTTTATTTAAAACTTGATGAAAACAGCTAAGAAACGATTTAAGTTTAAAATTGAATCGATATTTTTACTCTGACAATAAATTTCATACATTTGGCTCTAGATTAGGTGATCCCACACTGTGTCTTTACTTTAGGTTTGTAATCCCAACACTCACTACACTTATAAAGTTTCATAACACCCACCCTCTTGCACTTCCGTTACTAAAATCACTATTCTATCTGGATAAATGCATTTTGGATTTTATAACTCCTCCAATTTCGAAAAAATCAAGAGTGACGTGACGTGACAATTTTTCACATAGGCTACATATTTCAACCACATTACATCTGCTATGTCCAGTGCGACAAGGTCTTTTGCTCAATACCAGCGTCAAAAGTCAGCTTAGTCGCAACAAGTACAATAATAATGTAGGTTGTTGCACAGAAAGAGAAATTTCAGCATAATCAGGTGAGAATCGGATCCTGGATTTTAACGTTATAAGTAAACTTCCCGCCGTCCCACCGGAGAACAGCAGAAATGAGAAACATAGTAGCAAATATATTTGTTTCGTTAAACTATTGCGCACTGAAAATATACACATTTACATTCATTAGAGTAACTTCTTTCACAGTACTACTAAAAATAAAACATTTATTACAACTTATGTGGGAAAAACATAAAAGCTATAAGCAAGACTACCAGTCTACACATATGGCAACACGGTAATCCCAGAATACTGAAAATAAGACGATTCAATACAGAATACACAAAACCGTAAAAATCTCTCTCTGGCAGGGTTACTCAATCTGAAATCGAAACAGCCACAATGCTTTCCGTCCTCTAGGAGTTCCAATTCAGCTGTCCAAGTCATTTCGCAAAAACATCGTTATTTATTCTCGTATAAAAAGGTTTATGTATTTTTAAAAAAATATATTCTAATTCCTGCAACAAAAACAAAAATAATG
Source organism: Tachypleus tridentatus (assembly GCF_004210375.1). NCBI lineage: Eukaryota > Metazoa > Arthropoda > Merostomata > Xiphosura > Limulidae > Tachypleus > Tachypleus tridentatus. Next base: position 44,926,285 of record NC_134826.1, on the reverse strand, counting down.
ACATTTTTTGGAAAGTTGAGTAATTACGTAATAACAAAATATTATAATTTAAAAGTCCGTAACTTATTCACGCACGTGTTCGTATATTCGTCGGAAAATGAGCTATCGACTTGTGAAAGACTCCAACAACAAGGTATTTAACAACTCGTTAAAAAACATAACAGGAAGCATTTCTTCTAAATTAAATGTAGAGTTGGATTTTAAACACATGTTTCTCACAACTAAAATAGTATAAGACCCGAACTAGTATTATAGAAAAAACGGTAACCTCAACTGAAAATATGATAGTTTCAAACTTCAGGTTAGTTGATTTTTTACACCTCATATTCCATCTATCAAAATACTATACTTGATATCGGAATCAGGTTTATTTATTAAACTTAGAAATGAAAGAGTAAAACTGAACCAAAGTATAACTTGAACTCATCAACTGCTATCTAACTTTTATTGCTACCTGAATTATTTTTTTAAATAGTAGGTACTTAAAGCTCGAAAGCCATTCAAGGTCTACCGAAGTTGTACTTACACTGATTGGTTGGTTTGGTGTTTCATAGCGCAAAACAACTAGGCTATCAGCACCAAACAACCGGTTAAAATTAAATTTAGTACAATTCATAAAAAGAAGTTAAAGTAAAACAAAACTAAGTTAAAAAAACATAAATAGCATAAAACCAATGTTTACATCCAGTCTACAGCGGTAAGAGAAAAACTAAGTAATACAAGTTGTAATGGACTTTTTGTAGTATAACTGTAATTATCATAACTCGCCAGGAAGACTAACACGTAAGTTCAAGAACCACGTCAGTTACTTGAAGTTGGTCTTTCCAGTCCTGGTTCAGAGTTATTTGACATTATGGCCATTTTCACAAAGTAATAAAAGTTTTAGAAGACTTGTAGCAAAACTTTAATAATAACTCACCAGGATGACTAACGGGTAGTTCAAACTTCAAACAGCAGTGTTAGTCATGTGAAGTTGGCCTTTTCAGTCCTGGTTCCGAGTTATTTGACTAAACTAACTTTTTAGTTATAAGTCCGTATAACACCCACCCTCTTGCACTAGACTATAGTGCCTGAGACACTATAATTAATTATAATTAATTTTTTATTAATTACAAAAAATTACCATTTTGTAATTTCAAATCGAACTAGGTGGACTTTGATTCTTAAATTTAATGTATAAATTAAGAAACTTAAATGTCATTAAAAAGATTAATGGCCTTTAAATAGCTAAAAACATTTCTAAGGTAGACAGTGTCACCATCACCAATAACATTGTCTAACTTTACAGATAAACATTGGGACAGAGCATGTTTAAAATGGGTGCTGTCGTTGAGAGTCATAACAACAGCTGTACTTACACTGTGCGTCACTCCTTGATGATTGTAATAGTGCACAGTATTAAAAATTAAATTATTATTTCAATGTAAAGACAATAAAAAGTCCAACGAGACGGCGCAAATTTGACAGCTCCCTCACCTTGTCCCAGTGGTTCAAAGGACTTGTAACACCACAAAGCGGCTTTTGACACTAGTGACAGACACAGCACAGACAGCCTACTGTGTAGATTTGTTTACGTGTAATCAATTATCAAAGTTTATCGAATCTTTACAGAGTGAAAATTGTTCCCTTTGTATAAAAATGATTCGAACACTAGATGCCATTTTGGAATTTTCACTGTACTGCAGAACAGCCGGAAAATGCACGTACACGGTGATATAAAAGAATGTGAATACTTTAAATGATTCTACCTTAAATTTTAATTGACCATGAGAAACAATGTCCCATCAGGATCAGAGAGGTTGAAACAGAGACCAAGGTGTTTCAAAACCATGTTAGTTATCTAAACAGCTCGATAAGCTCTTTTAAAACGAAAAGCATGTTGAACACTTTCTATAATAACTTTTGAAATATCTTGTACCAAGAATGAGCTTAGTGACATATGAGTTCTCCTAAGCAAAGTAGTCCACATGACATTTTTTAACACAAGATTTCCTTTATCATCAGTCAATCAATGGCAAATTGTGATTCACGTGCGTGAACTTAAACGTGTCAAAAAGTTAATAAAAAAACAATTATTAGGTTACAAAACCGCAAATCGCATAACGCCTGTGTCAGAAACACGTTCTAGAAGTCTGTGAAAATAGGTCAAGAAAATAACGAAGCGCCAGTAGTTTTTGTGTATACGAACATCACAAATATCAAGAAAAAGCATAAATCTAGCTGTTTGCAAACAGAAAACTGAACAAACATGCACAATGGGAAAAAAGAGAGAGGAATTCGGTTTGACACTTTTATCTTACACTAATTTTGTTCCAGTTGGTCCAGCAATATAAGAAAAATAGTTTTTTTAGAACTATTTCTTTAGGGTAGTGTTTCTTAAAACAGTGAGACCCAAAAGGGTTGTGAGCAGGTTTCTAGGGAAGTTAGTTGTCCACGCTGAGTCAATATTTAATTTTATAAGTCATCGAGGTATCTGAGAAGTGCACGTATCCGTTTATATATATATAAACCATGACGAATTATGCTTATGCTAAGAAACATAATTTTTGTTATTATTTTAGAAATAATGGGGGGGGGGAGTCGCGATGACCAAAGCCCGAATGCGGGGTTCATCTGGCCGAAAAACTCTACTTTAGGTTGAAATTAAAATTTTCACTGAGACAAAGTTTCAATCATTACAATTTTTTTTTAATTTTCTATTTTAACAATGTTCGTACACGTGTCAATCAATAAAATAAACAGGTCACTAGGTCAGAGACCATATGGATTCAGGTATTATCGATTCTCAATATTTAGAATATTAACCTGAAGAGCTAAGTGGTGAATACCACCCACTATCACAATAACTTTGTTTCTGAATAATAAAATTGACTATCTGTCTCACTTTTATAATATGTGCACATGTTATGTTCAGTGACATCATGTCTGCAGCTTTGACCCCTTCAACCTGCAGCCCCACAAGCTGACTACTAGGCCACGCCTAACAAGATTTGAGGATTAAACATTTCACCTTTTCCATTAGAATGTATTATCACAAAGATAAGTGTGTAAATAGTGTTTTTGAACAGTGTGAATGGTGTTTCTGTAATATGTTGCACATGGTTTGGTTGAAACTTCAAGAAACAAGGTGACATAGCATCCAAATGTTTTATCCTTCACAAGCAAAATGAAATTATCACTGATACTTTCTCAAACATTTTTCCAATTGCAGTTCACAGTTTTATCCTATTTACTCTTAAAAATTTCATACCTATTAAGCTACAACTTGATACACAAGTCAAGGGTCGTGACAGTACAAGGCACTGCCCTCTTCACAAACTAAACACAAGTGCCAGTACTGCTCTTCACAAACTAAACACAAGTCAAGGGTCGTGACAGTACAAGGCACTGCCCTCTCAAGTCGTCACAAACTAAACTATCTCATAAGAAAATGTGATTCATAAGAAAATGTGATTCATGCACACACAAGTGTCAATTATGATTTCCAAAAGCTCATAAGAAATGCTATGGGAATGAGCTTACAAGGCCAAAAAATAAGTTACATGTTTTTGGTGAGAATGCTTATATAGAAATGGAGCTATGATGTAGCTTTTTTTTTTTCTTTACTGTGGTGGAAGTATAAGATATGAAGAAGACAAATGTCTCAGTACTATCACACATTTAAAAAATATTGGTAATAAATATCCCATGGAGAAACGAAATTCTATATCTCACATTCCTTAGGTTCTGGTTTTGATACTGGTTATGAAAACCTTACACATATAACAACCTGCTGAAGTTTCATTAGGAATGTAAAAGAAATTTGTTTATCAAAATCATGTAAATGCCATCAGAAAGTAGTGTCAATAAGAAGACATCTGTAGAAACTTAAGAATAGCAGTTTCAAGCAGATACACTTATAGATACAATAGAAAAGCATTGATTAGCAGCAAACGTACAGAGCTGACTAGCACAGAACCTTCTAGAGGCCAACACTAATCCCAATTAATTTAGCTTATTTAAGTATGCCAGTACTGCAATAGTATCACATGCAAAAAATTCATCACTGTTTAGTGTAGTGTGTACAGTAAAAACAAAAAAAAATGTTACGGTTTCTCTTTAACATTCATTGATATGGTTTAAATTTTTCTAGTGTGACCAAAACATTTGAAGTATCAACAATGGTTCACTAATTAAATCAAAATCTTAAAGAAAGCATATTACAGTATACTGGTTATATTTACCAACTATGAGTCAAAAGGTTAGAAACAATTCTGTCTCTTTTAATGAATATTTAACATTTATTTAATTCACTATACTTAATAGGTACAAAAATATCTATTCATTTACATCTTGACAGATATTCAATAGATTCCTCCATTGTATCACAAGTTCATGATCATCATAAAAGTAGTAAACGTGACAAGGAATAAAACAGATCTGACTAACACATTAAACCAGATTAATCAAGGTGACCCCATTCATTTACTGACCTCATTATGAGCAACATAAATCTCGTGCACATATGTATTTACTATGTTCAGTTAATTTTTGTAATTTTTAATGGTTCATTTAAATGCCAGTGCTGATGACATAGATAGTTATGTGCCACAATTTGTTCTGTGGTACGTGAACCACATTTCTCATTTACTACTTAAAAGTATTCATTCATAATCATAAAAAAAATAACACTTTGTATGTTAATAGTTTATACTTCTTTAAGAAAAAAACTTTAACACAATTAAGGTTTGTAAAACATATATACAAACATGTTCAAGTAAACTTAACTTTCTCTCTTTCAAAAAAAAAAAAAAAAAATATATATATATATATATATACACTATGGGATAGGTTTTCTGATGATGTGGTACATACTAACAAAATGGATAGGCATAATGATGCTAAACATTAGATTTACCTGCATTAATTTTTTTGTTTGAGGTTTAGGAATAACCTTAATGTGTAAAAATGTATTTTGCCATACTGCATCATTTTATATTTTTACATATATTAAAACTTCCTGAATACTATAGGGTAATTATATTTGTACACCTTAAGCATTATACCAGTGTAAGTGATACTTTCCTAATACAAGTCAAAGAAAAACGTATGATTAAAAAATAGTAAAGCTTAAATGTAAGTTCCAGGAAACACAATTTACCAAGCACTGGGTGATAAACAGTTCTTGTTGATAAGGTAATTGCATATTATGTACTGTAAATGTTTACAATGTAGCACACCTGATAACTTACTGGTTAGTAGTGTCAAACTTTTACTGTACAACACAGACAAATGAGTATACTCTAGAACAACCTGATATAGCCACTAAGATAATATATGAACTGTAACCAGTTTTGTTTAATCAGCCACTAGTCAAACAAAGCCATATGTCTAGAATTTAAATAATGGGAAATATTAAGTATCAGTTTGAGTATTGTTATGTAGTATTTAAAGTGTCAATTTATCACAATCAAAGGGTGTAAGCTATAACAAAAAACAAACTAATTTCCTGGTACATATTTAATTTCAAGATAATTATCAAAACATAAACATCAAAACTAACAAAATAGTCAAATACAAGAAATAAAAAACATTTGTATCTACTGTGATAAGACATGAGAACTAAATATATTTATCTTAATTTACATAGATATGTAATCTGAAAATGAAGATTGTACAGTGATATATATAAATGCACCAACTTCTTTTAAAACTAATTACACAAGTGGTTTAAAAACATTAGTTTGTTGTCAAAGAACACTCACATACTGTTTACAGTAAACAATTTGTAAAATTTAAATTCATTACTACAGTTATGAAATGCACTGGATACACATTGTGGACTTAATTCAGTTGTCATCTGGATGGCTTTTAACAACTTTTAATTAATCAATCATAAATGGATTTATTTATTACAAACCTAAAAACTGTTACAATAATAATTAAATAAGTCAATGAAGTCCTTACACAAATACATACTTGAAACTTTAATCAATGGCAACTAAAAATGTGTAATATTATTCACATAAATAAACATTATAAACCATACACAACGAAGGTGTCCAGATGATACTTTGGAAGAGAGTTAAAAAAAACATACCAGTTATAAGGCAAAATTTGATATATAAAATGAAGCTAAAATATGAGTTTATTTTTATTGCTTTGATATTTAGATGTTAAATACATGTTATCTGTTACTCTAGTATTTCAAATAAATAAATGTTAAAATAGTCAACACTGCTTTTACTTGTCCAACCAATGAGATTACATTAAAATCTGACCTACCACTAACACAAAATCAGACAACCTTGATTTATAGTACTGATAAAATTACAAGATTTATTTTCACTTTAAAATACCATACACAATTAACAAAATTCCAACTCAATGCATCACTCATACATGTATACTTTTTTAGTACTTTTGTAATGCATGTAGAATTTGTCTAGGATAAACAAACACTTACTATGAGGAAGCTTTATTACCTGTTTACAACTGTAACCTGTCAGTTCTTTATTACAGTGTATATTGGAAAGTTTTACTTGATACTGCCGATTATTCAAATAATAGTAAATATGTTAACCCTTGTTAATAGTGTCTTAAATTTGTTTTTATTAACCAATATTTGAAATTCTCTTCAGAAAAAAGTACTTAAATTGAAAACAAAATATAATTATATTCATTGAGACATCCTACACATTTACCTAAACAAACATTCAAATCATTAAAATAAAAACTAAATGTAGACATTAATTTATTATATATAAACAAATATTCACATACACACACGCATACAAAAAAATTACATAAATTCAAAAACAGCTGTACTAGAGTAACTTTCCAAAACAAAAACTATATACATATTAATTTCCAAAACTTAACCGTTTCACTATTAATATTGGTACTACTTAACATAATTACATTAACAAGTAATCATCTGGTGAATGTCAAACACCACATTAACAGTTCAATGTCCACATACAGCTGATCTCACTACAAAATTATATTTTACGAAATTCTAATATTACCATGTAATAAATATTCTACTGTTGCATTATCCGTCTCATCAGCGTATAACTTGTGTACTAGGCCTACAATAGTACATATTACAATGCCGCAACAATCTTTCGTTCAACTTTCATTTTAAATTTAAAAGGCACTACTATCACCGATATTTAACACTGTTAATTATGAGTAGGATCTTTAACTCGACTACTTTCATGGTATTGATAGTAACAGTATTGCTATTATTAATACTGATTTAAATTCCCAACACAAGGAAATTTTAAATCGTATTTTTAAATTTTTCCTTTACTCTTTAAGAATTTAGTCCTACCTACCTGGCCTTGGTGGTTCTGTGCCTTTCTCCTTTGCCGGATTGATTGTGAGTGAAACAGCACAAAGTGCCGAACAGTTCGGGAAAGTACAGTGACATATAACAACAATAACTGTGATCAAAATAACTCTATGAAAAGCCCCCATCAATTGCCTCCACATAAAGTTTCGGCATGATTTAAACTTTAAAGTTAACATTTAAAGTGACTTAGTTAATATACTTAAAGTAGATGTTAAATTTTAAAATACTTTGGTTTTTAAGGAAGATTAAAGAATAAATGAATAATAATTTAAATCTTAAATAAAGTTGTAGCTTTTCAGTTTCAACAAAGAATGATGTCCACAGTAAAGTGCCACCGCTTTTTGGAATGAATTAAAAATCTCACACACTGAAACATTGTTTCACAGTCCATAAAAAAAACTGCCGAGAAACTCTCATAACTTTTTCACGCCATTTGGTCCACGATTCAGATCACACATTTATAAAACTACACCTATGCCTTCATTCTAAAATTCATACAAAAGCACAATCTAAATTATAATAAAATGAAAGTCCACATAGCCGACAAATATCAATTACTTTAACCAAGTTTAAGCCTTTCTTTCGAAGTGGAAGCTCACAAGTTAATAGTAGACGGTAGACGTATCCAGATAAGAATATTTAGTGGTGACATCTATAGAAATTTAGTTTATACAAAATGAACCATGGATAGAGTTTGCGTAGAAAATTACAAATATTTATTTAGGTTATTGATAACAATACTCTTAGTCATAAGAGAAGGATAATGAACTTTATGGCATATATTTTATAGTAACAAAATCTGTAGCTGTCAACTTAATTTCAAATAAAACTCTTATAACAATAATATATCCCTTGAGACTCAGTGGTAAGTTCGAATGCTTATAATGTTGAAAAACTGGGTTTTGATACCTGAAGTGAGAACAACACAAGTAGCTCATTGTGTAGCTTTGGGCTTAACAAAAGGTAATAATATGGTATATTATACCAATATTAGTTTTGTATTATATATGAGTAAAAACAGAAAAAAGAAGGGGAAAAAAGCATAAAAGTGAGAATAAGTATTATTAGCGGTTATTAGCTCCCAGTGGCTCAGCGGTATGTCTGCAGACTTACAACGCTAAAAACCGGGTTTTGATACCTGTGGTGAGCAGAGCACAGATAGCCCATTCTGTAGCTTTGTGCTTAATTCGAAACAACAACAACAACAGCGGTTATTAAATAATATATGCCAAATTAAAAATATAGTGCATATAATCTTGAAACTTAAACCGAATGCGCGCAAGTACAAAACACACAGAAATAAAAATAAATATAAAAACGTAAAGTTAGAAGTGGTGTATAACTGCGACTCAGCATTCAAAAAAGGCATTGAAGATAGTTCATTTCTTCAACTGAATACCAACGTGAGCAGCAGTAATTCCAAAGAGGACTCATGCCTCCTGGACCACCTTTTGGGTGAAAAAAAAAATGTTATGTGCAAATATCTATTTCATGTATTTGCAGACTTATTGTGCCTATCTTTGATTCGGATTCCTTCTGTTGGTATGTTGACCAGAGAGGACGGAAAGCTGGTAAAGCTAATATAACCCTCGGATACCCTCCATAAATCATCGCTCGTGGATCCCTTTGTGTTCTGTTGTTGCCCCCACATATACATACACACTTTCAATTAACTCTGGATCCGCCACTGGGAAGTGAGAGTCGACCATGAACAGATGAACAGAAATGAAATTAGGGGACCAGATTCAGGTTTTAAAGCCTATAATATTGTGAATCTAACACACATTCGTTGTCTGTAGCCAATTGCGGGAAGATAGTTGTCCAGTAATAAAATCAAAGAAACAATAAACAACCCGACCACAAGTAAACCTAAGTATTTCAGAATAATAATATCAAATAAAATACAAATTATACATAGGAAATAAATTAAAAGCAAAATAATGTAAAATAAAAAGACTACGTACATGGATTTGGCATTTCCTAGTGGTTAAGGTGTTTGACTAGTAATAGGTAGATTTTGGGGTCGAATTCTGGAACTGAACATACACACACTTTCAGCCGTGAATGTGTTATAAGATTGCAATTAATCCTACTATTCGTTGATAAACAGTAGCCAAAGAGTTAGCGGTGGGTGCTGACAGCCAAATGCCTTCTCTGTGCATTATGGATGGCAGTGTGATATTTTCCTTGCATTTTTATCCTCACAGGGTAATCACTTAGGCTCGCTACATAGAGATCCATAAGATACCGAACTGAAGTGTGAATAAATATCCCACTAATCTCCAACCCAGTTGGTCTGGCATGACCAGGTGGTTAGGACGCTCGACTCGTAAGTGGAGGGTCGCGGGTTCGAAACTTCTTCACACAAAACATGCTCGCCCTTTGAGCCGTAGGGGCATTACAATACAACGATCAATTCCACTATTATTTGGCAAAATAATAGCCCAAGAGTTGGCAGTAGGTGGTGATGACTAGTTGGCTTCCCTCTCGTCTTACATTTCTAAATTAGGGACAACAAGTGCAGATAGCTCTCGTGTGGTTTTGCACGTAATTCAAAACAAACAAGCAAACAAATCCAATCCAGCTCAAATGGGGGAAAAAAGGAAAAAAAAGATACATGAAGCCAAAAATACGTTATTTACAAATGAAATAATAAAAACAATACAATTACAAATTAAGAGTAAATATTTAGTGGCGTTTGTCAATCTAATAAGAGAAATGTAAATTTTTTATTCAAAAGTTCTTGTCAGCTCCGTGTGTCTCATCTGGAAGTCAGCTTAAGCCTTGAAGCTGATGCCAAACTAAATCTAAGTGTATATCAAAACAAAGTTACAAAGTTATATTTTCATTTTAAAAAGATTAAATATCAGTATTTAAACTATAGTTCAAAGGTTAGCCAAACTCTGCGTGTTAGAACCTAAATGCAATAATGAAGTTAAGCCTAGACATTTAGACTGTTATTTAAACTTTAAGTAAACAAATCTAAGTACAAAATAGAAAACAGCAGGAAATTTTCTCAAATGGTAAAATCAAAATAACATAAAGCTAGGTGTATGTCATAACACTAAAACTGCTTTAATAACTCTTTTTAATACTTATTGTCCTTGAAACTCATAAACTCTGTTTTAAAGGGAATAACCCATCTTTATTTGTGTGGCATGCAAGCTTACCTTATTTTTTATTGTGTCGATTTACTTGAGATTTTTTAAACATTTTCATTTATTCTAAGTCTAGGCAGTTTTCACAGAGAATGTGGTCCAGAAATCATTAAGGTGACCTTGTTTTTTGTCATTCTATGAAGATAGCACTTGCTTTATTCATGTACTGCCTGTAATGCTCTATCATATGCAATAATATCAATTACCAGTGTCTTCAAATGGTAGATTAAATGATATTTTGATATAACGACTTTCCCTTTCTTGGATGAGAATAACTAGTTCTCTGAAGAATTCGATGCTCTGGGTAAATTTCATGAATAAAAAAATAGATTCTAACGTTTTGGAATAGATTATGGTAAGGTAATCATTACTATTCCTGACCTTAAGTGAATTAGTTAAAGAAAAGATATCATGAAAGAAAAAACCAGTTAATTCACAAATCCACTAAAATATATCCAGTATTCTGAAAGCAAGTTTACACACATGTTTTTGTCTTTTATTTAGTGTCATATATCGTGTCCAGTCTGTTTACCTTTTTGCTTAAACTCAGTTAGTTATTTAGTATTACCATGTAATTTATTCTGCCCATTAGCCCAGCATGGCCAGGAGGTTAAGGCACTCGACTTACAATCTAAGGGTCGCGGGTTCGAATCCCCGTCACACCAAACATGCTAGCCTTTTCAGCCGTAGGGGCATTATGATGTGGCGGTCAATCTCACTATTCGTTAATAAAACGAGTAGCCCAAGAATTGGCGGTGAATGGTGATGACTAGTTGTCTTCTCTCTGGTCTTACACTTCTAAATTAGGGACGGCTAGCACAGATAGCTCTCGTGTAGCTTTGCGTGAAATTCAAAACAAACCAAACTAGTTTTGTCCATTTTCCAATTATAAGGCATACCTATCTAATATTCTGTGAGGAAATCAATTTAACATGAAAATATTTCATGTGCAAAAACAACAGCACTAAAAATCAAATTTTTACGGGAAATACACCTCACAAACATAATTCTTACACACGTGAATCGAGTTCTCGGTCGTAGATACCCTTGACTTATATCTCATTCACCAACAGTAAATAAAGTTTTCCATTTCTGGATATCACATATTATTTTCCTTTCAATAAATTCGGATAATTGCAATCTCAAATCTTTTATGCTCTCAAAAGAAGGAAAGTTAAAGTTGTTATTGGAGATTTCTGCATCCAAACTGGAAGCTCTGAAAAGCACAGTAATAACATTACAACTAAGACCGTAGCAGACACATAGTATTGCACCATACTGTAAAAACAAAGAAAGCCTTAGTAGCTTTATTATAATAAAGCAAACATATAATACATGTCAAGTCTTAGAAACTGAGAGCATTGAGACAAAGAAAGATGAGGATGCCATATCATGCCACATTGATCCATTAGACGAAAAACTAAGAGTTGAAAAGACGTATCTGGCCATTCATGATGAGGCATCTGGTGAAAAACTTGGCTCAGAGGTAAAAGACAACTGTTACGGTCGACCAAGCTGCTGCCGTAGGCCTCCTGATTAATACTTCTAGGATTTTTATAAGATAGGATGATTGGAGCTAGTAGATGTAATATCTACTGCATTAACAGTTTGTACAACTCATGAGAATAGCTAGGGGCTTAATGACTCACCTGAAAGGGCAATACTTTCCTTGTTTTAGAAGCTTTATGATGTTCGCGTCAGAGGGAAAATGAAATCCCAGTGTTGTTTTGCAGTTATGGTGCAATGTTATTTAGCTGTATATTGGTATAGGCATTGACACAGTAAGTGAAGTAAGTAGATCAGAGCCAATACTAACATTATGCTCATTATCCCACATTGGAAGTAGGTATCAGAACAACAACACACTTGATGTCATGAATGATAATAATCTATATAATCTACACTTAAAACAGCAGCAGTATCTCATAACTTTTGTGGGTAACAATGTCACACAACATTAAACCAGTACAGGTGATATATGTCCATTTAAACAAACACTGAACAGTCTTCCCTAGAGATCGCCAGTACTGATATATTGTGGATATCAAAGTGCATCTATAGGGACTGTCAGAAAGGAAGAAATCTCATTGAGATTCTGTACTGATTTAAGATGAGTAAACGATGAAATTACTGTAAACAGATGAATGTTTGTTTGTTTGTTTTGAATTAAGCACAAAGCTACACAATGGGCTATCTGTGCTCTGCCCACCACGGATATCGAAACCCGGTTTTAAGTGTGTAAGTCCGCAGACATACCACTGTGCCACTGGAGGCGAACAGATGAATGTCTGAATGCGTTGGAATAAAGTTTTGGTTCAACACTTTAGATAAACGAGGAAATTATATTAATATATATCCATTACTGTGAACAGATGAATGTCTGAATGCATTGGAAGAAGCTTTTGGTTCGACACTTTAGATCTGGCATCTAGATACAGACAAGTTGAACTGGATTATAAGAACAAACCCATGACTTCTATTAGTATGATAAGTGACTTGTATGAGTACTGCATTATGCTATCAGTATGTATAATGCCCTACAAATTTCGAGAGCTAAACTGAGCTAATTTTTAAAGAGCTGCAAAGAAAGAAATGCCTCTGACCTTTGTTGCTGATGTGTTGGTGTTAGGTTCTACATTTTATTTTGTGGCTGACAATATGTAAATAATATTAAGGGACATAAAGAAAAACAGGTTTGAAATTGAAACCTAGTAAATGTGCATTCGTATTGCATGGAAGTTATGTTGTGGGTTTGAAAAAATCCTCATAGATCCCGCTAAAATAAAGTGGTGAAGGATTGCATGAGCTTTCACATCAATGACCAGAAAAGGTTACCATACCACAAGAGGTGCTATAAAAAAAATAAAAGTGAAGAAATTAATGTACGAAGTTGGAAACTGGTTCAGGTGTTGGTATATGCCAGAAGCGAAAAAAAAAACAACCTCTTGCCTCTGAATGGACTGAACCATATGTTGGAATATAGTTAATTGACCCATTAATGTATGAGTTCCAACAGTTGAAAGCTATATGCAAGTGTATAGTACACGCCAGTCAGTTGCATTTGAACATTACCGATAAACTTCTGGTGATTTGGCTTGAACAAGACTTAGAAGAAGAGGTAATAAAATTTATCAAAGAAGAAAGTATTATGTTATGCCACTTCAACCAAGATAATGAAATTGAAAGAGTTGAGAGTACTTATTTGACTGTTTAGGATGAGGCTGCTAAAGAAGTGTTAGGTTCAGCTCTTGTGGTCCATGGAAATGTCTACAGTGACATCCTAATCAGTATGGCTGGGACCAAAGAGGAAGATATAAGCTATAAAAGCCATTAGATGAAGCACCCAATGATTGAATGGAAGAAGTAGTCCTTATTTTCAAACTATCAACAACTGTTCCCCATACAATGTTGAGTTATTTTCGCTTGGTTACATGTAAGTTTGAATAGTTGGTGCTACTATACAAAATGCCAGTGTATTAACAGTTTATACATATTGAGATAATAACTAGGAGTTCAACAACTTAGAGAAAGGTTGTTGTGACCTTTACTTTCTGAGGTATCAGATGGTATTGTAATATAATATGAATATGCCTCACATTATGAGTTATACTGGATTATCTGAAATTATGATGGTCTGTTTTGGTTGTAAGATAAATTAAACCAAAACGGCTTTGCAACTTTTGCAGGATAGTGATTAGAGTTTCACTGCAAGAAATATTCATGGAATATCAGTTACAGTAGCTGTTTGGTTAACAAAGTTGAGAAAAGCTGCTAACAAAATATATAATGCATAAACAATTTGTGCATCTGAAGATAATAGATAAAAGTTTAAAAACACATTTAAAAGGGCTTTGGAGCCATTTCTTTTTGAGTTACCACGCAAATCTTTCGAGCCAAAACCTCACAGGGGTTTCACGAGAATCATTCACCTCGCCTAATCTAACAGAATAGCGAAACTTCTATGTAAAATACAGCAAAATCGTCGCTAGATGTTTGTTGCCAATACACCTAAAAAGAACTTTATATGCTGTGAGGAAGTTGTGTTTTCTTTGAGTGTATATTGACTATAGTAACATTATGAATCTTGACATTCAATAAAATTAAAGTGAAGAGTCTTTGTTTAGCTGTGTGTTGTTAGTTACTAGTTCATGATGTCTGGAACTAATGCTCGAATTTCATTTCTTACAGGTGGAAGCATTTTATTATATCATATTTACCAATAATAATTTTGAAAAATATCCCAATATAGTTATAATATAATATGAGTGGGAGCCAGAAGGAATGTGCTGAAACCTCTAAGTGTATGTAACTATATAAATATAGATAAATGTATATAGCAATACACAAGTCATCCATGAGTGTTGTATAACATGAATAAACCAGTTACACAATAAATACAAGTATTAATCTACAAATGAATGGAAACAAATATTGTATGTGAATACTATAACTTTGTGATACACAGTTAACTATTATTACTGAAACGTGATGTATTATTGAAAAATACAGTAAACACGCCACTTTAAATCTAGACATTAAAATATTCAGCAGGTGGTAAAAAATACGAATAATGAAAATAATCACACAACGTATCAGAAAGTTTTACCTGATGTCATGGTATGAGTAATGTCTGACATGTCAATTGAGTCAAATTATCAGCATTATGTGAAATTCACAGAAATTATCTTAAATATCATAGCAAATGTATACTTGATGTGACAAGTGTTTTATTTCATTGTGAAAGAATATTTTCAGTTGTGCTGATTGAAAAATTTAATACAGAACACTTTTATATATCTTCTTTCAGATTATTTCGTGTTTTCTTATAGCAAAGCCACGTCAGGCTATCTGCTGAGCCCACCGAGAGAAATCGAACCCCTGATTTTGCGTTGTAAATCCGAAGACATATCGCTGTACTAGCGGGGGGCAGAATAGTGGGGTTGACGACAACCTTATAACGCCCCCACGGCTGGGAGGGCGAGCATATTTGGCGCGACGCGGGCGCGAACCCGCGACCCTCGGAGTCGCACGCCTTACGCGTTAGGCCATGCCAGGCCTCAGATTATTTCAATACTGGAAGAAGTTTCAGATATGTGAAAATGTAGGCTCTGAAATTATGAGGGGGTGTACAGAAATTAGCATCTAAATGGTAACATTGTAATTCACTTCATTGCTAGAACTAAACTTGTAACACGAAGTAGTCCCACGACGAAAGATAATGAAGATTTCGGAGAACGCCAATGGCCGAAAGTGAAGATTAATGTTACATAATCTGGATCAGGGTACGTGTGTGGTATCTACTGTATAAGCAAGTATGAATGCTATTAATTGTCACAGGAATGGCAATAAAGGGCAGTATGACTAAATGTGTATTGGTGAAGCAGCGACCTAATACGACCTGTGAACGGAAAGGTTGACAAGTATCAGTGATACGTGTTAAATGTGTAAATACGTCATGAGCATCTATAAACTGTGGAGTAAAAGTGTCACTTGAACAAAGTAATTCGTCTGTTACCAAGTTTCTGTAGGTAGATTTTTAGAGGAGTGCAACAATTGCAACTAGAGGTTACAAATAACTTCAAACTTGCACACCTGTCTAATACTTGGATATACTTTAACATTACATTTTCAATCGGGACCTTCTATTAGCCAGTAGTTTATATTTCTAAATTATTGTGAATAAATCTCAAATAATTCTATCATGAAAAACTAATTTGGCAACAAATAACTTCTAATTGGCAAGAAGTGCTTGGCCTTCCAACAGTGAGGCTCATGGACAAAGATGCATTGTTGGATGACACACAGTTGTTAATGTTAAGTTGGTGACTTAAGTCTCTTTGAAAAATTGCACTTTCTTTAATGTCCAGTAGGTTTTATAAATGGTTATTTTTATGTATTTTTTTTTATAAAGGATTATTTCTTCCCTGATTAATAGTGAATTTGATTTCGTATTAGTAGATTTTTTTAAAAATTTTAGTTATAATGTGATTATAGGAAATTTTATAGTGTAATGCACTAATATTTTGTGGATAAAAAGTTTCTGAATTTAGCCTTTATTAAAGGGTTTTGACCAATTGTAATCTTGCATATACAGAAAAGGCCACTTGTTTGTAATATGTACCGATAACTTGAGTTATGCATTAGTTAGTATTAGACCTATTATTTTTTATAACACCTCTGTCTTTATCTAGTTTCTCAAGAATTTTCAAAATTTAAAACAGTGTATGTTTTTGTTGTTATTATGCACAAAGCTAAACAAATGATTACACGTGCTCAACCTACCATAGGTATCAAAACACAGTTTCTAGCAGTAGAAGTCTGCAGACATACAAACTACTGGGGAGGGGGAGTCAAAACAATACATAATAACAGTATTCCAACTATACTCTATTCACCACATCAATTGCCAACAGTATAATAAATTTCCTGAATATTTAATATTATATATACCCAATTTACTCTTTCAAAAACTTGAATTTTAACATGCTACCATATTTGGACTGTAAATCTGAGGGTTCATAATTCACCTGTTCTATCTTGAGTAAAGCGCTCTGGATTGAATGAATATATATACTTTTGGTAAGTACAGTATGGTAACAATACTACAATTATATATTATTCAACTTCTTAAAAATCTTTTAAGGGACTAGATAAACAATTTAATGAATAGTGGGATTGAACATCACATAAAACACCCCACATTTAAAAGGATGAGCACGTTTGTTGAGGCAGGAAATCAAACCCATGACCTTCGTAAGCTATGGAGATTACATTTACATATTTTTAAAGTAAATATTCCTTTAGTTTTCTTGAGTTATATAGTCAAACATCAACATGTTGAAATGCCAGGAACTTTGGGAATTTGAAATGTTAGTTTCAAAATATCTCATTTGGGATCTGAATTTCAGTTTTAAAAATTATTAATGTGGAATATCAGATACAATAAATGTTAACTAAAATGGACAGAAATGGATCCTAATTTTGACATCAATTTTATATTTAAGCTACCCAAGCTAGATTGTATTATCTGTTTTTAGGTGATATGTTAATAAATAGCCATTGTATTTTTGTAATTTTTAATTACTGTTTGAAATAAAAAAATTCATAAAGCTGTGTTAAATATTTTCCCATGAGAACCAGTCTGTAGGAGGAAGGGATGAACCAGTTTTTGTCATATTTTCTTTAGTCTGGAAGAACCAAATAATGGAAAATAACTCGTATTATTTTTGAAACACTATTGGTATGATGACAGTATGTGTAATATATATATATAAATATATATGTATACTGTTTATGTTCTATTGTTGTAGTTAAAAGTCTCTAGGAACTATGCACTTACGTGTATATAAACATATATATACATTTTAATTTTTCCTTGGGTTTTCTAAAAACAAATATAATATATTCAACTTTTAAAAGGAAATGTTTATAAGATATATTTTTGGGATTAAATTGTTATTCTTTATATAAGCATAGCCTTCAAACTTTTATTACTGGACACACACATACAAACATTACACAATAAAGAAGTGATATTTTTACCCACAACCCTAGTTTTTCTGAAAGTAGGTTGCCAAAAACTTTACATTTTTTAATCGCAGAAAGATATTACACACGATAGCTAAATATCCACCATTCTGATATACAAGATGATTTTAAAATATTTTAATAACTATATTTTTCATAATACATATCTAGTAACAAATGCTAAGTCTCCACTTAACTTCTGACAAATAATGCTTGAAAACAAACAGTAACTACATGAACAAATATGGTGCTAAAAATTTCTGAAAAAACAAAAAAAACATGAGTTGGTAAACTAGTCTATTAAGATGTTATATAAATAAATGTTGCTCTTGTCTAAATATACAAAAAATAAACTGATGAGGGTTATAATTCATCTGATGGATGAAGTTTCACTGACAGCTATAGTTTAATACTCTTAATAACGGTCTTAAAAGTTCTAAAGAACATTATACTAGTAATGTTATACTGATATACAAACTTTCAACTTTTATAAAATTCAGTCAGGTAATCAAAAGAGCAAACATAACATAACCTGAAAACAATACTTAGTTATTAAATTCAGAAATTACATTTATCAAAAGTGTCTCTTATATTTTGAAGGATACAAACCAATTATAAATTAACATCTGACAAAACCCTAGACGTTTTAGCTCAAAGCTACACAATGGGCTTTCTGCACTGTATCTACTATATGTACTGTACAATAATTTTTAGTGCTATAAGTCCACAAGCTTACTGAGGGGACTTTACATTTTTATGTTATTGTAGATCTTGAATACACTATCACATTTTCACAAAGAAGGATGGCAAAGAAAACTAAATTATTATAACCAAAGAACACAGAAGCTGTATAACAACTCATAATTTTCTTCCCTAAAGAAATGTGATTCTGGAAAGTGGTTTACTATGGTCTGTAGCTCCATAGAACTATACTCAAATATACCAGTATACTGGCCTCACAGTTGTTTCATGTGTTCAATTCAAATGTTAAACATTTGTCCATGCAAGTGTACATATCATATTCACACATTATAACATTCTGATAAAAAGTCCATTGGCAAGTTCTGCCAACATGAAACATAGAATGACCCAAAAGTAGGTATGTAGGTGCACGTGTTTAATCTGTTGAATTGCTCCGAGTTGCAGAATCTATTAATTTTCTATTGTCTCAATGAAACTTTCTCTTCTAGATGTATAGGCTGCAGAGACACAATAAAGGTGACTTCACAGTTACCAGACTGTACCCCTATAAGCTTTTATTTCTACAGAATACTTAAGGAATGTTGATGAAATTTACACAACATGGGCACTCAGACTTTAGGACTGTGTGAACAGTAATGGGTTTCAAGTTGAACACCTGTGGGATTAACTTTCCCATAACTCCAAGTCATGTAAAGTGCCTTTAAATAAAGTTATCAGTTATGAACTGTATACTTTAATTTTTCTACTTAAGCCACCTTGTACATAAACTGTAAGACCCTTATATTTATCTCCCAGCATTTTCAATGTTTAGTACAGCATGTATTAAGTTCATTAATGGATGACTGCTTATCACAAGGTTTTTAACATTTACACAAATCATAAATTAATAGCATCAAACTAATGAAAATAAAAATTCCCAACTGACAAATGTTTAAACATGAATTTTGAAGATCATATTTTCTTATTTCATGTTAGTTAATAAAACCTTAAAAAAAATCCAAGGAACGTTTGAAATGTATAACCTAATACACATGGAAATTCCATATTAATCTTAAAATATCAGGTCTGATTAAATGTCTTCTATTAAGTAACAATCGTGAGACATGACTGATTCAACATTTATATACAAGGTGTTCCACTAGTTTAATTTATAATACAAAATAGTTGTTAAAAGTCCTGCAACAGAAGGCACATGACTTAAAGACCTTTCAACATTTTCAAACAATAGTTTCACACAAAAATGGTACACTTATTGAAGTTCATAAGTCAGACCTATAAAATTACTACATGGTTGTAAAAACTTTAATGTCAGCTTGTACATTTTTGTAAAGACATGCAAGAATTCATACTTTTCAGAACACAGTTGAAGATTGCAATCTACCATAAGTAACTCCTACACACAGTTAATATAATACAATGATTCCTCTAACTTATTGCATGCATTTAACTGTATATAAAAAAAAAAATGTTATATAGGTTTCCAAACACCATGTCACATATTTATGTACAACTTACAAATGAACTTGCAACAACAAAAATTTAGCCCTGTTTCTTGTACAAGTTTATGTAGTTTAGAAACCTTCAAAAAATGTTACATACAATGATCCAAATTTCTCAATATTTTTTTGCATGATGATTCAAGCCTGTCTGTATATTTTTGTCACACTTTGGAGCAGCAGTTTCCTGGCCTGCTTCACAAGAAAAATCTCTCCACATCTGACCACTAGATGAATCTCTTCCTGTGAACAATGCTGGACTTGGTACATTGTCATGCATGTACTGCCAAATGTCTGCCAACACACACGACAACTCAAAAGGTGGAAGATGAGAAAGAATGTCTCCAACATAAGCCAATGGTGGAGGAAGAAGTTGACCAAGAGACAAAAGTTCTATCACCTTTTTGGTCAATTCCAACTGTTCAGGTAAGTGGCTTGCTAATTTTGCTTGACAACTACCCCAATGTGTCATTACCACTGCTAAAATAGCTCTCAAAAGAACACTGCAATAACATAGAGATGGATGGATGCTTGCAATAGCGTACAAGAGATTCCATAACACTGGGTGGGTGCAAAACATTTGTTTAATGTTGAGGTCACGTTCTATTGTCACCTGCAAATACAGAGCCATAAATACACAAACATATATAGATGGATATAGCTTGAACCTGTCAACTTAATGTTTTATTTTTTGAATATGTTCATCATATAAATATGTACTGCTTAGTACGGTAAATAAAGAAGTTACGGTACTCTTTAGCATGCATTCAAAATGTGATTTAATTCTCTGCTGACCGACTAATCTACCAGTTAGACATGTTCGTAAAGATTACATTTGACTTATCTAGCAGGTATATGTCAAATGTTTTATAACTATCAAAATTTTTGATATGTATATTACAGCTGTAAAAAAAAGACATTCAGTTAATATATATTTGCCTAGACTATTTGACAACTGTCAGATATTAGTACAAATTTAAAAGTCACTTAAGTTTAATTATCATATTTACCAAGAAAAATATAACCCAAAAATCTACTATAGTTACCAGGAAGTAAGAAATTAAAGGTAAGCTAGACACAGATTAATTAATCAATTAATAACATTGTTAATGCAGAGCATTCATACCACAAGTAAGTTTTTAGTGATATGTTGAACCTGTATGCATAAATATGTATAATTTTATTTTCCTAAATATACGATAATACTTTTGTACAAAAATTACATTTTACTGAAATGAGCTGAAATAATTTTAAAATTTCAAAGTACAATAACAGCAACTTTTACAGTAGGCAAGCTCTGATATTAATGATTACTGTCTTTCCCTCCATAGTGTCAGGCAAAAGTTGCATTCATAAAGGCAGTTGAACTTCAGAAATGTATAGGTTCATGACATGCTGAGGACAAGTTTGTAGATGGCATTAAATTAGCTTTTAAGTAAAATTAGAGATAAAATATCAACATAAATACAGAGGACCCCCTGGGTGCATATTGTTTATTTGGCACTGACTTTGTTTACTTTATCAGTCATGCTTCAGCTGTTATCAATTCTAATTTGAAGACTGAAATTTAGTACTTCCTTTTGAGATAAACAAAACTAAAACCAAAGCAATATAAAACTTTGAAATATAAACTACCTTTTGTTTTCGTGTTTATTGACAAACACTGATAATAAAGTTATTTTGAATAAGCTCTGTATGAGGTTATGACATGCACTTTGACTCAGCTGTAAGGTGAGAGTTAATGTCATTGACAAACTTTAACCACATTACTCATTATACCTCTATCACTATCATTAATATAAGAAAAAACAAAAGTCTAAGTACTAACACAATCTTGGCATTACAGAAATCTACATGACCACACCAGAACATGCTAAAAAAATGCATCAATTGTATTTTGTTTATACAGCCACTATTTCATTCTTTTTCACTTACCCACTTCTGTAATAAATGTTGAACAAAGAAATTACATTGCAATTATATTATGAGGATAGTTTGTAAAAGAAATTACAGTTACGTTACACATAGTATAATTATTTTTAAAACTCAAAAATCAAGTATGTTTAAACTTATTTAAGTTCATACTTAGGACTAATTGAATTACAAAATACCATTTGCCATTCAATAAAATTAACTATAATAAAATATCTATGGAGAAAAGTTAATATAGAAATGCACACTGGTCAGAAGCCTTGTCACAACAGTAATCAATCTATTCATTGCTTGCAAACTTTAAGAACCATTAAAATATTCACAAACCTTCTGTGTATCTTCATCAGGCCATGGAAGTCCATTAAACATAATATCTGGAGAAACCAGTTCAACAGTTAGAAGAGCTACAATCTTCATTCCACTTTGTCTATGAGACTTCACAGATTTTTCTGCAGAATCCAGTTTGTATGGTGAACAACAACTATGAATAAGCTGCAAGAACAGCTGTTTATTAAGCACAATTTCACTTTCAGGGAGTAGCTCAACTCTTTCAAGTGCTCGCAAACCATTTCCAATAACACCAGCATGAAACACTGAAGAATGGCTCTGAGGCAGTGTAATATCTGTAGCATGCTTTCCTATTTCTACAAGAAGAGACTTTTCTTTAGTGTAATAAGACTGATTTGATGATTTTGGAGTAACCAGTAAAGAACCAAAATTATGACAATTCCTCTCACTCAGAACTCCTTCAAGCAACATCCTTATTGCAACATGTTGGCAGGCTGACTGTTGACAAAGTATCTTCAGCAGTTTTGGCAAACATTTACTCTTTTAACATTAATTTTCGCTTGTCTAGGTCTTTCTGGCCAGTAACTGCAAAGAAATAATATACACATGCTGAAGCAATTTTGTTAACTGCAGTTACAGACATTTCTTCTGGGGCAGCAGTTAGACTGAGAAGCTCAATAATAGCATCATAATACTCCATAATGGTCAGAGAAGGTTGTATGACCAGGGTTTCAATGTTTTCTCTCAAAGTTTCAATTATCTTGGGAGAATACTCTCTTGACTTCATTAAACTGATCAAATTCTTCACAAGCCTTAGAGGATAGGCCAGACTACCTGTTTTCATTTCCTGTAGTTGCCAGGACACAGTTTTAGGTAAGATGCTAGGCTGATGAGGTTCAACATGGAACAACAATGTCTTCAGGAGAGAGAAGTGTTTTTCACCTTCCAAAGCTTGTAACAGTTGTCCTAAAATCTTTGAACTAGTTGTCTCTTCTCCATGTAGACAAAGGAACTTAAGCAGGTTCAATACCCAGCCAGTCCTGGTACTCTTTTCTTCTATCAAACACTCACAGAGTTCTGGGATGTGGGACTTGAGAGAGTCCAAGATTGGGATGTCCACACTACCTGAATGAACTAATTGCTGTATATCCAATAACAAAGCATCCAGAATTCTTCCAGTTGCTTCTTGTACCTAACAAATGAACAGGAATATTATCACCTTTGATATCATGAAATCTACTTAATTCTTAGAGCACGTAACAAGTACTAATAATTCTTTAAAATACAAACATTACCGAGTCGTTTGTTTTTTTTCTCCATCATACAGAATTCAAAACAAGTTTAAATTTTTATGTTCCTCCTATCTTGCCACAGCTTTAAACAAATTTATCTATACAATGCCCCCTTTCCTTTTGATATAGATGAATTCATAGTGAATAGAAAGATAATTTTTGCTTCATACAAGAATTTGCTATTGGTTTTTTTTTTGCTATCTATGCATTTCTAATAGGGTATTGCAAAAACCAAGTTTTTTTAAAATCACAAATGCCCCCTTGATACCCTGTAACAAATATAAAAGTATACTTATACTCAAATTTGAACACATTTAATCTATTTTAGACCCCTTCACACATCATTTGAAGTTTAGAAGGTCAAATTGGTTTCTTAGGCCAAACCTTGTTAAATAAGCCTCTAAGATTCATCATAACTGATAGAAACATGACCATGAGTTATCAAAATATCAAATTAAGAAAGTCATCTTGTTATACAAGAATGGCCATTTCAAAATTATTAAACCATTTATTATTTGAATTGTTAGTAATCCTAACCAAATATGTCTGGTAAGTTGTAACTACTAATGTATGAAAAATCAGATAGAAAACAATTAGAGATCAATCAAGAAAAACAATGGGTAAAAAAACAGCACTGAAGGGTATTGTTCTTTCTACAACTGAAGTGCCATTGGATCACACATTATCAGGTAAAAGCATGTAATGAGGAGGAATAAAAATAATAAAAAAAACTGGTACACACATACACAAAACATTCAATTTATTGAGATGTGGAACTTTGCATTAGGATGGAAAGCTAGTTCCAGAAACCCAGAACAAAAAACAAAGAACATCTTACACTTTTGATCTCTGGAATATCACATGATCAGAAAGGAAGATTTCTTGGAATATTTGTGATAATAAATACAACAAGGGAAATTCAAGCAAAAGCTTTTACTCAACTAGCTGGAGACTGGGAAGTTACTGAAAACATTTGAGTACAATCATTTGAAACATTATCATCAAATTCTGTATTGAAAAATGGTGCCTGTATATAAGTGAAACATTTAATGGGCAAGAAACTGATTATACTCCTTGCCAACAACATGTTTTGACCAAATATAGTATTTAAAAGGAATTATTTGGTAAAGCATCAGGGCCTAATAATTTTGACTTTCTTGAATTTTGTGATACACCTTGGACAAATGAAAATACAGAAAAAAAAAGCCACAGAACAATGTGCTTCAAGGAGCAATTTCTCGGGAGCAGAATAGATACTTTGGTTACTGAAGAGTTTGGAATTCAGAGAATATACAAAATTTACATTAATAATTCTAGAACATGGAAAACTTTGGATAAAACCAAGTGCAGCTCACTATGCCCTGAATTTTATATTTAGCAAAGATGTATGCTTTAAGTGTACAAGCTAGTTACGATCTTTTCATGATTCAGAAACTGGAAACTCTGTAGAAGGAATCCTTTATGTACAAAAGTAGTTTTCATGTTCATAACAGTCAATGCTCCAAAGAGCGATGTGCAACTTTGGCATGACAAAGAATGAGTACAAAAAGCCTAATCCACACATTGTGAAATGGAGTTTAGATGCTCTGGAATGATATCTGTAGCATCTTATTTACAATGTGTAGTACTCTCATCAAACCAATTTCCAGATTTCATCTGATTGTATATAGCACATAAACTATCTTGAATTCCAATAATGAAAAGCTTTGCTCAAGCTATGCCTATTTATCCAAAATTGAACCAGAATACCAAGTTATTTGGTTGGTTCAAAATCTATTTTAAGCAATCGACACTGAATCAATTGTTTGAACAAATCCGAGGATGAGATGTCAGGGCAAGCAATCAAACTGAATAAGAATTTTGCAAAGACCATTACAAATGGTGAAACAGAAAAGCATTTGTAACAAGGTTGCAGAATAGCACCACAAGTGGATTTCAAGAAAAGTACCATGATTGGTGGTTGATTTTCTTTTTTTACAATACAATTTAAAATATGTTGATTTTCTAAATAACTATGTTATCACATTTGGCAATTTGACCTTTTAATACAACCTGGTGGTTCAATGACATAAAGAACTTAATTTTTGGATATTTTGTACCCATGCTTTTATCCGTTATTAATAAAATATAACAACACGTAACGTTTTGGGACACAAAATACTGGTCCACCTTGTCTGTTCCACACTCTAAGAAGAATTAAATTATTACACCAAGATTATGTTCTTTCATGGCATTGTTAAGCCTGTTGCCTTCTATAAAAGAAATTATGATAATCCACATGCATTATCATACTTTTATTGCAATTAAAACCTATCTGCCACTTATTTGCCAAACTCAATAAAGGATCCAAATCATTTTGTAAATCAGTACTTTAGAGGTTAATGTAACAAGCTTTTAGCCTAATAAATAATTTGAACTTTTAAAACTTCAATTGATGCGTGAAGGAATTTTAGATAAATAAGCTGAAATGTTGCAGACAAGTATACTTTTTATATTTGTCACAGAATAAGATGGGGGCAGCTGTAAATTTGAAAACATTTTTGTTGTTTTGGAATATCCTCATTTCTAGGCAGTTTTAAGCACGATAATTATTGTTAATCTTGAAATGGCTAACAATTTTTTACCTATTTGTAGCTCAGCTAGAAAACCAGTTAAATTAAATTAGTTTTAGCAATTATACATTTTATTTGTGATAACTTCTTGTGTAATAAGTTTGATTAATGAAATTAAAATTTAAAATATTTTACATCAACAGCATAATTACAAAACAGTGAACCTACACAGTGACCTGTTAACAGTAAAATGTGTGTAAATAATAATTTTCTTGTTTTAATATATATTATTGTTGTAAGAGTAAATTAAAAGTAAAAATTAGAAACTTGTTAGGTTATGTAAGAAAACAAACATCTGTAACAGACATTTGTAATTAACTTAAAACTGCTTATTATGTAACCTTATTCCAACAATAAGATCTAAAACACAGCCATAAAGCAATAAAACTAATTCTGATTTGAAAAGTTTATTTGGCTTTATATATAAATAATGTGCAATTGTCTGTTACAATACTCAATAATTCTAAAAATAAAAATATGTACTTTATATTTACTTTGTATTTATCAGATTAGAATTTAACTCTACACTGGTGATTTTGCTAAAGTAGAGATAACAGATGAAAAAAAAGGTTTACCAAGAAAGAATTTTTATATTAATTTAGGACGTTCTACAGTTAATGCAAATGAAATATGAAAATTGTAAGATAAAAAAATCAAACTAATCAGTCTGAATGATGTTCACACATAAATCTTTAGTCAAAATTCTTCTTTAACAATTGTTTCATTGTCTATAACATACATGTAATGTTTATTGAAAGTTTACCAAATGTTGTAAATATACATTTAGTAAATTCAGAATTATAGTAAACATTGCTATGTATTGGTTCATAAGAATTGGGTTGGTACAAAGCACCAATACCATTTATGTAAAGTTAGTGGTCTTAACTCTTGATTTATGGCCTAAAACTGGAACATTAAGCTGTCCAAATGTTTCTTTGTAGTTCAATAGCGGCTACACCAAAGAGTTATGTTTGAAAGCATGAGTTGCCAAGCTAGCCTGGCAGCCAGCATTTGGTTCACAACCAAGAGGCTAAGAACCATTTGGTTAAGAAGAGTGTGTGAAAAAGGGTTAAGTGACATCATTGTTGTGGAAAGTGCACTACTATGGCAAACCATAAGCATATTGCCTAGCTTTTAAAAGAATGTTACAGGTGTAATCACAATGGTTTATTGTTTGTTTTTGAATTTTGCACAAAGCTATATAAGGCTATCTATGCTAGTTGTCCCTAATTTAGCAGTGTAAGATTAGAGGGAAGGCAACTAGTCATCACTACCTACCACCAACTGTTGGGCTACTCTTACCATTGAATAGTGGGATTAACTGTGACATTATAATGCAACCACATCTGAAAGGGCAAGCATGTTTGGTGTGACGGAGAGTCAAACCTGCAGCCTTTAAATTACAAGTTGAGCACCTTAACTACCTGACAATGCTGGGCCAGTTTATTGTAGTAATGCAACAAATAATAAAGGATTAACATTTATATTTTTGCAAAATACTTTACATTATCCACATCTCAACTGATATTTATTCCATGTATACTTTAGTCAAGATTAGCCTCTAACTAATTTTTTAAACTTTTCATCCTAATAGTTTTTCACTACACACATTTTTGTTTTGTCAGATGTCGAAGTAGTCCAGACATTAGAGTAGTAGAGTACACTGTTATTATGTTCTCTAAAAGTGGATAGGAATGATAAATGAATACCTTCTATGCAATGACAATGTTTCTTGAAATTCACACATTACTTACAACCTAAAAATCTGTATTTATTAGCAATTTCATAAAAATTAGTTACTTTTAAAAACAGGATAAAAAAAATTCCAAAACTAGTGACTTGTCATTAGTCATATCCAAGTTTAATCAGTCATAAATGTAATTTGTTTTCAAAGATATAAAAAAATTACTTTGTCATCATAAAATATTTAAATATTTCTACAATTATTATCTTTTATTACACTAAAAAACTACCTTATCATCAATAGAGATTTGGTTCTTGGATGGTGTGATAATATCAAGCAGAGACTGGACTACTTGACACCCTCCTTCTGCACTGCGGAGAAGAAGGTGCAACACCAGGTGTAACATACTGCTACTTGAAAAGACAGCAGCCTTATTCCAGTGTGTTGCTTGCTTAGCTAAGTTGTTCAAGACTGTTGGAGTCACTAATGACAAAAAAACAACAACATGACTACATCTTAACGTAAAGTAACGTTCATAAATTTACAATAGCTGGTATTCTAGATTTCAATGCTTTGTATGTACCATTTAATGAAAAAAGCAGGCCAAAATAATAACTGTGCTTATAGAAAACAATTAAAGTCTGGCAAAATGAGGATTTGTTTTAAAGTTTGTACTAAAATGATTTTAACTAACTGTATACAGTCTCATAACAAGATGGCCAAATCAAATAGAATCCATTACAAACCAAACAACACTGGTTGATTATTATTATGGAATTATAATTTTGAAAAATTGATTGTGTTAATCTGTCTTCCTTGCATAAAAATTGAAGGATCACTTGAAATATGCCACACTTATTCATCATGTGATATTATTTGGGTAAATCGTAATAAAATGTATGAACAGGAGAAGGTTGAATCTAGTATAATTTTATATGTGTATACTTACTTACCCTCCCCCTTTTATATATATATATATAAAAGCAAGCTTTTCAACTAAATGTAAGGAAAGCTATCTTCACCTTAAATTATATAAAGTGCTATTTGGTAACAATATTGATGATTTATTTAAGCTAATGATGGCTATACTCCTCAAAACTAGTTCTAAACTAATGATAGTTTAGGTTGTAATGTCTAATTTCAAAGTGTTTTGTAAAGTTACACATCAATAGAAAACTAGTTTCATTTGAGAAAGCAATCTTTAGAAATAGAAAATTGTAAATAACAGGTCTGTTATTACATTTTTATTATTTATCTTAATGATATAGAAGGTTTTTTATACAGCAATATTTCTATACTTATGTATGTCAGTAAAATAATTGGGAAGGCATACAGCTGTCGAGAATTGTATTTTATTCAAACCTTGGACTGAAAAATGTTTCTAATCTTATAAGAATATATATATATATATATTCACTTAGCATATTGAATTTTCACAAGAAACTGTTCCTTGTGTGATAAGAACATTCTGGCTGTGGAGAAACAAAATCTGCGAGTATGATGAATGACACTGAAGTCTGGCCGAGCATTTTATTGGTAGTGAAAACTGAATACAATTCTGAGAAACATCTATAGAACTTTTGAATTTAAAAATAAGCAGGACATGCATCCCTATAAAACTTTATTTCTGTGCAAAAATGTTTTTCCTATTTATGTAAGAATTTATAAGCTAGACCATAAAATTAGTAATACTTACAGATTGTTACAAATTCTGAAGTTATGATACGAAGAAGCACATCTGATAAAGATGCTAACTGCAGTAAGAAAGGAACAGTAAGCACCTGCTCTTTAGTTGGATTATCCACAAAACTTTCTTGAAAAAGTTCAAATAAAGCTTTTTGTATTTCAGTGCTGTAAGTCCCTGCTAGATGTCCAAGAATACCAACAACTGAAGTCAAGCGTGGAACATTTTTTTCCAAGCTCAGGTTCCCTTTTTGCTGAGCATCTTGGTGCATGCAAAAATCTTTCAGTCCACATGCTATAACCCGAGAGATTATTGTCTGTGGAAAACAAGAGCCGATATGTGCGACAACCCAATCAAAATGTGGCGAATGTTGTACGGATATTTCAAGCAATGA
The DNA here is from genome assembly GCF_004210375.1 of Tachypleus tridentatus. Taxonomy (NCBI): domain Eukaryota; kingdom Metazoa; phylum Arthropoda; class Merostomata; order Xiphosura; family Limulidae; genus Tachypleus; species Tachypleus tridentatus. The sequence goes on along the minus strand of NC_134826.1, from coordinate 44,896,180 downwards.
GTCAATACACACATCTGGATCAGACTCAATCAAAATAGACAATGACTGGGTAGTTAAGTTCATCAAAGTTCTAGTAGGATGGCAGGACATCCACAGCTGTAGTACTTCAGGAAAATTTCCTGGATGAGGTACAACTCTTCGATCAGCATACTTACTGCTCAGATATCCAAGTAGGCCTAAGGTCCATTTGCATATAATAGGAGCCCAAGCTCCAGGATTATCTTTAACAAATGAAAACAGCATAGAATATACTTCTGATAGGAAGTGTTCATCAGAAGCAACATTGCTTGCAACTGTGGCATTGTCTTCCAATTCTATTTTTAAAATGCGATTGTTTACTGCTTCATCAAACAAACTGTTCATAAATTCAAGAACTGCTTCTTTAGCCACAGGCAAGTGCTTAAGTAAAAACAAAGCAGAGTTAGTGACTTCTGCACGGCGAACTTTGCCACTATGTGTGGATCCTGCAAGAAACACTTGCAGCTCCCTTATTATTTGGTTTGGTTCTGCTGTAAAAGTAGCCATGACAATCAAACCTGTGAAGACAAAATATTTAAAAAATATTGTTAATTTGCATTAGAGTTTTAAAGCATAATATAAATAATTTCCATTATTACATACTAAAAATAATTAACTACATTTTTCTAACAAATAATGGGCTGTCATAAAATTTAGGATGAAATTTATTAGAAGTAAAATTTCTGTATCGAAGGGCATTCTCCTACAGAAAAGTTTTATTGAATAAAACAAAATGATGTAATCTGAAGTAACGCAATGCAAAATTTCAAACAAATACACCAAGATCAACTACAATACATTAAAGAACAGGTCAAAGCTGTTACTTTGGCATAAATGTGGATTCTTCCTGCATAAGCCAAATAATATGTGTAAATCTCACATAAAATGTGTGAGTTGTGGTTGCAGTAAAGTTACCATTATGATTTCAAACACAGAACATACAGTAAATAATCATTTATTTCACCATGAAAAAATTACAATGTTATTCACTAATTAATACTAGTGTTACGTCTAGCAAATACTTGAAAATAGCCACACAGCAAAAGGAAGTCATGGTACTTTGAAATAATAAAGATATAATAATACCTTAATTTAATTTGTAGATTCTGCATGTAGAAGAGTCAAACAAAACTTTACAAGATTTACAGTAAATGTACAACCCACAATTTACAAGCACAGCAAACCGAAACTTAACTCTAAATAGCACAAAACTAGTCCTAATAGTAGTAGGATTAATACATATACCATGGTTTGGTTATTTATTTTTACTGAGTTTAAATAATATAGACGTTAGTAGTTTTCATTTCCACTAATAAAATATTAAGCAATAAAATTAGAAATACTGCGGTGGGGAAGAGTTCGTCACACACCGATTCCAAAATTTTTTTCTTCCTTTACTTAAAAAGCCTACTACAGTTCTACTCAACACTAGATTTTCATCAGATTCTTGAAGACTAACAAAAGGTTTGAAATAAATTGCTTGCTATTTCTTGTAACTAACCATACGCTAGGCCTAACCCAGGATTCTATTACTTGATTTAAAAACTAATGGCAACTAACAATACAGTGAGTACAACTTCACTTACAAACCCAAAACTCAGAAAACTCTAACTGTATTATTCATAACACAGAACTGTATAAATATAGCCAATGTAGACAAACTTAGGTCATTTTTATATTTAGAACGGAAAACATGTTCACAATACAATCATAAAACACAGTTCCCAACAGTTAAAATCCGCTCACATTAACGAGTAGAAACGACACGATTTAGAACTCCAGGTGACTCTGGTACACTGTCAAACGATTCAGCGCTATCTGGACTATGCTGTCTCCTAAACAATATTTGAAATCCCAGTGCTGTGCATGAAACTTTCAAAATACATTTTTATACATACTTCGAGCATTTTGTATGTTGCATCTAGTAAAACTAATATTGTTAACTGGTATCGTGAAATGTATATATATACATATATAACGTTACAGAATACCATACACAAACAACTATTGTTGTTTGTTACAAAGCATATAGCTACACAAAGTACTGTCAATGCTCTGCCCACCACAGATATCGTCCTCCTCTGGAAAAGCGGTAATTCTATGGATTTACAACGCTAAAATCAAGGGATCGATCGCCCTTAGTGGACACAGCAACAGCCTGATGTAGCTTTGCTATAATAAAACATACCACAGATATCGATACAAGGTTTCTAGCAGTATAAATAAATCTGTAGACATTGTTGTGCCACTGGGGGGCTACAAAATAACTTCAGCGTTAACTCTGCAGTCAGGTGTATTTTAGTGTAAGTTAGAAGTATGATCATATATGCAGTGGACTTGGTTTGAATTTGTAATTAAAAGAAACAAAATTTAAATGAAAATGTGTTTATTCATAAATAAAATGTAAAACTTTATTCTCTAAAGATTACGACTTAGCCGACCCAAAAATGCGACGAACAATGAAATACTCCACCCATATATATTTAGTATTAATTTAGCACTTTCTTTTAGAGGAAATGAAGCTCCTGATGTTTATGAGCAGACAGCGGTCTTCTCTGTCGACGAGCTAGATTATGGCGAGAGTCTGCCTCGTATAGCAGTATCACGTGTATAAACCTGGGTTTGTTTCAGTGTTCACTATATAAAGCTGGGCTTGCCTTGTACTAATATTTTTTAACTTAAAACTTTTGTGAACTTTAATTTTAGTAATTTTTTATTTTAAGTTTTAATATCAATAACGATAATTTGATGTGGTGATTTTTGGACGTTTGTATCCGATTGAACTTATGAGGGCTACTTTGTTTATTTTTTGAATTACCTTTCAGTTTAGGTTACAAGAAGGATAAAACTGAAGTGATACGAGAATTGAATTCCATGAAAAATTTTTCCACTATTCTTTTTTCAAAAAACGTTTCCTGTTTTGTGTACTGTAATAATAATTTGTGTTTTACAGAATAACGATTGTTATTGTGCGTTACTTGCATTGAGGCTCTTTCCTCACAATGAAATGAGTCAAAATTAGGATAAAAACATTAATATGTAACCTGTAAGCTAGTTTCATTTGAATTTTCCAGTAACTGGGCCCAAACTAATTACTATATGAGTAATTTATACAATGTAAAATACAGTAGAATGGAAGGGAAGGAAAAATTGTTATGGATGTTTATACTGTTTCTTAGTGAGCACCCCAAGTCTGTTGTTACACTTAATTCACCTTTTCAGGAGTACGAAAAGGTTAAGAAATACACAACAAACTGGCAGATGATATATTTGTGATACAATGAAGCTACTTCTGTTCATTTTAATGCCCTCATCCAGGACCAAGAATTGTAATAAAAGTCAATTCAGTTGTAAGGATGAATAGTCATACATTAAGAAATTTCACTGGATGCCAAAGTTCTCGCTCAAGAGCTAAGAACTAGCATGAGCACTCTTTGACTGAAAACAACAAAATGCACTGGCAGCACGGGTTGAAGCACATGCATAGTTCGGCACTTGTAAAAGCTGATACAAGTGCATAGCAGCGTGTTGTACTGATTTTATCAACCATAAAATGTGGATCTCAGGCTGTATCATGCTAATGATTTCCTCAGACCACAGACATCAAATTATCTAAGGTCTGAAAACAACTAGATTGTTACTCACACTAGTTTTAATGCTGAAGAAAATTACCACGGCCTTTTGCATGTGGTTACAGGTATACAACTTCATGTTGTACCAATTTTATCAGCTAATGTTGGAAGGATAAAGATTTATCATTTACAGTCAGAGTAAGCTTGTCTGAGTTGGTGACACAAATTCTCAAGAGTACCCTTGTGAAAGTTGTGGGGAGGAATACATGATGTGCAGAATATATTCTATTGCTAAACAATCAGAAAGGGCTTATTAACACTGTGATTATGTATGGTAGTGATACATGGGTGTGACATGAAGCTAGTTCACTTCTGGTTGAACTAGTCCACATCTAGTGCTTAGACAAATGTTAACATATGCGTTCCAAAGGGTCATTGCATAAGTACAAAGGTGCGCTGCACGTAGATACATTATGAGCTAATGTTACGTCGGGTATATATGTTTACAACACGAATTTCCTCTGATCATGATAACATTTTCAGAAGTTTATAGCGTGTTCCCAAAGGATCCCAAACTACCCATCTTTGTCATTTTCTCACGATGTTGATGGCCTTTTCAACCTCCTCTTGTTATTAACAGAAACCTGTTCTATCACCCCTAACTTTAAACTGATAAACAAGGGAAAAGTAACTAATCAAGAGAATCCACCGCCAATTCTTGTGCTATTTGAACCGAATAATGAATTTGATTAATGCACCCACAGTCTTAAAGCACAAAACGCAATGTTGCTGAAATGGAATAGAAATCATGGACTTTCGGATTCATTATATATCAAGCTATCTAGTGAGCCGCGAATAGCCTAACTTTCGGCGAATGACTCGTACCTCTGCTAGAGTTGAGGAAGGGTGTTTTTTCTATCACAATTGACAATCAGACAACATGTATTACCTAATACTGAACTGAGTTATTACAATAATGCTTAGGTCAAAAAGCCACATCACTCTATTTGTTGAGTCTACCGACGGGAATCGAACTTCCGAGTCTAGTGTTGGAAATCCGTAGACTTATCTCTGTACCAGCTAAAATTTCATATAAATTATTGAAATCAAGAGGTTTGTGCTTTAAGCTAACTTAAAGAAGATTGTGTTGAATCTCATGATGGTGGTGTAAACTGTACCTGAAAGTTTGTGGTTTATGCATCCTCAAGGAAGTTTCTGTTGACATGGCAGATTTTAAAAAGCTTCAGGCAGTCTTGAGAGTCTTGAATAAAGGAGATCTAGAATTTACGAAGGAAACGCCTTTAGAACACAAGGCTCTTTAGAGTGGCGGGGATCTACAAATCCAAAGAAATAGTATTTTGCTGCTGAGGAAAATTGGAGTGTTCGTGAAAACCCACTTTTACGGTCCAGGTGCAGTAAAAGTTGCGATCGGGACTTTCAGAATAGCAAGTGGAACGATAGTGTTCGATGTAGTGGTACTTATCACACTAGGTTGGATAGAAAGGAGAGAAGCGTCACAAGGTATAGATGTGTGGGACCGGAGCCTTTAAGAAAGTTCTCAGGAAGGCTATTAGTCGATGACGGATGATAGCGGTGGTTGAGTCTGCGTGTTTTTCTTTAGATGTAAAGTTTAACCTGTGTGCCATGGTGTAAAAAATTGTAGCATCTACTTATGTAGCTGAATTTTTGGTTTCCGGATGTTCAGTTTGGGTGGTTTGACTTGTGATAACAGTTAGGATGGTGGCTTGAATATTTGCGATTGTTTGAGTAAGGACAAAAATGGTACAGCTTGTTTGCGATTTCCACTGTTGGTCATTTTGGCTTTAAAATGAAAGTAATGGTAAAATCAACCTTGGCTGAGAGTAAAGTTTGTTGTCGGTTTGGATTGTATGGTAATTATCAACAATTGAATTTGCTTTCAAGTTAATCGGAAGTGGATTTAATAAAGAGCATGCAGTTTAGTATTGGTTGATTTTTTTGAGGGGTGGGGAGTTGTTGGGTTTCTTCAATACCTTGGATGATTACTAAAAACAGATGTTTTTTTTTTTACTTTTAGAGATTGTGCAGGTAACATAAGGGGGAGAAATTCTAGGGACTATAAAGATATGTTAAGTCAGCGTGATTTGAGAGCTAAAGGTCTCGCTTCGAAGTATTCTCGTCTTCGTGATATCGGCTTGTACCCTGGGCTGAAATTATTTGATAAAGTCGTAGATTTGGCATAGGGAGAAGATGTGAGATAATAAATTTAAGATAGCCGGATAAAACCTGACAAAAGTATGTGGTGAGGTTACGCAGGCGTATAACAGGAGATAACACAAAACACGTCTTGTTAGCTGGCTGTTCTTAGTCTTTGTGGTGTCGTGGTGGACTGTTGAGAACATGTTCTAATTGGAATGTTTATCGTTGTTTCTGATTGATGGAAGGACCTTTGTAGATTCAACCAATAGTACCAAAGTTTTATTCCTGAATCTCTGTTTAGTGAATGCTTATTGTGTTCATTTAAAAGGATTCTTTAATTTTTCTCATCTTCCAAAATTTATATGTGTCCTTTAGCCTGCGGGGCATTTGCATATGCGAGCCTAGAGGTTTCTTAGAGTATATTTTTATTCAGGTGCGGGGTATGCCAAATATATCTTAACATAAATCAACAAAGTTTTAAAATTCTGTGGCTCTGCTAGGTCATTAGATCACTTGCTTATTGGAAAAACACCGATAGCTTTAATGTACAGTTTTCAAACGTTAGTTCCCATGACCTTCACAAACAAGACTGCATAGCTTCTTATTGTTATTTTCTTACTGTCTTCAGTAATTAGATGGGAATAAATTGCCAACAACAGAACATTGTTATGATAATATACTTCTTTAAGAAATATTTTTTTTTCTTTTAATTCTACACATGCATCTTTATCACCCATTTCTACCTGAAAATTTGGATCAAAACTCAAAACAATAATTAATTAATTAATTGATAAAAGTACGACCATTTAAATGCTACAATTTTATTCAGGATGACATCTCAGTTTACGCGAACCAACATTGATTGAAACTGTAAGATAAAATGATATTGGTTATTTACACATTGTGGTTTCGATACTAGTGGTGGGCAGAGCACAGATAGCCCATTGTGTATCTTTGTGCTTAACTTCAAACAAACAAAAACTAAAACCCTTCACCTTCTGAAGCGAAAACTTATAATTAAACGTTACACTTTGAAATTTTAAAGTTCAATTTATGATATTTTGCCTGATTTATCATTATTTTAGAAAGAAAATTAGCCTGTTATTTTAATTGGTTATTCCTCAAAATAAAACATAAAACATTTCTTAATATTGGATTTTATATTTACTATGTTTATTCAATTACTATTTTGTATTCACTTTTCGCACGTTCTTTCACAATATATTTACAGGTGGAATATTCCTCTAACGTTACATTTGGATTTCTTAAATAAATACTATATTAGAACTGAAACAAGAACTTCGCATATATAATTATTAAAATATTCAAAATATTGAAAGTGAATAACCGAAAGAAAAATGACTGACATGAAATATGCAAAAAAACTTGTAAAATAAAAGATAGTATAAACTTTTTGTAATTTAATTTCCTAAATGAAAACCAATGAAAGCATTAATTACGCTTTAAAATTTGTAAGTTAAAGTTCAGTAGTTTTATAAACTGAGTTATAATTTTAGAAAATAATATGAATAAGTTCTTTCAAATAGTAACAAGAAATATAATCGAACAAACCCTCCCGAAAGTTGGATATTAAACTCTTCTGTCTATCATAAATAATTTGAGATTTACTCTCCTACACCTTGCTTCACAACATAAGAATAAGTTATTGGACAATTATCCTTGTACAAATGATCCATTGGGCTCTCATCTCCAGGTTTAAACTGTTTTCTTGAAATTGATTATTCCAGATATGTACCATATAGCTATCGTTCCAGATTTCTTTAAAGGACTCAGAAACATTGGGATCAGAAAACAGTCGAAACTGAGAAAAATGGATAGGATAAAAAGCTGGAACGGGGAAGAGATAAACTCCATAACACGTGAATCCTGGAGCAAAGTATTTGTTTTCTTTCCCACAAGTTTCTTGAATAACTCTGGTCAATAAGCCAGGACCGTTATGACACCAAATTGTTGGGCTGTATTCTTTAACAAACCGTTGCATACATTCAACAAGGAATGGACTATCTTTCTGTGCTTTAATTATAGCATTGTTCACAACTGTTAAAGTTTGAAAACCAGCGTAAGCAGGCAAGTTGGGAAGTGGTTTTCTTATTATACAGTCAGAGTCGATGCTAACACCACCATACTTTTAAGCAAAACAAATTTTAAACCGTCAGATAAGACATTTGGTTTTCTTAGTTACGTTCAGTATTCCACTTTCATACCAGCTAGCTAAAGGTGTTCCTGAAAACACATGTGTGAAATTCAGTGATTTAGCTTTAACGTTTTCAATTTGTGATACAATTTGGAAAGACTTGTCGTCCTAGCTGCCTCACGTTCTTACAAGCGTACAAGAAGTGGATTCTGTTGGTAGGATGATGTTTTGCTGCAGATTCAATAGAACAAGATTCTCTAGTTGTAAGATGACATCTACCGGAAGTTTCAAAAAGAACATATTTTCTTTTCTTGAAAATAAAACTTCTTAACTTGAAGATGACCTAGGAAGTAAACGTTGTTCTTTCCTTATCAATAAAAATATTAATATCTATACCAGCCATTCTGAGATACATATTTAGCATTATTTTGACACTTCTTGAAGAGATGTGTAGCCATATGAGTCATATATAAATATACACATTTCACCATAGTATGTGAAATGAAAAGTTGTATTATACAATAAATTATTACATGCCAATTCTCGCTTAAAATTTCTACGGGTGAGTTGAGCCATTTTAGTAGTTCTGAACCAAAAAAAAAGAACATTTAGAACAATGGATCACTTTATAGCAGTGGTAGGAATACAGGATTTTGATATAATTGTAATAACTGAAACACAGTTAACTGTAGATGATTTTGATTACAGAAATTTCTTTGAAGCCTGCAAGATAGCCTTAGAACTCTATATCCGAGACCCTAACCCAACTGTAGACATTCCCAGCAACCAATTAGCAACCCTCATAGAATTCACCACGATAAAGACAAACTTCATGTTCAACAACCACAACTATATACAAACAAATGGCCTAAGCATGGGCAACCCAGTATCACCAGTTCTAGCCAATATTTTAAGACACAAGTTGAAACACAAGCAATTAACATAGCATTACATCCACCACTATACTGGTACAGATATGTAGATGACAAGGTTGCGGGATTCGGATCTACAGAAGACACACTTAATTTTTTCAATCACATTAACTCTATACATCCCAACATTAACTTCACATCTGAACAGGAAGAAAGCAATCAAATATCATTTCTTAACCTCAAAATTACAAGAACCGACACACTATTCAAAACAGAAATCCACCGAAAAATCACCCATACTGGACTATACATTCCTTGGGACTCCAGCACATGAAACAAAACAAAAACTCAAACATGCTAAAAAACCAAATAAACACAGCCATAAAACTATGCTCACCAGATAAAGTTAACGATGAATTAGACAAAATAAAACAATACTTCATCAACATCAATAAGTTTCCTCCACAAACCGTAGAAAACATTATATGCACACACACCTAGACAGAAAGCAAAATCAACCAACCAAAGTAAATATATCTCACGAAACAAAAAATCACAAAACCATATACTGCTGCATACCATATATTCCCGACATCAGCAGACAAATAACCAACATTTGGCAAATACTAGTAACAAAATATTACATTCCAGTTAATACCAAATTTATTCAAAACCAGGCACAAAACTGAGGTATATACTATGTAAAAACTACACTGACAAACACCACACCAACATTGTTTATAAAATACAATGTGATAATTGCCACGACTTCTATATTGGAGAAACAAGTAGAGAAATGGAAACCAGATTCAAAGAACATAAAAAGTCGCCTTCACGCGTTTTCGAACACTGCAAGTCAAATAAACACAACATAACTACAGAAAACACTCAAATAACTAAATAAAAAAAAAACAAAAACAAACGCAAAATTAAAGAAGCCATACTAATACAACAACTTAAAACCCAAAATAAACCAATATAAAGAAACGCCTTTATACCTATATTAGTATAATAAAATAAATAAAATTATATATTCAAACATCTAATACCGCCCTCTACATTCCGACACTCAGTTACACAACCCCTTTCAAACATGTGGTCAGCTTCCGGTCAGTTACCTCTTTCTTTGTGATCCTGACGATGACCGAAGAAGGTCGAAACGTTGTTCGCTCTTCTATGTAAAATATTTTCTCAACCCAAACGAGCCGTTTTTGCATATAAATTTCTCAACTAGTGGGTTTCTTAACATCACTGATCAAGAAAAGTTGATTAATATCGCAGAATTTGCTGAATAAATATTATGTAATGTTTTATTACTAATTATTTTATTTTATTGTACTACTGGTGTTATTTTCAAAACAATCTGTTGGTAAGTATCAAACGGAAAAGATCCGCTTTTAGTAATCAGTAGTTGCTAAAAACAACCTAATAAAGAAACTGATAGAGATAACCCATACCCTCTAGATCCGCGGTTCTTAAACTTTTTCATCGTCTTACCTCCTGAGACTCTCCAGGGTATTACCGTGACCCTAAAATAATTTTTGTAATGGTGAACTTTTCGTAAAGGTAGAATAAAACAAAATTATATAAAGATCCTAATTTATTGAAAATGTTACAAATAAATGACCTTGAGAAATGCTACAAGTGCTAAACAAATGCAAAATCCATGGAATTACTGAGCATCATACAAAACCTACTTATTCACTCAGTGTGAGGGTTAATATATATAATGAGAAAATATACTAAATACGATGGAAACTTTGATATTTAAGCTTTAAGTTCGATGTATTAATATTATATAGTTAAAAATTTAGGCAATTTAAAACGTTGTAATATATGAAATTTTTTACTCAAAATTAGACAGGTGGTTGTGCAACAAACATCTTGACGCAGTTCAACTGCTGCACTTCAGCGTGTTCCTCATTGGTGGGCAGTTACAGGCACTTGCCACAAAAACTACAAACTGCTCCGTGATTTCCCCAATAATTCCCAAACCATCCGTGACCCCTAAGAAACTTCAAACGACCCCCAGGTTAAGAACCACTACTCTAGATGCTCACCAATGTTTAGTTTATAGTTTTAAATGAAAGGGAATCCTTTAATTTTTCTTTCTGCTAAGACATGGGAATGATTAAAGTTTAAGTTGTACTGATTTAACTTGTTATGGTTGTGTATGGTTTCTTTGTTTACTGTTCTTACTACTTGCGCTACGCTCACCGCGAAACCTAGTTTTCTAGCATTACAAGTCTTTAACTCTACTGCTGAACCACAAGAGGACCATGTATTTTAAACGCAATTTTGGCAAAAAAAATGTACTATTATATATTTTCTCTTTTATAAACTGACCGAGCATTTATTATTGCTCCGGCACAATTTAGAACAACATATGGAAGGAGAAAAACAACACATTACAGTTAGAATTTTTACACGTTGCTTGGATCAAATTACCATTCCATTATCAATTTAGTTCTACATTGAAATTAAAATTTTAGTTTTAATACTCACAGTTACGACAGAAAGTGTTCGTACCCCTGCGTCCCGTGTAGTATCACGATTAGTTAATAGACGTATAATATATTATAAATATTATACTAACACATATATACATAAATTTTTACGTAAATTAAACGACAACTAAACTGTTTATAAACAAATAACCAAAAATAGGAGGAGCAGAAAGTGTCGTACAATTCAGAACGTGTGAAAAAACTGATATTCCCGTAAAAAAATTGTTTAGTTTGGCGAATAAACTACATTGTACCATTCCAGAACTAGACACTGGGTTCATAATTATTAGAATTTAGCCAGCAAAAATTTTACTTCCGGCAAGTTAGCACCGTCTCTGTCATTATCTGCTTGGTCATCATAGCGAACAGGAAACAACTGTCCAGTAATTTAAAAAACCGAATTATTGTAAAATATGAGTCTCGTGTGTTTCTTTTCAGTATTACTGCACAACTTAATGAGCTGAAATCTACTGTTCAAAGCATAATTGCCAAGTTTACGCTTTCAGGATCAAGCATGCCGTCCTCGTAGAACTCCATATTTAAAGCCTGTTCATTGAGAAGCACGATTGAGATATGCAAGAAAGCATGTAGATAAACTCTTTACCTATTGGAAGAGTATTCTTTGGTCAGACGAGACTAAAATCGAGCTTTTCGGCCACAATGATGTTCGAAATATTTTTCGTAAGAAGGGGGGACGAAATCTTCCAAAAAACATCGCCCCTACAGTTAAACACAGAGGTGGTTTGATCATGCTATGGGGTTCCTTCAGCTCTTCTGGTGTAGGCAGCCTTCACCGCGTCAACGGAATAATGAAAAAAGAAGAGTACATAGATATATTAGGCACTTATATCAAGAATGATGCTCGGAATTTGCCGCTTGGGCGTCGTTGCATTTTCCATCACGACAATGACCCTAAGCACACATCAAACTATGTGCAATCCTGGTTTCAAAGAAACCATATAAACGTTCTGAAGTGGCCACTGCAGAAACCCGATCTCAACCCAATTGAAAACGTTTGACATGAGTTGAAGACCAGGGTTCATCAGCGTCATTCGAGAAACTTGCAAGAGTTGGAGGCCTTCTGTAAAAAAGAATGGAAGAAAATACCAGTCGAGTACTGTCAAACGATCATGAATGGCTATGAGGAGAGATTGCACCAAGTAATTCACCTGAAAGGCTACACAACTGACCATTAAAGTAGACGCACGAACACTTTCTGCCTCTTTATGTTTGGTTATTTGTTTATAAACAGTCTATTTGTCGTTCAATTTACATAAAAAAATTATGTAGATGTGTGTTAATATACTATTTATAATATACTGTACTTTCATTATCCTAATCGTGACACTTTTTAAGTAATAAGGAAAAAACTACTCATGACGCAGGGGTACGAACACTTTCTGTCGTAACTGTGCCTCGTTTCAAGAAATTTAGAGTAAAAAAACACAACTTATAAGCAAATTTAAAAATGTTTTAATAAAATGGTAAAAGTGTATACTGAATCCATTCTTCCTTATTAATTTTGATTAAATCTCTTTTCTCAATGAAGATTTGTAATGTAACCTTGAAAATAAATTCGAAAATAGAGTTGAATAGACAAAGTAATTCGTTTGTTTTGAAGTTAAGCACAAAGCAACACAATGGGTTATCAGTGCTCTGCAGAAAAAGCAAGGCACAACATTAAATATGTTTTAAAGTATACATAAAATTAAAACATTTAGATTCTATTATATAATTTACAAAATAAAGTTATAATGATAGCGTCTTTGATTTTAATAAACTTTGAAGTCTAAATACTTTAATGATATTCATTATTCATCCTATAGATGCTGCAGAGAAAAATAAATAAATAAACGTGTGTGAGGAAAATTTTCAAATTTTATTAAAAGAAAGGTTTTGTATGATTTCATCACAACACGATTTATTTTATGATTATAATATACCCTCTTAATTTTCTTAAGGTACATCAGGACAGAAGGAAAAACAGAAACTGTAATTTGAAATAAGTATGATTTATTACTATCTAATGCTAGTCCACCACTTGTACAGCGGTATGTCTACGGATTTACAACCCTCCATGAGGGGTTCACTTCCCCTCGATAGGCTCAGCAGATAGATCGATGTGGCTTTGGAATAAAAAAACAAAAACAAAAACTAATAACAGTAAAATATGATAAATTTTATATTGTACATTATTATCTTGCATTGACATGAACCACGTCGGTGGCTCAGCGATAAGCCTGCGGTTTTATTACTATAAAAATTGGGTTTCGATACTCGAGGCTGGCAGAATTAAGATAAAGAATCAATTGTAAGTTTGTGCTTAACAAGTAAAAATGTAGTGAGAAAATACACTAATCTTTTTTTTAGATTAATGTGGTGATAGAGCACGACGTTTATATTTAATCTAAACGAAAATATATATTTCTAGTTTCTTATATATAAACTGAATTTTATATAAAACCAGAGAGAAATCGATTCATAATATTTTACTAACTTGTTGTATACAACTGTATTATAGAGGTAAGTAGGTTGCAGTTCTTTTAACATTCTTTAGAAAACGAGGACTATTTCACGTATGAATTGTGGTGTTTTTTTCTTGGTGTATTGAATGTAGACTGACACCAAATCTCATCACATGTTCTTGCTTACCTTTATCATATTAAATAAATCACGGAATTTTTAATTAGCATAATTAGCTTTGAAGTTTTATTCAATCATAGTATATGTATATATATATATACACACACACACAACACTTATGCAGAAATGTAATGACCTGAAATGAACTGGGAGGTTTGTATCACGCTCTATAAACTATAACACACCCGGAACGTTAGCGGCATTCCATGACAGTTAACTCTTTTGTACTGTGTTATAGAATAAGAGTAACAGCTATATAAAAATCATCTGATTACTTTTTTCCATGCAAGAAGATAAAAACCATCACTCAAAATGTCAATATAAGTTGTGTCTGGTATAATACAAGTAAATTTGTGATCTTAGCATTATTTTAGTTTAGAAATACATAAACACACACACAAAGAGTTACGTATATAAATATAAAACTAGTTGTACAATATACAATAGGAAAATACAATACTTATAACTATTTTTACATACTTTTCAATGCTCTCCGCTAGTACATCGGTATGTCTCCGGATTTTCAACGCTAAAATTAGGGGTGCGATTCTCCTCGGTGGGCTCAGCAGATAGCTCGATGTGGCTTTGCTATAGGAAAACACACACATACTTTTCAATTTTGAGCTATCATGTTCTAATGATCTCGAAAGTGTTAAACAGAGATCGTTTTGTAAATAATCAATCAAGATAATTTTTTTGATGTGGATTATTTGTTAGTTTGTTGATAAGCGCAAGGCTATCTGAGCATAATAACAAGTAAACAAAACAGAGCATGATGCTTTTACACCGTCTCCTTCAAACAATAATATACTACTTAGACCTACTATTCGTGAATTTCGTATTTATAATTTTAGTTCCATATATGTTTTAGTGCTTTTTATGGGATTCCATTCTTTAGAGTTGATACAATTGAAATATCTTTGACACTTGTTTTTTAACGAATAACGATTGTTCACTGTATGTTTTGAGACGTAGAAACTACGTAAACGTTTAAAGGGTAAAAAAAGAATATTATTGCATACAAACAGTGTTAAAACTGTTCAAGTTTATTCCTTCGGGACAAACTGAGAAATTAAAAAAACAACAAAAGTATTTATTAAAGATATGAAACCGAGGTTACTTGTATCTGGTCAACACGTTATTCTGTATCTTGCGCTACATTATGACGAATATTTTCACTTGCTGTCGTTTCCAATTTGATTACGCACTAACTACGGACATTGTGGTATTTCATTGTTACAAACTTTTCATTGACTCTGTTCTGTACATGAACGCTAAGTTCCAAGATTTAAACATACCAAAGTCACAAAAGTTTATTGGTACTGTATTGGAAGTGGAAACTTGGCAGATTGTATGTTTGAAAGAGGGGTAGCTGTAACTCCAGTCTCATCAGCCACCTTTCTTACAAAAACAAGTGCTGATTACAAAGTGTGTCTCGAAACTTTAAACTTTTACCTTGTGTATTCATCGATTATAAGCCGGAAATATATCAAGCTATGCCTTCATGGCTTTTTAGTTAAGGAAGTTTTCTTTTTTTACCATATCCTTCATTTTGTAGATGAGAATGTTGCTCCGAGTTTAGTTAGGGTGGAGTTGTAGACCTAATTGTTGTACAAGTTGTTTTTTTTTCAATTTCATTAAAAGAACAGTGAAATCCTTCTTCGAATTGTTCGCTATTTGGATCTACTTTGCTCAACATTCTTGATGTAGAAGTATGTTTTCAAAAACAGCTGTGACACACTTCTTTAACTATATTTATCTATGGTAGCATTATGGAATTACCGGGAATATGTTTTGAATTATATATATTAGCGCTAAACATGTCACTCGTGGCACCATGATTCGTATGAGTGGCGACACAACACTATATTACAATATACAAATTATTCAAATAAAGTGTACTCAACCCTCTCAATGTTAATTTACATTTAAAAGTCATTATAAAACCACTGAGTGAGATATGCTGATTATTGTTATTAAACATTATATTTTATTTTTATAATATATATCACCTCTTTATATCATACAATCAGAGTGAGAATAATTATTAGCAAACTTCAAGTGTAACAACAGAGCTCAACGTTATCTATGAACAATAAATATTACGGTGAACCAGCTTCATACAAAATATCAAAAAACATTTTATTCCATAAATGACAATCGCTAATTTTGCTGTGGTTTTACTTTTGTTTCAATATTTTTTTTTTTTTATAAAATAAGATGAATTTGTAACACAATGTGATGAAAGACTATGCCTTATCAAAAATAGTTTAGTAATTGTTGGATATTTTCATAGTACTGGTACTGGCCAGAATATAACTTCGATTTCTTTATTACACATTTTTCTAATGAATACCTCCCGCCAGTACAGCGGTAAGTCTACGGATTTACAATGCTAAAATATGGGGTTCGATTCCCTCGGTGGGCTCAGCAGATAGCTCGATGTGGCTTTGCCATAAGAAAACACATGCTCTAATGAATGTTCAAATAATGTACTTACAATAAGTTTGTTAATAGTTGTATATGGAAAACCACAAATTCCAGTGGCTTAGCGGTAAGTCTACATGCTTGCAACGCTAAGATTCGGGTTATGACACCCATGGTGAGCAGAGTAGATATAGTTCTTTGTGTAGCTTTGCGCTTAATAGTAACCAAACCAATCAGTCATAGAGTTGGCCATAGTAACATCTACATTGAAAAAAACGTGTTATAATGTACGAAAGGAAGTAAATAAAAAAATCCAACCCAGATTAACTTTAAAAGCGGCTCGACATGCCCAAGCGCATTAAGGCGTTCGGCTCCTAATACGAGGGTCGCGGGTTCGAATCCCGGTCGCACCAAACATGCTCGCTCTTTAGCCCTGGGGCGTTATAATGTTACGGTCAATTCCACTATTCGTTGGTAAAAAGTAGCCCACGAGTTGGCGGTGAGTGGTTATGACTAGCTGCCTTCCCTTAGGACTTACACTGCTAAATTAAGGACGGCTAGCGCAGATAGCCCTCAAGCAGCTTTGCGCGAAATTAAAAAACAAACAAGCATTAACTTTAAAATATTGTATTGTATATTCAAAATTAACGCACATTATATCCTAGAAATTAAAAAAGTGGTCAGTCACTTAATAGGTGATGGCACTTGTATCATATTTTGGTTATTGTTTTCTGGAGAAAAAAAAGCTGGATTTTGATAAAGCATGCTGAATATTTTATTGTGTGTGTGTGTTTCTTATAGTAAAGCCACATTGGGCTATCTGCTGAGTCCATCGTGGGAAACGAAGAATATTTTATTATTGACCGTGAAATATCCAAATTTGATAAGGGTGTGTATGTGTTTGTGTGTTTTTCTTATAGCAAAGCCACATCGGGCTCTCTGCTGAGCCCACCGAAGGGAATCGAACCCCTGATTTTAGCGTTGTAAATCCGGTGACTTACCGCTGTACTAGCGGGGGGCTTGGTAAGTGAAGAACTCGGATAAAACAGTTCGTAATTACAATTTCTGTCTTTTTTTTTTTTTTCACGTTTACCATTTCTTGCGTCTTAATATCAACCCAAATATAGGTGAATTTTGTATATTAGTCTAACATTCTGACTAATTTAACAAATTAAAAAAAATGAAGAAAGTATTTTACACTTCTAATGAGTTCTGTAAATTGATAAAATATCATTTTGCTGTGTTTTTATTTTTGCTTTGCGCTAAATTATTGTTGTTGTTTTTTTACTTTACATAATTTCTCATGTTTAACTGTTAATGATAAGTGTTATTTCTGCTCATATTGTCCATTAAAACAACCTTAGTTACATTCACTCATGATTACTATTAAAAGCAACAGTACAGTTTTTGTTCATCGTCCTTGCTTAATACAAGCTTAAAAATATAACTGGTGTTTATTTTTGCGGTATTTCATCTATTCAAAAGGCAAACACGAAGTTAAAATTATGTTGTTTATTTGGTTGTCATGTTACTTCTATACTGAATCAACAGAATAATAATGATAATACTATTGTTTGTTCAGCTCCAGAGCTAAGAGAGCACAGAAACATTCGAAACCCAACAATTGCAAATAAATATGATATTAAAGTACACTTTATTTCAAAGTGCTGTTGAACAATTATTTATCAGAACCTACTTTGGGACCCGTTAAAGTCACGAACCATGAACCTTCGGATTCACAGTTAGGAACACTAACAATAGACCACATTCACTGCCGTTTGTTCATGTAAAACTAGCTTCTCGAGATCATAACATTTATCTAACAGAAAAATGTGCGTGTGTGTTTTCTTATAGCAAAGCCATATTGGGCTATCTGTTGAGTCCACCGAGAGGAATCGAAACCCTGATTTTATGATTAAGAATGTTGAAAATTAATATTGGCACCCTCAACGAAACTGTGGGATTAATTGTCAAAGTTATAGCGCTTCCAAAGCTGAAGATTCATAGTTTTATTCAGCCAATACTACATTTATATCTTTGATTGGATCTACTTATCAGCAACCCAATACTCTAAACACTAGGCCGCACTAGACCAATAAAATTAGTAAGTTTATTTGTAGATTCAGAACGCTATGTTCAATGATAACATTTAATGACTTACAATACGAAAATAGTGTTTCCGTCCCCGACGTGGACAGAGCGCAAATAACCCATTTTATGGTTTTGAACTGAAACACACACACACATAAACGACAACAAACAATTCAGAATATTTAAAAATTATTTATAAATGACACTTTTTACAGATTAAAAACCTTAGGATTTAGTATTGTTATAAGTGTTATTGTAATGTTTCGTCACATTTCCTATTGTTGAACAGAATTAATCTAGATAACTTCATGAAGTTGAATACGTAGAGAAGAAAGTAACAAACTATAATATATTAAGTAATTAAGTAGCAATGAAAAAATGCCGTATTTAAACAATTTCAACATCTATGATCTATTTTGCTTTAGAAAATAAATATTTCTTTCTAAGATAAAACGATACTCCTGAGACCTCTGGCGTGTTTATGGTTTATTATTGTTTTTTTGCATCCTTTCTTCAGAGGTATATTAAAGTTTTATGAAATATGTAATTACTTATACTTACCAAACTTCCCAGTGGTTAACTTAAATTAGAAAAGTTAAAAAAAAACTTTTAGGCAAATCTCACTCGAATAACTTAGAAATAGTTTTTATGAACAAATGTCTCAAAGTTTAGGTACACTGCAGAAAGATGCGAGTCCTGTGTGGATATGTTTTGCACTTTGTGTTCCTGTAGTTTAAAAAAAATCAAAATTCAATTATTCGGTTCCAGAAGGTTTTTATAATTTAACTTTTTTCTTCTAGATTGTCTTCTCACCCGTTTTTAAAAATATATATATAACATCAGTTTGAAATTTCAACTTGGAATACCAGGTCTAAACTTGGCCTGTAACAATGTTTATCCACTAGTGTTACAGGTTTGTGGTTTTACTATTATTTCTTTAGAAGTTAATTTTTCTTAATTACGTAAAGATGCTGATAAGCAGCTATATAGTTTTAAGAGTTTCATTCGGAAAGAAACCACCAAGGAGCAAAACTACAACAATAATAATTTCTGTCGTGTTTGTTTCTAAAATCGTAAATATTGAAAATGTTGATGGTTCTTGGCGAAACATAAAATTCAGTAAATAATTAAGCATTTGTACTTGTAAATGAGCTGCTTTATTTATTTTATAATTGCTATTTGGCATTGTAGATATTTTTGGTAAAGTATTAATTAGGTGTTGAAGTTTATATTTTATTATTTCTTGTGGAGGTGAATAGAGTCATACGTATTATTCAAGTACGTTTGCTAAGAAGATTTTTCCCAATAAGCTTCATAATCATGGAACAAACGAGAAGTCAAATTATGTTAATTGTGACAGTCATTGAACACCTACATTTTTACTTTGTTTTTCTACACTCAGGTTGCCGGGCAGCAATTCTAGTTGCAGGAGTAGTTTTAATTATCATTTTTCAATAATCTTCGAAAACAATTATAACAAACAAATCGATAAACTCCATACTTTCTAGATATTCAAACTTAAAGAAGATTTATCTTTGTACTATAATGCAAAACCAATATTTATTATGAGCTCATGTTCAGACCACGTGGCCTTATGAATTGTAAAGAGGTGGAGAACAATATTAAAAAGCTCATGTTCAAACTTGATTGATCTAGGAGTTGAAAAAAAAACAAACTCATCAAGTTATTATTAGACAGAGTTTCATCAATTTTTTCTCTATCTTGAATGGTTTAGTCAAAAGGACCAGTGAACAACATATGGTTACCAGGAAAATATCCATCTTAGAAAAAAATTCGTGGACTGATAATAGAATATATATGGTGCACCTAAATATTTTAAGTATATTGAATAAGAGCAAGAATGTGTGTGTTTTTTGTTTTGCAGCAAAGTCTACCGAGGGGAATCAAACCCCTAATTCAAGCATTGTGAAACCGTAGACTTACTGCTGTTCTAGCGGGGGATAAAATCAAGAGAAACAAACTATTCGATTATTTCTAATTAACCGTTTTCAATGCCTTGAAAGTTATTTTTATATACGAAACGAAGTTTATTTTGCTTCAGAAACAAAATATGGAAAAAATTCTGAAGCTCTATTAATCTGAAATCGAAACGAAGAAAAGTATATCGTTAGTATTTTTAGTCATTAGAGACAGTTAACTTCATAACGTTTTAAACTTATTTTCTCTGATATTTAACACTATGAAAAATGTCAAGAAAGAAAGATTTTCTTACTTTTAGTTCATTGTGAAGTAGGTTGTAAAGCTGTGGACACATACACACACGATGTTATTACGCTGACGAAGTTCACTTGTGCTCTGCTCATCAGGTGTTCCAGCATCTTAATGGAAAATATTATTCTGTGCGTGATAACGTCAGGCTTCATCAAACTCGTCGTTTAATGAATGTGATTGAAACTTTATGTGGAAACTTCTTTTCCAACCTTTATGCAGTGCTAATCTAGCACTTCGTGATTTTCATCTTTTTTGTGGCAATCCATAGGACGGACTATGTGGACAACACCTCCAAAGAAATGATAATTAGCATCTTCGTGCAATTAGATCGTAATACCGCACACGCATGTTGCCTAACTACATTCATGATGCTAGTCGATCGATATAGAAAATGCAACATATCTAATATAGGCTGTGTTGAGAAGCGTTGTCTGCTTTTTCATACCTCCAGTTATAGGTGTATAAGATTATGTGGTGTAATCTAATGTTGTTAGCCTAAGAATTTTAGTTAATTTCGTATTCAACGATCGATACCTCGCTACTCGCATGTGAGTTCATATGTCCGAGGTGCAACCAAGGATATGTTGGATCAACGATAAGAAAGCACTGGAGTCGAATAAAAGAACTTTGTAACATAAATACCTACAATACCAGTTGTATTAATTACCACCTTCTTTCTAAGTAAATAAGATTTTGGCTACTTTTAGTTTCTTACATGTTAATTTCTACCTCCGAAAATAATTCCACCATAGAAAGCTAGAATCTTTTGTCATGAAGTTAAGAAAACTAGCTTTTAACCAGAAGATAAGTGCATATTCACTACATGTTGAATTGTAAAAGTATAATGAAACAAAAGATTATAAGCTTTGATAATTAAAGGAATTGACGTTTTTTCTGATACTTCTTATGAAAATCCTCATTGTTACGTTACGTGTAACATGGGATGCAAAAATAATACCTTTGAATAACGTTCGTATACTGGTATTCATGTTCACGTGCTACACAACACCGGTATCAATGTTAACAGAGCAAACAACACTACTCGTTATCATTGTAGTATAAAATCTTTAAATTTTTCATACTTGTAAATCCAGAGCTTTGACGTCGAGTGACGTGAAACGCTTTCAACAAAAGACGAAAGCTGTAAGAATATATGGAATTTGATGGATCTACACTTCCTACATGAAAACCCATATCTATCTTCCGAACTTGTACTGATGACGTCTATACGAAGCGTATGATCAGACTGAGTTCTTATTTTAGATTGTTGAATCACTTTTCTGTCAAAAGCAGTAAGGTATTCTAAGCAAAAGCTTCGATCGTATTTTTTAATTATGTCGTTAGTTTAATTTGAATTTCTAACAGTAAATTATATTTTTTTTTTGGACAGCTAAGTATACACACTCACACAGATATACATATGTAAGACATATCAAGTATTTTGTTATCACTGGAAATTTCATTATTTATGCAATATGTTTTAATATTTTGTCATAATTGTGCTGTTTTGTCACAGCAATAGAAGCAAGTAAAAATCAGTTCATAATACCAATTTTTGCAGAATGGTAAGAAGTATTTGGAACAGTATAAGGATAAGTGAGTTTTGGTAAAGTAAACACACAAAATAAACACGATATTTTCAGCATGAAGTCATACAAAATTTCCTAATGTCATAGAATATTTAGCTATGTGAGGCATTACCCTGTATATAAATCAACTAGTCCTGCTCAATCTTCACAGAAAGTATCGAAATCGTGTATAAAAGTTAGATTTGTACAACGCTCATGAAGAAAAGATCTGAATCTCATATAAATGATAGTCCTATACAAAGTTTAGAGAAAATATCAGAATTATACGTAAGGACTATTGTAAGGCAATGCTCACAAACGAAATTGGAATCGTATATAAGCTACAAGTTTTCACAGCATTAATATAAATATGTAAAAAACTAGTTCTACACATTGTCCACTGAAAATCCTTGGATCTCATATTCACTGTTCATATAAAATATATGTTTACGTTATATTGAAACAAAAGTCCCCTGGTGAGACAGTGGTAGGTCTTCAGATTCACGAGGTTTAAAATCAGGGATTCGATTCCTCTTGGTGAACACAGCAGATAGCTCAATGTAATTTTACTTAAAAAAAAAGAAAAAGAAAAAAATTAAAACCAAACCAAACAAAGATCAGAAAAATGTTCGGTATACTACACAAAAGAGTACAAAATCATAGGAGATCATATATACATACATATATAAGAAATAAAAATTGTACAAACATCACAACAAAACTTAATAATTATATAAAAATTAATTTAGGAAAACATTCACATGAAAGTTTAGAATGTTCAGAATGATCAATATATATATAATATATATAAATAAACATTTGAGGTCCTATACAATAAAAGTTATTAAGCAAAATAATATAAAAGTTTGATATTTTATTTAATATCGAAATCCATAAAGTGTTTTTGTGATAATTAAGCTTTTTTTTAGTATTCTTGAGCTAATCTGTTTTGTTTTCTAATTAACAATTTGTTCGTTAGCTCAGTCTTTCATCAGTCTGTTAACGATTCAGGAGTGTTCTTCATTAGAATACCATAGGACTTTTATTGAAAGACCTTTCTTCCAAACCTGACGTACAGAATCCTGCCACAGCTTAAACAGTTTGAAGGGTAATTAATTAACAAGATTAACGCTTGTTAGTTTCTTTTGGAGGCTGAGACAGTGCCTTTGATTGCAGTGAAAGAACCAATTACTGGATAAAAGATAAGGCAGAAGCTTTGTCGAATTCACAATAGAACAGAATTCTGAGTAACGTGAGAAGTTGTAAGGATATTCTAGAAACATTCATGTTTAATTACGACGCGTCGAAAACAACACTACATAAACATTTCAAGGGCAGTTTATAAATCTCGTCCTGATATTCTAAAGATCGGGCAAACAAAACTATTCAATTTTCTCCACAAGCGCGAAATAGAGAAATTCGGCTTAAACATAAGAGGTGAAAACTATGGGCATTGGTACAATATTCGAAAATGTTGTCAAACTGGGAAGACTACAGAGAATGACATGCATGTTTAGAAAACAGGCAAAACTCTGTAGTTACTGTATCTAGATTTCTATGTTTGAAGGCTGAAATTAGAGTAAGTTGTGGTAAACGTTTTTACGATTCTCAAAAATATAGTTTCTTACAATTACTTAACCTCTTATCCCGAGATTAATATTCTATGACTTCGTGTCCTATGAACGATAATTATCACCAGAATTTTCAAATGTACGAGTCTTTAAGAATTGTATCGTGCTTTAAAAAAGATTAGATTTTGTTTGCAATTCTTTACCTAAGAGACCTTTGAAGGTAATATTAAGGTCTTTGATACAGGAATTAGTGTTAACTATTTATAGTAGTTAATAAAATTGTACTACCTTGACAATAAAAGAGGCAAGCATGCGTGATTAAGGTCATATTACTTGTCAGACAGTTTAACAACCACCAAACAATACAGTGGCCTGGCATGGCCAAGCGCGTAAGGCGTGTGAATCGTAATCAGAGGGTCGTAGGTTAGCGCCTGCGTCGCGCTAAACATGCTCGCCCTCCCAGCCGTGTGGGTGCGTTATAATGTGTCGGTCAATCCCACTATTCGTTGGTACAAGAGTAGCCCAACAGTTGGCGGTGGGTGGTGATGACTAGCTGCCTTCCCTCTAGTCTTACACTACTAAATTAGGGACGGCTCGGTGCAGCGGGCTAACAACCTACTCACTTAAACACCTGTTGAAGAATCCGCAAGCGATTGCGGCCCTATGTTCCTTGATGGAATCTAATGGTGATAACTAACTAACTAACTAAACAATACAGTAATGAGAAAGAATATCATATTAATGCACTTGTATTGTATATATAGTATGTACATTTTGTACATACTTAATATGATATTGATTTTATTCACGTGATGGTTGTTTGTTGTAAAGCGTAAAGCTACACAACGTGCTATTTCTCCTGTGCCCATCACTAGATGCTTATCTTGAGAACGTTAATTTGTTAATGAAGTTTGTAAAAAAATAACAGCTACACAGCAATCCTACAATAGTGTCAATAGGAGCTATTACTTTCGTATTATCGAAATAATACATAGTCCGATACGAGGAAAAGAACCCGCGACAAGCGTGACATCCACTTCGTCTGCTCCACGAGTATGGCGGGATGGCGTGTGTATGTTTCATTGGTAGCATACCTGCAGTATAAAGAAGGAAAACTGAAATGTTTGTCGATGGCGTAAAAAATAGAAAGTAACAAAGCAAACGATTTATAATCCATATGTGGCATACCCAAAATTACCTGAACATTTCATAGTGATCAGTTTGTTTGTACTTAAGCACAAAGCCTGATAAGTCAGTCTAACAATGAGGAGCTAGAGTAATATAACACTGTAATTGACCAAGAAATAGTTAAAGTAGCTTCAATGACAGTCTAATGATGTACAAGTACCTTCATCAAACTCAGCTTATCAGATAATCTGATGGTGATGAGTTAGTTTGACCCATAAAGACATGTTAATTTGATTTGAAAAGTAAGCTACAAGAAAATATAATTTCATTATAATGTTAACATTTCATTTATTAGTTTCTTTTCTTCATCATAAAGAGAATTTCAGATAATAAAATATGATTCAGATATCTAATCTACTATTTGATTAACTACTTTAGCTGCTACAAAATAGTTTCGCCTCATATAGTTTGTAGATTATTTGTTTGTTTTGGATTTCGCGCAAAGCTACACGACGGCTATCTGCCCTAGTCGCCCCTAATTTTGCAGTTTAAGATTAGTGGTAAGGCAGCTAGTCATCACTACCCCTTGTCAACTGTTGAGCTACTCTTTTACCAACGAATAGTGGGATTTACCGTCACTTTATAACGCCCCCATGGCTGAAAGGGCGAGCATGTTTGGTGTGACGGGGATTCAAACTCGTTTTACGATAAGCAATAAGTGTTAAGATACGAAAACGTTAATGAAATAAATTATTTAATAAAATCATGCTAACAAGTCGCTGATTAAAGTTTTTTCATCTAATAGTAGAATATAAAATAATAACAATTTGACGTCAAGTTTTTTTTACTCACATGTCATTTGGATTAAACTATTTATTTACTTATTTATAGTACGATTAACTAATATGACCTGTAATAATACAGAAAGTCAATAAGTATCAGATCCTAATTTATTACAAGGTGTTTAGTTGGAATGGTGTTAGTTTGTGATTTTGGTTTGTTTTGAATTTCGCGCAAAACTACACGAGGGCTATCTGCGCTAGTCGTCCTTAAGTTAGCAGTGTAAGACTAGAGGAAAGGCAGCTAGTCATCACCACCCACCGCCAACTCTTAGGCTACTCTTTTGTCAAAGAATAGAGAGATTTAACATCACATTATAACGCCCGCACGGCTGAAAGAGTGAGCATGTTTGGCGTGACGGGGATTCAAACCCGGAACTCTCAGATTACGAGTCGAGTGTCTTAACCACCTGGCCATGCCGGGCCTGGTGTGAGTTACAAACTGGTTGATATTGATAGA
Source organism: Tachypleus tridentatus (assembly GCF_004210375.1). NCBI lineage: Eukaryota > Metazoa > Arthropoda > Merostomata > Xiphosura > Limulidae > Tachypleus > Tachypleus tridentatus. Next base: position 44,869,919 of record NC_134826.1, on the reverse strand, counting down.
TGCGACACATTTTATATTGTTTTTCAGTTGTCAACTCTTTTATTTATTCCAACCAATCTTTTAAAGGGTATTATTAGCTTATTAAAAGTTTTTGACATATTTTTATTGATAAAAAAGTCAACTTGCACAGACCTTTTCCGAATTTTGCACTTTAAAAATGTTATTAGTTTACCAGAGTTTTAGCCTATTTTGCATATTGTTTATTTGTTGTTACGCTCAAAGCTTCAAAATGGACTACCTGTGTTCTAGTCTACCACAGATATGAAATCAAATTTTCTTCCCATTATAAACTCTGAAAAACTGCAACCGAGCCACAAGGCGGCACTAAGGATAAAAATTTCTGAAGTCATTTTTATCTCACAATTGGCACTAGTTGTGGTGATTTATAGAATAAATTAAAATTTCATCATTTGTTTCATCGGTTATAAAACAAAAGTTCAATGGTAATGCATTAATGAACAAAAAGACTTAACTGAAAGACGCATCTGATAACATTTAATGATACTTTGACACAAGAGTTTAATTGTCATTTATTAGAGATTTTGTATGTTTGATTTTCGCACAAAGATACTCCAGGGCTATCTTTGCTAGCCGTCCCTAATTTAGCACTGTAAGACTAGAGAGAAGTCACTCATCGCCAACGCTTGGGCTACTATTTTACGAACAAATAGTGGGATTGACAGTAACATTATAACGCCCCCATGGCTGAAAAGGCGATCATGTTTGGCGCGACGAGGATGCGAACCCGCGACCCTTAGATCACGAGTCGCACGCCTTAACACACTTGGCCATGCCGGGCCTAGAGATTTTGTCAGATTTGTATTTCATACTGCTTTGTTATTATACGCAACTGTCTTTTTAATGAATATACTGTTTGTAAAGATATGACATAATATCAATAGAACATATAAGACTCCAGAGTTGTGCCGAAAAAGGACGTGAAAGAAGAATGTGAATTCATTGTAAAAGAAAAATAGATGAAATAAAAATAACAGCAAAAGCAACATAGTGATGAAATAGGTGAGTTGTTGATTACAATGGACAGAAATAACCAAAAGTGGCGTTCTTTTTTGAAGAATTTGTGTACTTTTGTGGGTATAAAATAACGGTTGAATTTGTTACAAATAAAAACAAAAAGTAAACATTTATTGAGAACTTTTGGTTATTTCTTTCCATTGTAATCAACAACTCACCTATTTCATCACTATGTTGCTTTTGCTGTTATTTTTATTTCATCTATTCTTTTTTACAATTAATTCACATTCGCAGAAAACAAAACAAGAAGAGAGAATTAATAGTCGAGAGAAGAGTTCTATGATAACAAAAACTAAGACTTTCTTGAAGACGAGAGTTCTCAAATTAAGGCTATCTTTCTAAGTATAAACTTTAATTTGCTTGGAAATATGGAGCTAGGATGGTGTCGGGGAAATAATGCCTAATCCATTAGTTTATTCCTGTTAGAAAACTTTTAAACTCATATATACGCTACAATACCTTATTCAGTATATAATGTGTATGAGGGAAGAATAATACACAACCAGTTTTGACTACAACTATAGTCGTATGGTCTGGGGCGATTTTGTATGACAAGGTAAAAAGTTCTCCACGCTCATTGTTTTCAGATCCACTTAATTGTGAATAATTAGTCACAATTTCAATATTTCTAGTGAACACCAGTTTTTCTTTTATAGTTTTATGGTGTTCATTGTATTATTTTCCTCAAAAATTCAATGATCGTATAATGCTGTTTTGGCTCCACTGATCCTTTTTTTTTCACACTGCTAGGAAAGAGACTCTTTCCTTAACGACTTCCTTAGCCAGAACCTCTTGGGCTTACCCTCATTTTACTTAAAGTTCAAAGGGTTCAGAAAATAAGATATACGAAATTTAATACGCGATAATAAAATCAAATGATAAAATGAGTTGATAATCTAAGCTGTTGTGCAGTTTTTATAAAGGAATAAATATGTGTCTTAGATTTTCGACAAGTATTGCAATTCGTGCGTAGAACGCTGCTAAATAATTAGAATTCTTTAGATTTAATATCATATGCTTGTTTGATTATGTTTATGTTAAAAATCAGTTTTGTCTAGATTGTTTAACTATGTTATCAATAGATGGCACTAGATATAATCAGATGTGGCTGATGTATATCTCTTCTTATACCTATAATATGTTCGATGATTGTCAACAGAAAGTACTGAATGTTGAATTTCTCTTAGATATAAAGAAAATAATTCCGTAATTATTCTGTAGTTAATATTATTATGTGAATCTATGACGGATTAAACCAGTATGCAAGAATGTACCTATATTATCTTTGCTCCTATTGTTAATACTTTTAATTAACGTACTAATTAATCATTCTCTTTCTTATAATCAGCTTAAAGAATGTAATATACACTTGTATTGTCTCCTGCCTATGAACATTCAAAGTTTGATTACTTTTTATTAGGAGGCATCAAGTAAGAACAGGCGCAAATTTATTGATTGATACGATTAGTTCTTGATTAAGGCTTAATATTACTATTGTTAAGACTGTATGTGTATGTATATTAACATCGAAAACTTACTTTTATACAAATTTTACTTCAGAGCTGAGTGTACTGTTGAATCATTGTAAGTGTGTTTTAGTAAAACTGGCATATCCACGCAGAAGTTTCACGTATACCAGCTGCCTGTATTAGAATAAAATTATATTTATGTCCATATGTATTTAAATGGATTTTTTTAGCTTTTCATTTAACTTATAAAATCATGTCAGTCATACATCTTATTTTCCACTGATAATGAGGTGTATAAATATATGAGATATTATATGTTAGTTCATGGTAGTCAATAAGTCTCTTTGCTCCTAACTTGCTCTCCAGGGTTGAGAAAATTATGTGCCGTGTCTTTTGCTGTTTTTCTATTACTAGTGGAATTCATAAGCGGAAATGTTATTGCAATTTAATGAAGGTCTACCAAGAAATGGTAACGTCTTTCTCTGGGGGGTTTTGCGGGGAAAACGATTTACATGAGTGTGTCAGAGTACTGAGGTGTTTAGTGTTTTTTTAATGATACGTTTATGTTACTCTCTCTGTTCTTATTATGGTTGATGCGAGAACATGTCTCTGATCTAAAAGAATTACAAAATAGGACTTGCTGAAGGATATCCTGTTATATGTTGGCCAGTTTTTTAATTTCAATGGAAAAGAGCCTAAGGTCACCTGTAGGAGTAACCTGTTTTAACCAATCGTACCACTATACAGTAGTGTGGTAGCTGTCAGTAGACATTAAAATGATGCTTAACAATGCAATCTGTACTGTCGTGATATCAGTAAAACGTGGGTTTGCCATGAATTACAAGAAGAATTATACACTCTGTAGGCTCCACCAGATAAATACGAATCAGATTCTGTGTATCTTAAAATATGAAAATTAAGAGGTTTAGCGGTTTCCGAACTCACGATGCTAGCAAGAGGCAAGGTGCTTGAAGTTTTGTAGCATTGGTTTTTAAATATGGATTGTAGCAGGACTAATGAGGTACGACATATACACTTTAGAATCTGTTAATTCCATTTCTTGTTGGGAGTATAGAGTTTTAGTTTCTAACTAAAGAAAGGTTAAAGATGATCAATTATCGTATAAAATTAATAACTTTCTGAAGTTGAGAAAATTAAATCTGGGCAGGATATAAACAAGCATTATTTTCGTAATTATTAGGGTTTGAAGGAAAGATATATAGCAGAGTTCTTGAAACATGGGAAAAGCTCAGTACTTGTTTAAAGATTATCTTTAGTTTGAAATTATATTTTACTGGTAGCACTATTTCACGAAGTTAGAAGTTTCCAGAAAATGTCCGTAATATATTCGTTAATCAATATTAATCTGCCTTTATTAGTATGCAAAATACGTGTTATAATCGATTAATGTATTTCTACTAGTTTATTTGTGTTTTCATTACGATTTGCGTCAAGAAATTTTTGTTACATGAATGTCACTCAATGTTCATCCGTTAATGACTGCTACTTTCTATCTATAATGCTACTGTTATTAAGACGTTAAGCTAAGCTAAGAGAATAAGTTATTATAATTTTCTCTCTACGATCAGTAGTTATACCTTTTCATTATGTGGTCTGCGCTATTTACTATTTCTAGCGAAGTTGGTAGAAGAAATTTTGATGTGTTTTAATTAACATTCATACGTTTGTCCCTATAAGCCTGTATCTATATTAAGGTTGGTTGTCAGCCATATTGTTATCATAAAAATTATTTTACTCTGTGTTATTAATTGCATCAGCAAGAAACGTTGCACTTGTATTTTTTTCTCCACATTTGTTTCGTATTCTAACGAGAAAAGTGTGTCAGTCTTCTAATTTTCTTTCATGGGTTTTCTAACCAACAGTACCCTCTGTCTGTGACTATACACTAGCTAAGATAAGAAATGCATGTGTTCGTTCATATTAAGTTTTCATTCCTTTTTTTTCTGGAAAACATGTAAACATAATTCAAGTATTTATGTAAATTTGTCACTTGTACCTAAGGCTAACAGAAAGCCGAACTTGATACGATGATAAACAGTATAAAGTGTAGTGGAATATCCACAGCGTACAAGTACTTCTTTTAGCCGGAGCACTGTAGCATCACTATTTGGAACGAATACCACCTTAAATCTCATCCAGTACTTTGAAGTGTACAAAATTAGTTTTTTGCTGTTGAATTTTAAAATGTAGAATTTATTTATTACTACTATTTCTGAAATATGTGTCTTTTTTGTGTGTGTGTGTGTGATCAAAGAACGTAGTAAGTACTAATTATAACACTTTCAAAACACGTCATTTAGCACTATACCACTGGTAGCTAATTTCTGGTAATCCTTTGTCTAATCGTTTTTGTACTGGCTTAGCATAAGCACAAACTGAGTTCTCGATTTTGTAGGCTTAAAGTATAATTGACATTTAAAAAAAAAAGGATAAATACGCACAGATAAATATTTTTCTTTTGTATGGATGTTTTACTATTTTTGTCCGTATATTTTAAACATATAATTTACACAGTCTTTATTTATCTTCGTTGTTGTTGCGAGAGATATATAATGGTGTTTTCTTACTGCTACTATGTATCTGTGTTTCTTTGAGAGGCTAGAAAGGAATAGATAAAGGTCAGGGACGAATAGAATTCATTCCCGATAAGCCTCTTTCTCCGTAGTGTTAAGTGGACATTTCTATCTATTCTGTATTGTGTCACTTGTGGTGGAAAAATGTGGTCAGGTTTTTGTCTATATATTTTTTTAATTTCACAATTCATTTTACTTTATTGCTTCCGGGCGGGACCACAGTAGCACAGCGGTACGTCTGCGGGGGCACTTACTACGCTATAAACCATGTTTCGATACCAGTGGTGGGCAGATTACATACAGCCCATTATGTAGCTTTGCTCTTAACTACAAACAAATAAACTTTTGGGCGGTTGAACTTGTAGAATATATTTTGAGAAAGCATGAATAAAATATAGTTCTACAACTGTATTGTGCGGATAATTATCATAATTAACTACGTTTTACATAACTTTGTTTCTTGTGCAAGGATCATTCATGAATTTATAATAACAATTTCCTGAATTTCACATTATCTATTTGGTAAATGGGCGGTGGCTTTAGATTGCATGTAATATGATATATCATTAATTTCTTTTAAAATATAATTATTTCGCGTTCACGTAGTGAGCTAATACTATTTTTACAAGTTTAAAACCTTTAAGGTTGCGATTAATTAAGTGTAATAACCTCATTTTCACTACTTCTTTTATTTATTTATTGTTTGATTCAGTTAGCACATATCAAGCACAATATTTGAGAAAAGACAATTTTCTTGTTTAAAGGTGCTAAAAACGTATCGGAGAACGCTGTAACAAACCATTACAGACTAAGTTTAGTGTATCTAATGAAATATCACTCAGTTGAGGCCTGAATTAGAAATTCCTGAGAACGTTGACTTTATTTATAATAGAGAGAGGAACAATAAGAGGGTTGTTAGTTTTAAGTTTCAACTTGCGATGTATGATCTAAATAGCAAGGACAAAACAGAGACCTCTAAGGTGAAGCTAATGTTTAATGTTCCCTAAATCTGAATTTCTGACTTCAAATTAAGTAATACTTAACTTACCACATCCAAAGGATAACTCATAATACTCTATGTGCGTGTTTTCTTATAGCAAAGTTCCATCAGGCTACCTACTGTGTTTACTGAAGGGAATCGAGCCATTGATTTTAGTGTTGTAAATCTTAAAAGTTACTGCTGTTCCAGTTGAGGACTGAAAATACTGTGTAGGAGTGGAGTTTGGAAAACAATACTTCATAATGAGAATGTAGCTAACTCTGAGAAGGGAAAAATGATACAATTTAACCTTTTGTATATTACTGTTTATAAAAGCAAGATAATTACTTTTAGTATATTAAAACAACTGAGCATTATTCTGATACACGCATTGAAGCAATTTATAAACGTTTATGATTGAACTAACAATTTAAATAATAAATAGGATGTCGTTTAACAGTAGAGGGTTTAGTTAATTTTTCTATTCAGGGATAAAAAAGTTATTGTTATTATATATACAAGCTAGCAATAGTCATTCTACAGTAAAAGGTTAGAATTGCGTCTAATGTTGTAGTTTTTTAATTCATCGTTTATGGTTTTTTTTAAACTGCCATTAAGTTTGTAAAAAATTATCAAAGAAATTTTCAACTCCACGTGTCTCGCCTATGTATAGATAAAAATATCCTTTTGGCTGGACAATAAAGAAGTAATAGCATACCAAAATAAAATTTTAATTATTGGGAGAGCAATGTAAGGTGAACTTATAGAGACTAGAGGGACACTCAGTAGAGCGCACAATTCTGTCACCCAGAGTTGATCACATTCGGACCTAAAAAAATTACGAAAATGTCAACGGATACGAACAAATGAGGAATAATATTCGACATATGTTCACCAAGTTTAATCAAAAATCCAATTATTTTTTTTTCTGAACTATACAGTAAAAATAATGGTTAACAAATAGAGTATTTTTTCGTGACCTTGAACCTCTAAAACTAATCATTTCTTGTTTTTATCGCTGTCCGAATGTATATCAACTTTGCATAAATCCATTCAGTCGTTTCCGACAAACCTTGCTGAAAACACACACACACAGCGATAAAAATATATGCTCCGTCTATCTTGGAGGTGGAGGTAATTACCATGTAGTGCACAGAGCTGAAAGAAAAGTAGGAAGCTGACGTTTGTGACTGGTTGTTCTTTCCACTTTCAAAAGCCTCATCAGATTGAATATTTTTTTTACTTTTCGACTGATCTTTTTATTTGTGTATTTTTAATAAAAAAAACAGGTGAATAATAGATTATTTTTTTTGGTGAAATACTACACCCACTTTAAGAATAAATCAAATGTACAAAATGTTTTAATTTACCTATCTCTTTTCCTCTATACTTTTCCGTTTTAGTGGTTATATGCTAAACATGTATACCAGATGTTACATGTAATTATACTTGAAAATATGTCTTTTCCAATCCTTACAAGCGCGAAAACAAACTTATGCCAGGCTGATAACAACGGAGGGCGGTGTCTAAGATTTGATTCAGTATGGACCTAGATGTCGTATCTATAGTGACGCTTATCTATGACTTTTGTTTTATAATTTTGTGTAACGATCTACAGATACAAAACAACAACAACATACAAACAAACAAGGCTTCTTTGAAAAAGATTCGTCTATAGGCAAAAGCACATTTGGCAATAATCGTCTATTTTTCACAGTCCTTTCTTTAGTCCTCTACTTATTTCAAATTAGAGTCCAGATGATGAGTTCTGGTACTGAAGAAAATATCTCTAAAATAGTGATTTACGATAGACGAAAGATAACTATGAAATACTGTTTCTACACACCGCTTAATTACAAATCCGCAAAAGCCTTGTCAAAACGAATGTGAAATAAAGAGGGATTTCATCAATTTTTGTTAGTCCTAAAAGCCTTAATACTTGATCAACTTAAATGTTTTAAACCATTGCACAATTTTATCTGTTTGTGACTTTCTTAGTTACTTTGTTCAGAATTTTAATATTACAATGGATCGGGTTGTATTTTATTTATTGTTTTTGTAACAAAGATTTATTTGTTTCTTTTTGGAATTTGGTGCAAAGTTACACGAAGGCTATCTGCACTAGTCGTCCCTAATTTACCAGTGTAAGAGTAAAATGAATGTAACTCGTCATCGTCACCCACCACAAACTCTTGGGCGACTTTTTTACCAACAAATAGTGGGATTGACCGCCGCATTTACCGCCCCCACGGCTGAAATGACGAGCATATGTGGTGTGACGGGAATCCAAATCCTCGACCATCGGATTACGAGTCGAGTGCCTTAACCACTTGGCCATGCTGGACCGTGACAATGAGCAATAATACATACATTCATTTACAGCATTTTCAATTATGAAAACCAGAACAATCTAAGTAATATTTTGTTTTATTTCATAATACGATACATTAAGTACATAAAAATTCTGCTGACTTACAAAACTAAAACTATGGATTGGAGTTGCATGGTTGATGTATCATGTTGCTTTGTGATTAAAAAATAATTTTATGATTCTTCTTCAAACAATATAGAAATGCCGATGTTGAAAACTTCTGACGTTTAATGGAACCCCTAAAAGAGAAAAAACATTTTTGTTACTTTATATTGTAACGGATTTACCGTTATACGTTTATCTTGGTACTTAAGTTTATTTCGGCTTGATGCGTGTCGCATGTATTTTTGTATTTGTATTGCGCAAGCCCCACTTATTCTCTGAATGTGTAGAAGATTCTTGAGAGTAAGAATCAACAATATTTGTTTTACGAAAACGCGCTGAAACATTGTTGAAATTTTGAGAAACTCGCGTGATTCGTATAAAAGGAGGTAGCTGAAAACAGTAACAAAAGAATATTTTTAGGCAGCTACAGTCAGTGTGATATAGGCCTCGAAAGCTATAATTGTGATTAACGCCTTTTAATCGAAAAACTACAGAATTAGACCAGGAACGTTTACAGATTTCGAACATTACAAACCGTTAAACTTCGATGAATTAACTCTGGCCATTAGTATTTCTACGAGGACCTTAAATATATTCGCTTGTAAATGCAAGCTTATAAGCGGTGTGAGGCCAATCAAGATAGCTTGCTTAAACGAGAGGTGACAATATAAACTCAGAATTAATTTGCGTCGTGGACCTGGATGGCCGATAAAATATTCTGTTCTAGACCTAATATAAAACTCAGTATTGTCTGTAAAATTGTAAAACTGTTGTATATAAATCATTATTTGTAATAACCGTTAATATTTATTGTATATTGTTTGTATGTTTAAATATATTTGTATTAAAAATAATGGTGTGTATAAATCTTGTTGTCAAATATCATAAATTTGATATATATCAACATTAAATTAACTTCTAAATTCAAATTGAAATTTCCAGGCATTTGAAATCTTAATACCGAGCATGCGAAACATAAAAAAATCGGAGACTCATTTGCTACTTTTTTATCAACGAATATTACAGTACAGCGAATATTTCAAGAGGGGTACCCTAACCACTAGGTCACGCCAAGCCATGTTGTTTGGCATTTAAATTTTGTAGCTTTATTACACTCGTTCCATCTTAATAATGTAACTTAATTTCATATGATATTACACCAGCAGTTCACTGTGGTGTCTCAGCTACGTGTAATTACAATCACTGGTTTAATTTTGTTCTACTAATGAAAATATGTGTTGGGTAATGGACACTTGTATTAGCGTTATTAGTGAATATTTACCCAATACATATATATATATATATACAATTTATTTGCGACTTGTTTGCAATGGTCTTCGTTTGTGCTGATACAAATATGCATATTTAAGTAAATGTTGTTGAGTGTAACAACGCATAACCTTGGAAGTGTATGTGGCCTTTGTTATTAAACATTTCCTTAAGTAACAAGTATTAATAATCCTAATTTGTATCATAATTTTAAAAATGTACCTAATTTATATTAAATTTAGCATAGGTGTTTGGCAATTAGAATAATTTAAGTAACTATTTTATTCATCGTTCCATTTAAAACTCAACCCAGCAGGGCTAGGGCACTTGACGCATAATCTGAGGGAAATGGGTTTGAATTCTAGTCCCACCAAACATGCTTGCCCTTTCAGCTGTGTTAGCATTATAATATTACTATAAATCCGTATTCATTAACCAAAGAGTAACCCAAGAGTTGGTGGTGACGAGATTCTCTCTAGTCTTTCACTGGTAAATTGGAAATGGTTAGCACAGATGACTCATTGGTGTCGTTGAGCGAAATTCAAAACAAACCCTTTAGAACTAATCATTCTGTTTACTTTAGCACTAGTCACTAATCAATGCAACCCACATTAATTAACCACTTCGGAAGAAGATTTGTTTTTAAAACATTTCTTAACTAAATGATTGTTTTATCTTTATAGTGTTTGAAATTTGTTTTATATCTACACAGTTTTTTTTTTGTGCTTGTATTATTGAAAAGGAAAAGGGAACAGGATAAGAAAAGTAAAAGAATATATTAAAAGAAAACATAGTAAACTTGCATGTAATTCAGTTAAGACCAGTCTGTGTCTTAGGAGATTAAAAGATAATATGTTGTATGGCTGAACCGACTAAGTCGCTGCCAAAATAAATGAATTATCGAACAACCTTCATATTGTTTATCCTTGTTATGGAAAAAGATGAACACGCACACGAGGATAACTAGGTAGACTGAACGTTCTGGTTGTGACCACGTGCCAGGTTTGATTCTAGAAGATAACTATGTGAACAGAGTAATCTATCGATTTTGGTTTGTCCGTATATTAATCTTTGTCAATACGTTCTTGTTGTCTAATTCTTACATTGAAAGAGATATTAATGTAGAATAGTATGTATTTTCACTGCATTATTATATCTTAATACCGGAATTGAATTTTTTCATTGCGTTTTGCCGTTTCAGTTAAATTATTTAGTTGAGGGAGAAAAAATATAATAAATACGTTAATATAATCACAAATGAACATTACTGAAATTATTTGTGTGAGGGACAAAGCAGACACAAAAATAACAACAACACAAAATGAAATAAAACGTACAAAGACACAAAACAACAACAACAAAATAAAATAAAAAATAAAGAAGTAAAACGAATAAATAAAGAAATAAAGAATACAACAGCAAAATAAAATAAAACAAAGAATACAAAAAAACAACAATATAAAATAAAACAAAACAAAAAACAAAATAAAATTAACAATAAAACAAAATAAAAAAAAATAAAGAACAAATAAAAACAACAAAAATAAAATAAAATAAAAAAAATAAAACAAAGAAGACACAACAACAACAAAATAAAATAAAACAAACAAAAAAGACACAACAACAACAAAATAAAATAAAACAAACAAAAAAGACACAACAACAACAAAATAAAATGAAACGAATAAAGACACAACAACAAACAAAATAAAAGAAATAAAGAATACACAAAAACAACAAAATAAAATAAAATAAAACAAAGAAGACAACAACAACAAAGCAAAATAAAATAAAACGAATAAAAAAGACACAACAACAAAAAACAAAATAAAATAAAACGAATAAAAAAAGACACAACAACAGAAAAATAAAATAAAATGAAACGAGTAAAGATAACAACAACAAACGAACAAAATAAAATAACACAAACAAACAAAGAAGAAACAAAAACAACAAAATAAAATAACACAAACAAACAAAGAAGACACAAAAACAACAAAATAAAATAACACAAACAAACAAAGAAGACACAACAACAAAACAAAATAAGATAAAACAAATAAAGAAGACACGAAAACAACAAAATAAAATAAAATGAATGTCTTAGAAAAATTCTCGAAACATTTTACGTTGAATTTTAAACATCCAGTGAACTTTAAGTTTAAGAATTGTTGATTTATTAGAAATTTTGAGCTGACAAATAAATATTGAAAACGTTTCATTTAAGTCTTGCTATAGTTTGACTTGAATCTTTTATTATTCATAGTCAACAGTTCGCATATTTTCAAACATTATGCAAAACGTTTTGATATAACACCTTGTATTCAGTGTTTGACGATTTTCGAATTATTAAGATAGTACCACTATTTTACAATAATATACTAACTGCTGATGAAAACTCTTTTATAAAAGTTATATTACTTTGCATGTACTTGAATCGGCTTTTGTAAATAAATTTTAAATTTCCTGATATTATTAACTTGATAAGCCACCTTATTTGATATTATTAATAAATCTTTCTAATTGCTTTTAGTGTTCGAAAGCAGTCGATTATTGAGATTAATTGAGCTACAGTTTGAATTACATTCTTAGCTTGTATTCATTAACAGAGTTTTCCATGGTAAGAAAAATATATATCATTTAAAGAAAACTGAAAACAAGTTTTTGTGTAACAGTTCTTATGTGATTTCAAGATGTCAGTTTACACAAAATCGCGGAAAAAAGCTAATTAAAAAGTAATAGTAAATATCAAAGTACGAAATAAAGATTTATTAAAGAACATAACTAACTAAATAAATAAAAAACATGAAAATACATAAAGCTCTAAACAGCATTTCAAATAGTAGGCATCATAGTTCGTCCTTCGATCTCGAATAGAAAGTTAACAACAATGAAGAAATTAGACTTGACGTCTTTCTCCCATTCCACTCTCCCTGTATTGATTAAAGAAGAGATTAAGAAACTTTGCTAATGAAATCTATGAACTCGGGTGCTGAGAAAAGACTTTCAATCAAGTTCTGAAATATGAGTTGTCTTTCGTGTGCTTACTAGACAGTTAAGTGCTGTTTACTCAAGACTCATGGCTAGCTTGACGCACTTGTTTAGAGAAAGCTCTCAGTGACATTTGATATATATATATATTTAGAAGCATGAGATTCTCAACAAAGCCTTTAAAACCATATACTCATTGAAGGCTTCAAAACAGATATCATAAACACTTTCGGTGAAGTCTATTTGTTTGAAGTAATTTAACATTTGTTGTGTTACGAAAGTGTTAAATATTATGGAAATAAACGTGTTTTTTTTTTCAGTGTAATGGGAGACTGTATAATTATGGTAAAGTTTTAATTTAACGAACTGTTACGAAGAAATAAAAGGAAATTGTTATTTATGTTTAAACTAATTTATTTTGATTATATTTTAAGTTACATAAAGACTGTAGTTTATGTGTGAGTTTTAATAATTACATATTTAATTAATGTTATCTATTTTATTATACATTTTAAATGAAAGTTTTGTTTTATAGATTCTTTGTAAAATTACATCTGAATAAATGACCCTGAAGTCATGAAGTCGGGTGAAAGTAAATCAAGTTACAGAATAAGTCAGGAAGCAGAAGAGTTAAAGTGTCGTGGTGTTGTAATATTTGTATCTACAGTTATAAGCTTGCATGCGTTTAGGTTAAACCGTGTTAAAAACAGCAAATCTAAATCTCCGACTTATTATATTAGTTTGTTATGATCTCAAAATAAACAGAAACACAAATAAATTAAAAAATAAACAAAAAAACACTGCAATAATTAAAAATATCCCAGAATGCGAGCTATAATGTGGTATATAAAATGTACGCTAAGCTTTGGTGGTGACTGCGGACGTAGGACCCATATTGCAGTGGGGACACACCGTCTATCAATTTATCCTGCATTCGCCAGTCTCACATAAAGAAATAAGGCACTACCATTTGGGGGTAAGCAAGTTCAAAATTTATCTCTTGAAGTAAACATTCCAACCTCCATTATGGTAGGAAGTCACTAATTAGAAGCACAGTAAACGAATTATACTAGTCTGAAGAGTACCATCTAGTTATTTAAATAAAGCAGTATGCTACCTACGCCACCACCTACCATGCTCTAAACAAGTCTTTTATATGCAGAAAGTTGTACATCCTCATAAAGTAGTGCCAAGTTGTTAAATTACCTTATTCATAACTGAAACTAATTATTAGAAATTTTAGTAAAATTTCTCTAATTTTTATTTTTTATTTATTTAATACATTCTTACATTTATTACAGAATAGTTTGATAATTTTATTCGAAGTTTTCTTTTTAAATCCATTAACTATTAATTTTTATATCAATATTTCAACATTACTGATAAAATATTGTAACTTATTACAAACTTTACAATATCTGAATAATTGCGAAGTTATAATGCTTACAAAAGAAGGTATGGTACATTACTATTATAAGAGGGTAAACCACAAATTGGAAAGACAAAATATTTTTTCTATTAAAAATATATTTGCATTGATATCCTTATCAATTATTTTAATTTCTAAATCTAAATAATGTGCTTCTGTATTATATATATTGAAGTATTTTAAATTTCTAATTCTGCTGGATAAATAGTGTTGATAACATTATTTGTTTCAGGATTACTTATATTAATTAAATCATCTATACTCTGCCGGCCAAAATCTTAAAGCGAATGAAGATAAAAAATACGTATTTTGTGTTGTTAGACTCAACCACTTAATTGAGTAGTGCTTCGAAGGAAGAAAATAAGAAAAGGAAAAATAGAAATAAAAAACGTTTTAAGCATTTAATAGGGAAAATGTGAACACTATGAAATTAGCCTAAATACTAGCTGGACAAAACTTCAAGACCATACCAAAAAGAAGTTCTAAACAGGGTAGAAAATATACCCAAGAGGTCTCAGTAGTGAGTTGCACGTCATTGCGAATAACTTCAAACATTCGCTGTGGCATGGTCGATATAAGCGTTTGCAGAAGGCTGGCTGAAATGATATTCCAAATGGTGAAAATGGCCTCACGAAGATCATGCACTGTCTGGAACTGATGTCTATTTCTATAGACTTCCCTTGCCATCCACCCAAACATTTTCAATGGGGTTCAGTTCAGGCGAACACGCTGGATGGTCAAAAGAATCACGTTATTCGTCATGAAAAAGTCCTTTGTCCTGTAGGCATTGTGAATTGCTGTGTTGTCCTGCTGAAAGATCCAGTCATTTCCACACAAGCGAGAACCTTGTCAGTCAAAAAGAATGTTCTCTCTAACATGCCAATGTAGCCAGCAGCCGTTTGACGCCCCTGTGTAACCTGAAGCTCCATTGTTCCATGGAAGGAGAAAGTACCCCAGATCATGATGCAACCTCCTCCTCTGTGTCGTGTAGAAAATGTCTCCAGAAGGGATATCCTTATCTGCTTGTAACGTTGGAAGCCATCTAAACCATCCAGGTTAAATTTTTCTCATTGAAGAACAAAACGTTCTTCCACTTTTCTACGTCCCATGTTTGGTGCTTCTCAGCAAAGTTTAACTGAGCTGTTTTGTGGTGTGGAAGGAGGCGTGATCTTTGAAGGCGTTTATGGTTTTAAGGATTTTCTCTCGTAGATGCCGTCTTATTGTTCTGCCAA